>NC_080185.1:90768530-91082896 GCF_950295315.1 Erinaceus europaeus | reverse complement strand
ATTTCACCAGCTGAGAGTACCAGTATGTTTAACAGTAATAGTGAGAAAAGGCATTGTTTCCTTGTTTTATCTTTAAATATTTCACTTTTAAAAGTTAGTTCATCATCAGATTAAGGAAATGCCCTTCTATTCCTGGTTTGATTAGAGTTTCTATAATGATTGCATATTGAATTTTGACAAATGGTCTTGTCATCATCAACTGACATAATCATATCATCTTTTTTTTAGACTTCATGTGGTTGATTGCCCTGATTGATTTTGAATACTGAAGTAACTTTGCATCCCTGGAATAACCCCAATTGGTAGGACTATATATATTGTGGTTGGAATTGCTAATATTTTGTCAGACATTTGCTTCTATATTTATGCAGAATACTATTCTCTATCATATCTATATATGTATTTATAGTTTTTTTTCTGACTATATATATATATATATATATATATATATATATCATACTTCTTTGGTCTGGGTTTTATATCAGGGCTTCATAAAGTGAGTTGGGAAGGATTCCCTCCTCCTTTTTTTGGGAAGAGATCTCACAGATTTGGTGTTATTTTTTTTCCTTTAAATGTTAGCTGGAGTTTGCCAGTGAAACCATCTGGGCCTGTGCGTTTCTTTTAAAAAATATATTTTTAACTGTGAATTTAATTTTCTTAATAGCTGAAGTATCCAGGTTATCTAGTTCATGGTCAATGAATTTTTTTAAGAGCTTGTGGTTTTTGAGCAGTCTATTTGAGTTTAATTTATGTGAGTAGAATTATTCATATTATTATTTTATTACCTTTTTAAAAATATTTTTATTTATTTATCAATGAGAGGGGTAGGAAGAGAGAGGGAAAGAACCAGATGTCACTCTGATACATGTGTTGCTGGGGATCAAACTCAGGACCTCAAGCTTGAAAGTCAGTGCTTTATCCACTGTGCCACCTCCCAGACCACTTTATTATCTTTTTTATTTTAAGATTTTATATGAGTGAAAATCATTTCTGGTTAGGTATGATTGACTGTTCCTTAGGAGATGGAGAAAATTTTTTGTTCATTTTATTGGGGAAATTAAAGGTTTATAGTACAGTTGTTTACACATGGGTACAATTTCTCATCTCCCATTGATAGATTTTTTAATTACCATCAGATTTATCGTTGAACTTCAGTGTTCATTGCTCTTAGAGGTCATATCTCTCTCTCTCAGTCTCTTTTTTTCTCTCAACAGAGAGAAATTGAGAGGGAAGGAGGGATAGAGAGGGAGAAAGACTGACACTGGCAGCACTGTTTTACCACTCATAAAGCTTTCCCCCTTCTAGGTTGAGACTGGGGGCTTGAATTAAGGTCATTACACATATCAAAATGTGTGCTCTACTGGTGGGCCACTGCCTGACTCACTTTTATTATTATTATTTTAATGTCTGCTGGGTCTATAGTGATATTTTCCTCTCCTGTCTAATTTGGTAACTTAGGAATTCTATTTTTTTTTTTTTTTTGCTCAGTCTTGCTAGAGATTTATCAAGTTTTGTTGTTCTTTTTTTTTTAATGATTTTTTATCTTTTTAAAAGTTATCTTTATTTATTGGATAGAGACAGCTAGAAATTGAGAGGGAAGGGGGTGATAGAGAGGGAGAGAAATAGACACCTGCAGTCCTGCTTCACCACTTGCAAAGCTTTCCCCCTGTAGGTGGAGACTGGGGGCTGGAACCTGTGTCCTTGCACATTGTAACATGTGCACTTAACCAGGTGTGCCACCACCTGGCCCCTTTGTTGTTCTTTTCAAAGACCTGCTTTTTTCATTGATTTTTTTGTTTATCTGTTTCATTGATTTCTACTTATTTTAACTATTTCTTTAGTCTACTTGCTTTGAATTTATTTTGTCCCTTTCTAGTACCTTATGATGGAAGTATGTAGAATATATATATTTTTAATTCCCCTCCCAAAACAGCAATTGAAAATTTTCCCTCTAAACATTTATTTCAACTGTAGTCCACAGATTGGGCTATGTTATATTTCAATTTAAAATATTTCCTAGTTTCTTTTTAAAGTTTCTTTTTGATTCATAGATTACTTAGACTTATGCTAGCTAATAACCAGATGTTTAGTGTTTTTCTACTTATCTCTTTTACAGATTCTTTTATTTCCTTTAATTGTCAGGAAACATTATGATTTAAATTCTTTTACATTTGAGGTTTATGGTCCAGGTTATGGCCTGTCTTGCTGAAAGAATATGTATTCTGCTATTGTAGGTCATATATTTAAACACTTGGTTTAAAATGTTATTCAGTTCTTATATACTATTGCTGCTTTTTCTGGTAGAGACAAAAATAAAAAAATAAAAAATAAACACCACCAGAGACCAAATATATATAAAATTGTGCTCTGGGGAGTTGGGCAGTAGCACAGTGGGTTAATAAGCTCATGTGGCAGGAAGAGTAGGGAACCGCTTAAGGATCCCAGTTTGAGCCTCTGGCTCCCCACCAGTTGGGGAGTCGCTTCACAGGCGGTGAAGCAGGTCTGCAGGTGTCTATCTTTCTCTCCCCTTCTCTGACTTCCCCTCCTCTCTCCATTTCTCCCTGTCCTATCTAATAATGATAACATCAATAAAAACAACGGGCTCGGGGAGGCTGTAAAAAAAAATAACAACAATAATAATTACAACAAGGGCACAAAAGGGAAGATAAATACTAAAAAGTAAAAAAAAAAGTGCTCTATATTATTAATTACAGAGGGGTATTGAAGCCTGCAACTACAACTTTGAATTTTTCTAATTTTAGGTCTGACTGTTCTTTAAATATACTAAAACATTAGGTGTTTATGCATTTAGAATTGCCAAGTGTTTGGGGGTAAATTAATAACTTTTTCAAATTGATTTATTTTTATTGAGGAAATGTTGTTTTACAAGACTGTTGTCACAGCTGTAAAATGTCACTTTGGGTTAAGCGCAAATGGCGCAAAGCGCAAGGACAGGCTCCCCACCTGCAGGGGAATCGCTTCACAGGCGGTGAAGCAGGTCTGCAGGTGTCTGTCTTTCTCTCCCCCTCTCTGTCTTCCCCTCTTCTCTCCATTTCTCCCTGTCCTACCCAACAACCATGACAACAATAATAACTACAACAAATAAAAAACAAGGACAACAAAAGGGAATAAATAAATATAAAAAAGAAAATGTTAAAAAAAAATGTCAAATAGATATCAGCACATCTCACCGACCCCCCAAAGTGCCATCTCTTTCCACTGTTGGCCACTGGGTCCTCACACCCTTTTATTTCACACCTCCTCCCGTTTTGACTGATTAGGTTGCTGAAGTAGGCCACAGTTTGTTTATTGGTTTTATATAATGTCTCTTTGTATCCCACTTTATCCTTGTAATTTTCTTTGATCAGTGATCTTTTCTCATTTGATTATTCTCACTTTTATTCTTCATTATATTTGAAGTCATTTTCTTTTTTATGTATTTTATTTTATTTTTTCTTAATTTTTATTTTTGGTATTATCTTTATTTATTGGATAGAGACAGCCAGAAATTGAAAAAAGGATAAAATGATAAACAGTGATACCTGCAGCCCTGCTTCACCACTCTTGAAACTTTCCCCCTGCAGGGGGAGACCGGAGACTCGAACCCAGGTCTTTGCACATTGTAACATGTGTGCACAGCTAGGTGCACCACGACCTGGCCCCAGTAGCCTTGTTTTTTTAAAGTATTTTATTTATTTATTCATGAGGAAGATAGGAGAGAGAAAGAACCTGACATCACTCTGGTACATATGCTGCCAGGGATCAAACTCAGGACCTCAACCTCAGTTGAGAGTCCAATGCCTTATCCACTATACCAACTCCCAGACCACATAGCCTTGTTTTTTTTTTTTATTTTTTATGTTTATTTATTTTTCCTTTTGTTGCCCTTATTGTTATTTATTGTTGTTTTTTTATTGATGTTGTCATTGTTAGATAGGACAGGGAGAAATGGAGAGAGGAGGGGAAGACATAGGTGGGGAGGGAAAGATAGACACCTGCAGACCTGCTTCAGCGCCTGTGAAGCGACTCCCCTGCAGATGGGGAGTCAGGGGCTTGAACTAGGATCCTTACGCTGTGCTACTGCCGGACTCCCACAACTTTAGTTTTTAAGACTTTGTTTCAGAAGTGCAATTTCACATCTCTTCAAAATATGGATATATGATATACTACGGTACAGAGTAAATTCCTAATGTAAATTGTGGCCCTTGCTAATAATACTGCTTCAATATTTAGTAATTAGTTGTAACAAATGTAGCACACATTCCAAAATTTTGGGTAAAAACTGCTATAAAAATTAAAGTCTTAATTACAAACAAAACTGGAACAAGTAGTGGCCTCACCAACTAAAGTCGCCATAAAGCCTTGCCCTTTTGGTGTATTCTCTCAGTCAAGGTCACCAGGCATCCATTTACTCGAGCCAGAAACTCCAAGAGATGACCTCAATAACTTTTTATACTTACATCTGCATTTAATTAATTTGATACTTTGATCTCCTAAACCATTTTGAATTTGTTCCTTCTCTTCATTTCCTCCACTACCATCCCAACTCATCATTTCATGGACTCGGTAGTGTTCTACCAGCTTCCATCTTGACCTTCCCATTCTTCTCCATGTCTATCTGAATATATTGCTCCCTGTTTAAAAGTCTTTTTATTGCTGTTATGATTAAGACAGAGCTTCTTCACATGATGTAGTTTTAGTCAGCTCCTGCCAGCTTTTTTTAGGCTTATTCCCCATTGCTTATGTTTGGTGTTTTTGTTTTTTTTCTCCCCACTCCGGATCATTGTATATTCTGTCCCTTCCTTCTCCTTTCTCTTTACCACATGACTTCTACTTAATCCTTTAAATTCTAGGTGAGGGGAGGTGAACAGTAGCATAGCGGATTAAGTGCATGTGGCACAAAGCGCAAGGACTGGCATAAGGATCCCAGTTCAAGCCTCGGCTCCCCACCTGCAGGGGAGTCGCTTTACAGGCGGTGAAGCAAGTCTGCAGTTGTCTATCTTTCTCTCCCCCTCTCTGTCTTCCCCTCCTCTCTCCATTTCTTTCTATCCTATCCAACAACGACAACAACAGTAATAATAACTACAACAATGAGACAAAGGCGACAAAAGGGAATAAATAAATATTTAAAAAAATTCTAGGTGAATTAATCACTTCTTCAGAGATATCTCCTCTGAATTCCTAGATTGGGTCAAATCATGATACTTATGCTCCCATATGACTTGAAATTAATAGTTTGTGATTGAGTATTTTACCTGTAGACTTAAAAACTGCAAAGGGGGAGTGGCTGGTGGGTGGGTGGTGGCACACTCGGTGGAGTATGCATGTTACCATGTGCAAGGACCTGGCTTCACATACAACGCAAATGAACCTGCCATCAAAGTTCTTACACCCCACCATATCCCCCATGGCTTCTCTCAGATAACTACCATAGTTTCACACAGTCTAAGAGATATTTTGGTTACTACTATTTTTGCTGTGTTAAGGCATATAGTCTCACATCTGTAGATATATATGTATATACAACTCATCACATCCACTAGCAAACTTCTTATGCCAACACAGCAGTTAAAGCTCCATCTATCCCCCTACCTCATTCCCTCTGATAACTATTCTAGTTTTCATAGAATCTGAGCTAATGTGTCTTACAGGCAAACCTGACGCTGCTCTCCTGCAGTTTTTATGTGGTTTCTTCTTTTTTTTTTTATTGGGGAATTAATGTTTTACATCTTTCTAGTTTGTACATGCATAATATTTCCCAGTTTTCCATAAAAAAATACAACCCCCACTAGGTCCTCTGTCATGCTTTTTGAACCTATATTCTCCCCCTCACCAACCCCAGCGACTTTTACTTTGGTGCAATACGCTAATTCCAGTTCAGGTTCTACTTGTGTTTTCTCTTCTGATCTTGTTTTTCAACTTCTGCCTGAGAGTGAGATCATCCCATATTCATCCTCTGTTTCTGACTTATTTCACTCAACATGATTTTTTCAAGGTCCATCCAAGATTGGCTGAAAACGGCGAAGTAACAGTTTTTTAATAGCTGAGTAGTATTCCATTGTGTATATATACCACAACTTGTTCAACCACTCATCTGTTGTTGGACACCTGGCTTGCTTCCAGGTTTTGGCTATTACAAATTGTGCTGCTAAGAACATATGTGTACACAGATCTTTTGGGATGGGTGTGTTGGGGTCATTAGGATATAGCCCCAGGAGAGGAATTGCAGGATCATAGGGAAGGTCCATTTCTAGCCTTCTGAGAGTTCTCCACAGAGGTTGGACCAACGGACATTCGCACCAGCAGTGCAGGAGGGTTGCTTTGACTCCACAACCTCTCCAGCATTTGTTGCTGCTACCTTTTCTGCTGTATGACATTCTCACAGGAGTGAAGTGGTATCTCATTGTTGTCTTTATTTGCATTTCTCTGACAATCAAAGACTTGGAGCACTTTTTCATGTGTTTCTCAGCCTTTTGGATCTCTTCTGTGGTGAATATTCTGTCCATGTCCTCCCCCCATTTTTGGATGGGGTTATTTGTTTTCTTGTTGTTGAATTTGGCAAGCTCTTTATGTATTTTGGTTATTAAGCTCTTGTCTGATGTATGACATGTAAAGATCTTTTCCCATTCTGTGAGGGGTCTCTTGGTTTGGGTAGTGGTTTCTTTTGCTATGCAGAAGCTTTTTAATTTGATATAGTCCCATGACTATAGTCTTCTTTGTAATTGGATTTGTTTTAGTCTTAGTCTTCTTTGTAATTGGATTTGTTTCATTGAAGATGTCTTTAAAATTTATGCGGTAGAGTTGGGCTGTAGTGCAGCGGGTTAAGTGCAGGTGGCACAAAGCACAAGGACCGGGTAAGGACCCCGGATCGAGCCCCCAGCTCCCTACCTGCCGGAGGGTCGCTTCACAAGCGGTGAAGCAGGTCTGCAGCTGTCTTTCTCTCCCCCTCTCTGTCTTCCCCTCCTCTCTCCATTTCTCTCTGTCCTATCCAACAATGAAGACAGACAACAATAATAACTACAACAATAAAACAAGGGCAACAAAAAAGGGGAATAAATAAATATTAAAAGAAAACATTATCCTTTAAAAATATTTATGAGGAAAAGAGTTCTGCCAATATTTTGTTCTAAGTATCTGATATTTTCTAGTCTAACAATCAAGTCCTTGATCCACTTGGAATTTACTTTTGTATTTGGTGAAATATCGTGGTTCAGTTTCATTCTTCTGCACGTTTCAACGCATTTTTTCCAACACCATTTGTTGAAGAGACTCTGCTTTCCCCATTTAATAGTCTGGGCACCTTTGCCAAAGATTAGATGTCCATAGGTGTGGGGGCTTATTTCTGGGCTCTCAATTCTATTCCACTGGTCAATGTGTCTATTCATGTTCCAGTACTAAACAGTTTTGATGACAATGGCCTTATAATACAATTTGAGATCTGGGAGTGTAATGCCTTCAGTTCTGTTCTTTCTTCTCAAGATTGTTTTGGCAGTTCTAGGTCTTTTCTGGTTCCAGATAAACATTTGTAGCATTTGTTCTATTCTAAAAAATGTGGTTGTGAGGGGGGCCAGGTGGTGGTACACCTGGTTGAGCGGATGTATTACAATGCATACAGACCCGGGTTCAAGCCCACGGTCCCCTCCTGCAGGGGGAAAGCTTTACATGTGGTGAAGCAGTGCTGCAGGTGTCTCTCTGTCTCTCTCTCTCCCTCTCTTTCACCCCCTTCCTTCTTGATTTCTGGCTGTCTCTATGCAGTAAATAAAGATAATAATAAATTTAAATGTGGTTGGGATCTTGATGGGAATAGCATTAAATTTGTAGATGACTCTGGGTAGTATATTCATTTTGATGATGTTAATTCTTCCAACTCATGAACATGGAATATCTTTCCACTTCTTTGTGTCTTTTTCAATTTCCTTGAGTAGTGACTCATAATTTTCAGTATACAAGCCTTTCCCTTTTTTGGTTAGGTTTATTCCTAGATATTCTATTGTTTGTGTTGCTATAATAAAAGGAATTGATTTCTGGATTTCATTTTCTAACTTAGTGTTTGCATAGAAGAATGTCACTGACTTTTTAATGTTAATTTTGTAGCCTGACACCTTCCTGTATTGCCTGATGGTTTCCAAAAGCTTCTTGCTGGATTCCTTAGGTTTTTCTATGTATACTATCATGTCATCTGCAAATAGGGAGAGCTTGACTTCTTCTCTTCCAATCTGTATGCCTTTAATTCCTTGCTACTGCCTGATTGCTATGGCAAGAACTTCCAACACTATACTGAATAGTAGTGGTGAAAGTGGGCAGCCCTGTCTAGTACCTGATCTGAAGGGAAATGCTTCCAGTTTTTCACCATTGAGTATGATGTTGGCTGTAGGTTTGCTATATGTGGACTTCACTTTCTTCAGGAATTTTCCATCTTTTTCCATTTTTGTAGTGTTGTGATCATAAAGGGATGTTGTATTTTGTCAAAGGATTTCTATGCATCTGTTGATATGACCACGTGGTTTTTGGTCTTGCTTTTATTGGTGTGGTGGATCACATTGATTTATGTATATTAAACCAACCTTGCATCCCTGAGATAAACCCCACTTGGTCATGATGAACAGTCTTTTTAATATACTGCTGTATCCAGTTGGCTAGAATTTTGTTCAATATTTTCGCATCTATGTTCATCAGAGATATTGGTCTGTAGTTTTCTTTATTGGTTGTGTCCCTGTCTGCTTTTGGTATCAGAGTGATGTTGGCTTCATAGAAGCTGGAGGAGTATTCTAGTGTCTTCAATCTTTGGAAGACTTTGAAAAGTAGAGGTATTAGTTCTTCCTTGAAGGTTTTGTAGAATTCATTTGTAAAATCATCTGGTCCAGGACTTTGACTCTTCAGAAGGTTTTTGATAACTGTTTCACTTTCTTTTTTTTAATTTCTTTTTTATTTTTATTTATTTATTTATCCCTTTTGTTGTCCTTGTTTTTCACTGTTGTAGTTGTTATTGTTGTTGGATAAGACAGAGAGAAATGGAGAGAGGAGGGGAAGGTAGAGAGGGTGAGAGAAAGATAGACACCTGCAGGCCTGCTTCACCGCCTGTGAAGCGACTCCCCTGCAGGCGGGGAGCCGGGGGCTCGATCCGGGGTCCTCATGCCAGTCCTCACGCTTTGCGCCACCTGCACTTAACCCACTGCGCTACTGCCAGGCTCCCAACTTTTACTTTCATTAGCTGTGATGAGCCTGTTCGTATTGTCTCGTTCCTCTTTATTTAATTTTGGAAGTTGGTAGGTATCTAGGAAATCGTCCATTTCTTCCAGGTTCTCTAACTTGGTGGCATATAGTTGTTCATAGAAGCCTCACATGATATGTTGAATTTCTGCAGTGTCTGTTGTGATATCTCCTCTTTCATTTATGATCTGATTTATTTTGGTCTTCTCCCTTTTTTGTTTTGTGAGTCTGGCTAAAGTTTTTTCGATTTTGTTCACTGTTTCGAAGAACCAAAATTTACTTTCGTTGATTTTCTGAATGGTTTTCTTATTTTCAGTGTTACTTATATATGCCCTAACTTTAGTGATTTCTGTCCTTCTGGTTGTGTTAGGGTTCCTTTATTCTTCTTCTTCTAGGTCTTTAAGATGTGCAATCAGGTTGGTTATTTGTGCTTTTTCTTGTTTCCTACTGTGTGCTTGTATGGCTATGAACTTCCCTCTCAGTACTGCCTTAGCTGTGTCCCAAATATTTTTATAGCTTGTGTCTTCATTTTCATTGAACTCTCAAAACTTTTTGATTTCTTCCTTTACTTACTCTTTGACCCAGTAGTTGTTGAGCTTTCACATTTTGGGACTTTATCTCCTCATTTCGCTCCCTCATGTCTGTATTGATTTTCTGCCTGGGTGATCTGTCATGTTGAGAGAGTGGGGTGTTGAAGACCCCTACTATTACTGTGTTGCTGTTAATATATTGCAGTAGCTCTTTCAGTAGATGTTTGATGTATTTAGATGACTTCTCATTTGGGTGCATAGATGTTAATAATTGTTAAGTCCTCTTGCATTAAGTAGTGTCCATCCCTATCTTTTTAAATTTTATTTATTTTAAAGTATCATATCAGATATGAAAATAGCTGTTCCTGCCCTTTTTGTGAGCCATTGGCTTGTATGATAGTTTTCCATCCTTTCACTTTGAGTCTGTGTTAGTCTTACTGAGTTAGGTGGGTTTCCTGTAGACAGCATATTGTTGGGTTGTGTTTTCTGATCCATCTTCCTACTCTGCTTTTTAATAGGTGAATTCAGGCCATTGACATTTATAGATATCAATGATTGAAGGTATTTTCCTGCCATTCCTGTAGATTTTTAGAGTGTTCTGATATATGGCATATTTATGGTGGTCTGCCTGTTTATAGGAGACCTTTCAGAACTTCTTTCAGGGCAGGTTTGGTAATAGTTGATTCTTTCAGTTGATGCTAGACTGAGAAGGTTTTTATGCCTCCTTCTAGTCTGAATGACGGTCTAGCAGGATACAGTAGTCTTGGTTGAAAGCCTCTCTCATTGAGCACTCGATAGATATATATTGCCATTCTCTTCAGACCTGTAATGTTTGTGTGGAGAAGTCTGCGGCTAATCTTAGGGGTTTTCCTCTGTAGGTGACTCTTTGTTTTTCCCTTGCAGTCTTCAGGATCCTTTCTTTATCCTTATTCATTTCCATTCTAAATATGATGTGTCTTTTAAGTCTGAGTTAATTCTGTTTGGGACCCTCTGGGATTCTTGAACCTTTATGTCTTTTATCTTGTCTAGACTAGATAAGTTCTCAGCTATTATGTCCTGAAGAATGCTTTCTTCCCCTCCCTCTCTTTCTTCTTCTGGTAAGCCAATAATGCGTATATTATTTTTTTTGAAGTCATCCATAGGTCTCAATTGTTGTTTTCAGTATCTTAATCTCTTTTTGAGATCTCTTAGTTGCCTCTAATTCACATTCAGGCTTGTTAATTCTGCCTTCAGCCTCATTGAATGGTTGAAAAAAATCTAAAGAATGACATAAAAATTATATAAAGTTCAATTTTCATTGCTTATAAGTGAAGTTTAATTGGTACATGATTAACCATTTATTTGCCTATTTATGATTTTTTGGGGGGGCCAGTAGACTTTTTGCTGGGTACAACGACTCCACTGCTCCCAGTGACCATTTTAGTTTTTCCCTTTTTCTTCCTGTTTATAATAACAGAAATAGACAGGGAGCTAAAGGTAGAGTGAGAGAGAAAGATACATTTATAGCAACACTACACCACTTGTGAAACTTCCCCCTCTGCAGGTGAGGCTTGGACCTGGGTCAATATACACATAAACCTGTATGATTTACTTGGTGTACCACTGTGTGGCCCCTGTCTATAATTTCTTTTACACTAAAACAGCAAAGTTAAATAGTTAAGACGAAGACCAAATGGACTTCAAAGCAAAAACATATTTCCTGTCTGACTTCTGACCTAGTGGGAAAGTTTGCTATCTTCTGTTTTAGAATAATATACTGTCAGTTGAGTTAGAATGTCAGTAATCTGGACTCTGTGAAATTGATAGCTAGAATTCAAAATTTGCTCCTTGAACAATATCTTTGGTATAAGAAATATAGAAGATTAGAGGCTGAGTGGTGGGTGGCCCACCCAGGAGAATGCACGTTACCATGCGTGAGGACTGACCAGGTGGTTCATAGCTGTGGTCACGAGAAGTGGAGTAGTGCTACAGGTGCCTCCTACCCTCTCTCCCTCTATCTTTCTGTCTTTCCCTTTCTATAAGAAATATGACTGCCAGAAACAGTGGAGTCGTACAAGCACCAAGCCCCAGCAGTAATTCTGATGGAAAAAAAGAAGGGCTAGGTGGTGGCACACTCGGTTGAGTGTACATGTTATAATGCACAAGGACTTGGGTTCAAGCCCCCAGTCCCCTTCTGCAGGGAGGAAGCTTCACAAGTGATGAAGCAGGGCTGCAGGTGTCTCTGTCCCCTGTCTATCCCTGCCTTCATCTCAGTTTCTCTGTCTCTATTCAATAAGTGAATAAATAAATATTAAAGAAAAGAGGGGCCAGATGGTGATGCACCTAATTAAGGGCACACATTGCAGTGCACATGGGCCCAGATTCAAGCCCCTGGTCCCTGCCTGCAGGGGGAAATCCTCACGATTGGTGAAGCAGGGCTGTAAGTGTCTCTGTCTCTTTCCTTCTCTGTCTCCCAATTCCCATTCAATTTCTCTCCGTTTCTATCCAACAATAAAGAAAGGAAGGAAGGAAAGGAAAAACATAGAAGAATTTTTTGGACCAGGCAGTGGTGCACCTACGTACGTGCACATATTACAGTGAGCAAGGACCTTGGTTTAAGCCCTACCCCCCCACACCTGCAGGGGGAAAGCTTTGAGCTCTGGGAGCTTGTTTGGAGGTTCTAGTGGGGGAGCACAGTGAGCGTTGAAGCAATACTTCGGGTATCTCTTTCCCTTTTGCCAGGATAGCCTGAGGGTGATTCTTCCCGAGCAAGTGCTCTCTGGGTTGGAAAGAACTCAACTGGAGCCAACCTAGGCTGCTGCGTGGCAGGAGATACACTCTGGAACTCTCGGAGTCTGAAAGCAATTCCAAGTGTTTTAAAATAGAAGAGCAGCTATTATATATACTGCCAAGTAGGGTGGAAACAGGATGTGAGGTAGAAAGGGTGGAGCGAAAAAAGACTGGTGGAAATCAGGGTGTACTAGGAGAGGGGGCGGAGCAAAAAGACATTGTGAACCAGTGGGGATTAAACCAATGCCCTGGAGGCAGGGTGGTGCTTAGTTAACAGTGGCTTACGTAAATAGACCACAGCTTTGAGTGCGATCAACCAATGCCCTGCAGGCATGCGGGTGCTTAGTTAAGCAGGATTAGAGACAGAAGCTTTAAGCCGGGGGAGCTGGCATACTACCCAACACCTTTCTCAATTTCTGTCTATATTCAATAAATAATTTTTTAAAAACTTAACTTAGTTTTTAACTGACTTCAGTTTTAGTTTATTGAGATGTATTAAATATTTTCAAGTCTGAAACATAATTTACATTGTTATACTTTTAAAATGAACCCTTTAGGAAATTCTTTTTTGAGACAATGTGTGTGAACCTGGAGGGTATTAAACTAAATGAAATAAGCCAAGGATAAATACTGCATGGCACCATTTCTGTTGTGGAATCTTTAAAAAAGTTGAACATACAGAAACAGGGCATAGTAATGGTGTCATGTGTTGAGGATGGCAGAAATGGAAAAAAAAAAGTTAACACAAGGGCTGCAAACTTTATGCTGTGTGGTGGTGAAGTTCTATGGGTTTAATTAGAGCATGGTAACTATCATGGATAACATTGCATAATGTAATTTAATTGAAATCTGCTAATAAAGTAGATCTGAAATGTTCTTACTAAAAAAGAAACATAATCATGTGATGGGTAATGAGTGATGGATGTACTGATTAAATTGATGGTGAGGATTTTTTCACAGAGTGTGTATCAATTAATCATATTGTACACTTTAAATATATTATAATTTAATTTGTCAGTTATACCTGAGTTAAGTTGAGAATTTTTTATTTTTTTATACTGGTCCTTGAGCTTAGTGCCACCTGTGCTTAACCCGCTACACTACCGCCCGACTCTCAGATTTTTTATTTTTTTAATGCCATCAGGGTTTGAACTCAAGGTTCTGCACATGTGCAATATTGTGAAGTGTCTTTCCCTGACCAATGTTTTGTTCTTTTATAATTTTGAGAGAGGAAGACAGGAGAGACCGTGGCACTGCTCCACCATCCATGGAGCATAATCTTCCCATGTAGTGCTGGGGCTTGAACCCAGGGCTTTGTGTGTGGTAAGGAATAGGCTGCACTAGCTCAGCTGACTCCCTAGCCCAGGCAAAATTTAAAAGTCAAGTTAGTTTTTCAGATAAGGAAGGGGAAAAAATCTAGAACTGTAAGTCAGAAGGAGAAGAATTAATACCATATGACCTCACTCAGAGGTGAAAGTTAAGAAATAAAGAGGGCAGAGAATAGATAGCTTAATGGTTTTGCAAACAGACTCTCATGCCTGAAGCTCCTACCCAGGTTCAACTCTCCACACCACCATAAGCCAGAACTGAACAGTGCTCTGGTAGAAAAAAAAAGAAAAAGAAAAAAAGAAAGAAAGAAAGAGAAGCTGGGTAGTGGTACACCTACTTGAGTGCACACATTGTAGTGCACAAGGACCAAGGTTCAGATCCCTGGTCCTCACTTGCAGGTGGGAAGCTTCACAAGTAGTGAAGCAGTGCTGGTCTCCCCCGCCCTTCTCAATTTTTCTCTGTCTCTATCTAAAATAAATAAGTAGATAAGTAAATGTTTCACAAATCATTTAAAAAAAAAAAGAAACAAAGAAGGAGTCAGGTAATGGTGCAGTCCCTTGAATGTACATGTTACCATGCACAAGGACCCAGGGTCAAGCCCCCGGGTCCCTTCAGGGGGCAAGTTTCATGAGTAGTGAAGGAGTACTACAGATGTCTCTCTGTCTCCCTCCCTCCCTGTCTTCCCCTTCCCTCTCAGTTTCTCTCTGTCCTATCAAGTCAAATAAAAATTAAAGACCTATTTATGAAAGAAAGACGGACAGAAAACACAAGGTAAAACTTAGACTAGTAGTCTATTTAGGAGAGCCAAAGGAGGGAGGAAGGTGGGGACTGGACTGGGGAGGTATTGGGAACCCAGTGCTTGATAGTGGGAGTGGTGTGCAGACACTTATCATGGGGCAACAAGAAATTGTACTCATATGACAAAAACAAACTCTCTCTCTCTGTATATATATATGTGTGTGTGTGTGTGTGTGTGTATATAATTATTTTCCCCAATAAGGTGACTGGGGGCAAGGGAAGGCTAGAACTGTGTTATACTAGATATTTGAAAAAGAGGCACCTAAGACACAAATGTGAAGGGGCTTAAGGAAATTTGGATTTTTTAAAAAAAATTAATTTATCTTTTACCAGCGCTCTGGCTTACGGTGGTGTGGGAGGATTGAACCTGGAACTTTGGAGCCTCAAGCATGAAATTTTCTACATAATCATTATGCTGTTTACCCCCCTCCCCAATAAAACAGATTTGGAGGCAATACAGGCCATTATTTAAATTTTGTTTCCCTTCTCCTGAACTGTACTTTTTACCAGTCTAATCACTAATTGACTTTCTGTAGGCTTGGGCTATTTGTAACTAATGAGAGGAAGTGACTTGTCACTTTAAAATGAAGGAAAAGCCCTGCTCTGATCAGAGAAGGAGTCTTCCCTTGCCCCTCACTCTTACCCCCACAGTGAGCCTTTCCCCATGACCTGCAAGCCTGCTTTCCAGCTGGTATTAATTCATCGAGAGGTCTATGCTCTGTTTCTCCCTATCCTTTGCTTTTATCTCAAGAACCTAAGAGAGCCACACCTGTACTCTGTATTAAAGGAAGTGTTTTGGCTCAAATTAGCTTGTTACCCATCCAAATGCAGGTTTATTTTATTTATTATTTGTGATTTAATAGTGGTTTACAAAATTATAAAATAATAGGGGTATAGTTGAACACAACACCCACCTCAAAAGTTCTTTGCCCCACCCCAGCCCCAAGAGGTAACCACCATAGTTCCCCCAAGGTTTTAGGTTTTTTGTTTGTTTGTTTGTTTTTTGCAAGTTCATGTGTTTCAATTCTCTGTATTTCACATATGAGTGAAACCGTCTGAAAGAGGCATTCTTACATCATCACTTAGAACTCCCATGGAAACATTATGATACAATAGGAAGGTGTGGCTTTGGGAATCAGTTTATGGATTGAAATTTTATCTACTTGATCTCTCACTGAGGCTCCTTTTTATATAAGGTGACTGGGGGCAAGGGAAGGCTAGAACTATGTTATACTAGATATTTGAAAAAGAGGCACCTAAGACACAAATGTGAAGGGGCTTAAGGAAATTTGGATTTTATAAATGGATCATGTGTGATAGATGCAGTGAAATTGAAGTTTGTAAGTACCTACAACAGCAAAGGGTGCCCCCAAGAATATAGTCCTCCATTTCTCCCTCTCCCTCTCTCCATATATGTGCATCACATTTTCTCTTGACTGAGTTGGGTTCCAATATTACTACAGGTCCTTAAAGCTTTGTCTTTTTTAAAAAAATTGTTTTGTTGTTGTCATGGGCTTCACCACTCCCAGCTGACTTTTTCAGATATCTAGACAGAAGGAGAGAGGAAACCACAGCATCAAAGTTTACTCCAGTGTGGTCAGGGGTGGACTTAAACCTGGGTTTTAAGTGCATGACATTTTTTCTTTATTCACTGTCTCTTTTTCTAAGTAGATATAAGTAGTTTATCTATTTTCAAGTTCACTTCCTCTTCCATTCAACAAGTATTCTTCCAGTGAATTTTTAACTATGGTTTATTTTCCAGTTTAAAATTTCAATTTTTTTTTTTTTTTTTACCAGAGCACTTATCAACCCTGGCTTATGGTGATGCATGAGATTGAACCTGGGACTTCAGAGCCTCAGAATGAGAGTCTCTTTGCAGAACCATTATGCTATCTATGCCCCTCCTCCCCACATCTTTTGCTTTGCCAATACCTTTTTTTAAAACTTTTTTTAATATTTATTGATTTTCCCTTTTTGTTGCCCTTTTTTTTTTTCTTTTTCTTTTTATTAGTGGTTTAATAATGATCAACAAGATTTTGGGATAAGAGGGGTACAATTCCATACAGTTTCCACCAACAGACTTCCTTACCCCATTCCCTTCATTGGAAGCTTCCCTATTCTTGATCCCTCTGGGAGTATGGACCAAAGATCTTTATGGGGTGCCAAAGGTGGGAGATCTGGCTTCTGTAATTGCTTCTCCACTGGACATGGGCATTGACAGGTCGATCCATACTCCCAGTCTATAGGCCCTAGTAGGGCAGGGCTCTGGGGAGGTGAGACTCCAGAACACATTGATGAGGTTGTCTGCCCAGAGAAGTCAGGTTGGTGTCATGGTAACATCTGCAACTTGGTGGGGTTTGCTTTCGATCTGAATATCCAATACATCAAATATCAAATTCTATAGAAATAACATATTACACAATGAAATACTGGCTTGTTCCGTGACTCCTTCTTTCATCGTCTTTGGGGGTTTTTGTTTGTTTGTTTGTTTTTATTTTCTGTTTAGAGCACTGTTCAGCTCTGACTTATGGTAGTGCAGAGGACTGAACCTGGGAATTTTGGCGTCTCACGCATGGAGTCTCTTTGCATAACCTTAAAGCTATCTGCCTCTGCCCTTTGGGGCTTTTTTTTTTTTAATTTTTTATTTAAGAAAGGATTAGTGAACAAAAGCATAAGGTAGGAGGGGTACAACTCCACACAATTCCCAACACCCAATCCCCATAACCCACCCCCTCCCCTGATAGCTTTCCCATTCTCTATCCCTCTGGGAGCATGGACCCAGGGTCGTTGAGGGTTGCAGAAGGTAGAAGGTCTGGCTTCTGTAATTGCTTCCCCGCTGAACATGGGCGTTGACTGGTCGGTCCATACCCCCAGTCTGCCTCTCTCTTTCCCTAGTAGGGTGTGACTCTGGGGAAGCTGAGCTCCAGGACACATTGGTGGGGTCTTTGTTGCCCTTTTTTATTGTTGTTGTAGATTTTATTGTTATTGCTGTCATCATTGTTGGATAGGACAGAGAGAAATGGAGAGAGGAGAGGAAGACAGGTGGAGAGAAAGATAGACCCCTCCAGATCTGCTTCATTGCCTGTGAAGCGACCCACTGGCAGGTGGAGAGCCAGGGGTTCGAACCGGGATCCTTACGCCGGTCCTTGCACTTGGTGTCACGTGTGCTTAACCCGCTGTGCTACCACCCGACTCCCTTTAACTTTTTTCAAAGCATGTTCAAAGTCAGTGGTTGCTCGTTGAAGTAATTTTATAATCGCTGCCTTAAAGTAACTGTTAAGAAGACAGTTTCAACACATGCCATCTCCCTGTTGGTATTGTTTTTATTACTATATGAGTTGACCTTTCTGTGGTTGTGTACCGAGTAATTTTGGATTTTATACCTGACATTTTGAATATTATAGTATTAGACTTTAAATCTTGTTAACCCAGTGGAGAAGGTTGACATAATTGTCTTAGCAGTCAATTAATTGACCTGGTTAGTTTCAGACTGTTAGTTCCAAAGCTCACTTTCTGTGGGTGGTGATTCCAGTGTTAATTTCAGCATTCAGTGCCTTGTCTCTAATCTCTTCAGATCTATCCCACACAGAACACTCACTGGTCAGTCTGGCCCCGTAGCTCACTTCTCAAAGTTTTAGATCTGCTAATTAGGACCAAATTTACGTATGCACAGGTGGGGGTAGCGTAGCGATTCAAGTTGTTCATAATCAGCTTTATGAGTTTGCTTTCCTGAGTTCCTCCATCTTCATTTTTTCCCATGTATTCTGGCTTCCTAAAACTTTTCCTTTTCCACCCTGCCGTGAGAAATCACTCATTTCCAAGATACAGTGAGAAGTGGGATTTGGTTTTGTCTGTTTGGACTATATTCAGCCAGATGAAATAGGACGTTCCTGTCTATTGAGTTTTCACTCCTGCAGTCTCCCTCTGCCAGTCTGTCTTACTGCTGCCACAGGCTCCACCATGAGATTTCTGGTCTTGAGAGAAGAGAATAAAAGAAAAAAAAAAAAAGACAACACTAGGGGATTTCCCTCTAGTCTCTGAATTTAAGTTGTTCCTTTTCTCCCTCTCCCCCCAAAATCACCTGGGGCTGAGCATGTGCTCTCTTTCAAGTCTTGTGTTGAGCTTAGGCCAGAGAATAATGGAGAAAGAAAATAGTAAAGTCTTCTTATAGTTTGGTTGTACTTGGCATTTTGGTATTCTTCCCTGATCCAGGTGCTAATATATACTTGGAAGAGTCCTCTAATAGTGGTCAAGCATTGTGTACTCTGTGTGTGTGTGTGTGTACACGTACATATATATATGTACGTGTACACACACACACACACACATATTATACATTTACATTTGGTAGTCAGGTGGTTTTGTGTGTTTACTCAGTTTTACCTGGAACTAGAAGTCTTAACAGATATTTTAAGTAATTTAACCTAAGTATTTTAAGTTTTCCTTTCTCTAAAGTATTTATATCTCTGAACTGATAGTTTCAGAGATGCAGTGTTTGCTGTAATTAAGTGGACAGAAGTTTCTAAGAGTAACTTAGAAACTACACTATTGGATGAATACTTAGTGGCCTCCAGAAAAACAAACCCACTTTTCTGGAGGCATATGTGGTAATCTTATCCGGAAGCACAGTCTTTGTCCTCATGCAGCATATCATTGACCTAGATGTTTTCCTTGGCACTGCTCCCTCTCTGTCACATTCTCTTAACTTCTGTCCTGCTGCTTTCCAGTAACCTTTGCTCCCCAGGACTTGATTCAACATCAACCCGTTTCTCCTCTTTTTTCCCCTTGATTGTCTCTGGCTTGCCCCACACGCTTTCCTCATCATTAACCTTTTATCACTAGACTGTGCCTTTCAAGAATAAATAGACTACCTTGCAAGACATCTTAGAATGTAAGTGCCTACACTTGAAGGATATGAGGATGAGCAGGTAAGGAGCAAGTAATTAGCTTTTGCTCACAAATTAGGGCCGGGCTTGAATATCTGCAAGATATTATGGTGTTCTGACCAACCTCTTTTCCAGCTTATTAAGATTTTTTTTTCCTCATTAATTGTTTCCGATGGTGCAGAGCTCAAGCGTAGCCAGGTATTTGAGTCTAGAAAGAAGGTGGTATTCAAGACACACTAACCTTATTAACTTGGGAATTCATACCGGAGCCTCTGAGCTGTTTTTCTTTTCTTTTTTTTTTTTCTCTTAAGAAAAAAAAAGTTTAAGGCTGGGAAGTCACAGTAATGGTTCTGTAAAAGTAATTCTTGCCTGAGCCTTCCAGCTCCTAGGCTCAATCCCCCCAGTACCACCACAAGCCAGAACTGAGCAGTGTTCTGGTTTAAAGAAAAAAGTTTATTCATTTATTAATATTAAAAGGGGAGGAGAGAGGAGAACAAGAGAGATTAAGAACCAGAGCATCAAACTCAGGACCTCAAGCCTTAGGAATAAATTTAGGAAGAAAAAGGTATTAATAACAGCACTTTATGCAAATAAATATTTGCTATTGTTAGTTAAATGGTACCGAAACACTATAGGAAAGAAATCCTAAGTGGGCAGTGA
Organism: Erinaceus europaeus; assembly: GCF_950295315.1. NCBI lineage: Eukaryota > Metazoa > Chordata > Mammalia > Eulipotyphla > Erinaceidae > Erinaceus > Erinaceus europaeus. The sequence goes on along the minus strand of NC_080185.1, from coordinate 91,062,714 downwards.
CACGTGAGCAAAGTACATGTTTTAGTACTGTAGCATGCGTTCTCAATTCTTGGGTAGAAACATACATTCCTCTCAAACCACAGTGGGCTTCCTAGGTGTCTTCTCAGATCTGTCAGGTTGCAGGCATGCCAAGCTTGCTCACCTCATAACCTCCTCCTCCTCCTTAGCATATATTAACTGTGGAGATAAGCACTTGTTGGTATAAACTATGTGTTACATTTTGAAGAAACAACCCCCAGGTACAGCTTGTTGTCTCATTTACTCCCACACATATTTAAAAAAAAAATCCATTATGTTTCTGGCTAAGAGTATGGCAACAGCAGGGAGCTGCCTGAGTTCTGACCCCACAGCCTTTATGCCAGACTGGCCCTTCTTGCACAAGAACAATAACATTCATTTTCCATTGCTAAGGCCTTTATTTTTCTTTTGGCAGTAGCCAAAGCAACTAGTTAAAAAGAAAGCACACTCATTCTTCTTACTCTTTCATTATTTAGAGAGTAATATTCATTTCAGTGGGATGTTTCTGTGGAGATCTCTTTAGCTGTGGGAGCAATTTGACTTTGGGTACTTGGGGAACAACTAATATGTTACAGAAACGGTGATTAAATAGTTAGCATTCTACAAATAATACTAACTTAATTATGTGCATAAGGTTGACTGAGACATGAGAATTGAAGCTAGATTAGTCATGGCCAATAGCCCCCTGCCAATAATAATTCACAGACCCAATTAAATGATTTATTCTTTATTGATTATGAAATAGTCCCAGATAGTGTCGTTAAAGGCTGTGTTGACTTCAGAATGTTGTATTGGGTTGTTGGAAAGGTCATGGCATATATATTTTTTTTCTATGTAGAAATGTGTCATGACTTTTCCTAAGTTTTCCAAATCCCATGAACTCGAAATGGAGAGGTTTTGGTCCAGAGTTGCTGGAGTTTTACTCGGCAGTCTTGAAGATTGTCAAGTCTAGGTACCTTCCTGGTGCAAGAATTCTCCAGTTGCTGCAGGCAGTTGTCTGGTTCTTGGCCACTCCCTCCCTCCTCAGTATATTTTTTTTCTCCTTTTTTCCCCTCTCCTTCTGCCATACCTTTGAGATTCCACTACTCCTGGAGAAATCTTATTTTGGCCCCTTTTTCCAGAGAGGAGGAGAAGAGTAAATTGGGGGGAGGACGGGAGTCCTCAGTACTACTACTCTGCTTCCCCTTTCAAATGGTTTTCCCTTGTGGCAGGTGGCTATAGACTCAAACCCGGGTCCTCAGATATGGTGACGTGTGCATTCTACTGGGTGAGATGGCTCTAGCCCTGATACCTTAGAGGAGGTACTAGGGAGTAGGGGAAGGTCTGGTGCTGTGATGTCTCTTCCGTTGTGTCTCTGCCCTTCCATCTGAATGCAAAGGCAGTCCCGAATGGTGCAACTTCACATGTGCAAGATCCCTGCTCTGGAAACAACAAGAATCTCTCTTTGTTCTGTGAAGTGGCCACTCCACTTTATATCCTCAGTTGTCATTAACAGGACGTGACTCCAGTGTTGTTTTTGTTTTTTGTTTGTTTTTGGCTAATTTGGCCTTTGATACTCAGACTTGGGACTTGGTCACCCAGTTGTCCTTCAGCTGAAGTAGATGGTATAGTTCCAGATTTAGCCCATATTGCGTATTTTCATCATGCTGTGGTATTTGCTGGAATCAAAAACTGAACCACTGTCATCCCGTATTTAGAAAACAGGTTTTGTTGGCAGTGCTAGGGGTTCACATGTGTGTAAGTGTGTAATCTTACCACTCCCAGGCCAGTTCTCTCTCTCTCTCTCTCCCTCTCTCTCTCTCTCTCTCTCTCTCTCTCTCTAAGTTGAGGGTGGAGGGGCTATCCCTACATCAGAGCTTCAGCCATACTGCACTCCCACATGGTGCTGGGCTTGAACTTGGGTTGTTACCATAGCCAGGCATGCACCCTGCTGGGTAAGAGCCGGGTGAACTAGGTGAACTATCTTTGGCCTAGAACCAGAAGTTGTTTCTTTCAGTAGTTTTGCATGCACTCTAGTTAAATTGCATCCTGTTACTATTTACCACATTAGCTTTTGAACTCTCCCCTTTCCTCTGGCAAATGTTATCCCTCCTAGGTCATTAACCCTAGTAGGTTCATCTACATTACTTATCAAAGCGGTGATAAGCACTGGGGCCAAAATCATAGTTCTGTGTCTCACCACAGGACACCTTTCAGGTTTACCTGCCTGCAGTCTGAATGCTCTGCTCCACTTCAGCAACCAGAAAATCCGGTGGTCTTTGTCAGCTGACTGCACTGCACCTACAAAAAAAAAAAAAAAGCCAGCTAGTGAATCTAGTGATGGGAAAGAAAAGGAGTCTTGAGTTAGTTAGTTTTGAGTGTTGTGATTTTAGGGAGCCTGTGTGCTGACTGCTAGTAACTGTTTCTTCTCTTTTCAAGTGCTTACCCAACCAGTGATTTATTAATCAATCTGGTGTAGATTTTAGTTTGGGATGAACTTCAAGATTTTTATTTATGGTGACTATACTACACCCCTTTGAAAACCAGGGGGATTTTATTTTTATTTATTTATTTATTTTGCTTTTCTCTGGGCTGTTAGGAAGTCTGGTTTCTGGGGCTCTTCATAAATAAGAGGAAGTAATTAATCTGTCATAGCTTCAAATATCCTTTTAGCTTGAAGACAGGAGCAAGGGTTATGACCAGCCAGGGTGTCTCTTCTCCTTATACCAGAGTAAACCATTATACGATGCCCTAGACCAGTAGTTCAGGTTGTTACACTTTAGGATTTCTTTCATTTCTCTAATTCTTTGGTACCAACTACATGTCAAAGCCCAGTTATTTGGTTTTAGGGCATTAGGGAATAAAATCAGCACCTAGTGGTTAGCCACCCTGACCCAACTTTTTCATTCTTTATTATTTAGAGCAGGGATGGGGAATGTCAGGCCAGTGGGCTATAAAATCATTTGGTCTCATCCTGCCAAGGCAACAGGAGCTTTCTTCATAACAGCATTGAGTGTTCCTCCCTCTCTCCTTCCTTCCCTCCCTCCCTCTTTTCCTTCCTTCCTGCTTCCCTCCCTTCCTCCCTCCCTTCCTCCCTTCCATGATTAATAGTGGGTTACAAGATTATAGGATTTCAGCACCCACCACCAAGGTTCTGTGTATCCCCACCCTTCCACCTCCCAAAGATAACCACCATAGTGCTAATTGTTAAGTTGATAATTTTGTATGACCTGCAAATGATGTTATACGTATCCAAATGGATGTTGGCAGAAAAAAAAAACAAAACACTTGTGATTTAGAGAAAGGGAGAGAGGAGAAACACAACAGCACTAATCCCCCATCCATGGAGCTCCCCCAATGCTAATTATGTTGTCAAGCTTAAACCCAGGGCCTCACACAGAAAGTTATCTGTTCTACCAGGTGGGCTAGTCTCCAGGCCCCCATTACTAAATTTGTATAAGGATTCTCAAGTACATATGTTAGAACCCTAGCTCAAAGTAGTCTGACGAGCAAAAAGAAAGCTTACTAGTAAATTAATAGCCTGCACACTGCTGCCTTTAAAATGGCTATATTTTCTGGTGGGAATTATATAGAAATGTACCCCTCTTATCCTATAGTCTTGTCAATATTTTCATTTTATAAATTAAAAAAAAGAATGGCTGTATTCTCATTACAGCCCTGAATCTTCTCTCATTTTGTGTTCCTTTGAGTTATTTTCACTCAGGAGGCTAGCTGCAGCAGATGTAGTGTATCACTTCCAGTATTTCTGCCAAAACCCTTGGATGACTTGTTGATCTAATCTGGCCCACGTGCCTTAGCCCTAGGAGGTATGCATTTTTGGGGGTGGTGGTAGCAGAGATTGCCCTTGTCCAGAGCACTTAGATTGAGAGTAAACCCCCATTCATGTATTTGCCATGTACCTGCTTATATGATGATGTTGAGCAAATCAGCAAGAAGACACTGTTAGTTTTTAAGGATTATCATAGTGTATAACACATGAAGTCTCTGCTTTCTGCTTTTTTGAAGTGTATGAGCACGGAAAAATGGGCTTTAGTGTGTTTACATTGGTAAAGGATTAGTCAGTGGTGCTGAAAATGATGGGTTCTGACTGTTCTGGGGGCAGGTGCGGTGTTTAAATAGAAATCTGACATGAGAAGGAGTTCATGTCGCTTGAAGTAGGTGGGTAACAACAAGCAAGAAGGAGGGACTGTAAAATGGTATATGCAGAGCCTCGGAGGCAGAAGGGAGCATATTCCAGGCACTGAAAGCAGGCTAGGACGCTCATAGAGTTAACAGCTAGGACTGAAGGACTAGGTTGGTACCACCTCAAGCAGGACTGCATGACTGCACAATTTTAGATTGCTAGCCCTGGTGCCTATGAGTGATTCACTTCCTGTGCTACAGCCTTAGCCTAGTTAATTGACTAGCAAGGGGCACCCACATGGTTGGGATGTAAATCTGGCCACCCCACAGTGTCTGTTATGTGTCAGCCCGATTCAGACATTGCCTCTCCCAGGAAGCAGGCCTCATAACCCATCTTTCCTGCCGCTGTGAGAGACTGGATGTTCCTCCATTCCTAGCCCCTTAGTACCCTGCTTAGATAACTCTTGTGGATTTGTTCACTTTATCCAGGTCTGGAAAGAGTATATGGGGGCCTGGCCAGGCAAATGACTGGCATCTGTGGGGAAAAAAGAGTGTTACCATTACCAGGTCTGACTCTAACTCTTCTCTCTCTCTCTCTCTCCACCGTTGACCCCCTGAACTTGTGCTCTCTTCTCCATATAAACTGACCTTGAAAGGAGTCTGTTAGCATTGGAGAGTGATTTTATACTCAATGTCGCGATCAGAATTGCTTTTGGGCAAGAAAAATGTCCAAGAATCATTAGGAATATTTGCTACACCGGGGGAGTTTGCTTTAGCAATTTAAAAATTACTGCAAAGCTACTATAATAAAAGTAGTGTGGTAATGCACTAGAAATTTGACTCAGGTTTCCAAAATTCCAGTCCCTTCATCATTTTTTAAAATTAAGATGTATTTTTTTTAAAAAAAATTATTATCTTTATTTGTCTATTGGATAGAGACAGCCAGAAATTGAGAGGAAGGGGGAGGGAGAGAAGCAGAGAGACGACTGCAGCATTGCTTCACCAATCTCTAAGCTTTTCCCCTGCAGGTGGAGACTGGGGGCTTGAGTCTCAGTCCTTGCACATTGTAACATGTGAGCTCAACCAGGTGTGCCACCACCCAGCCCCCCTTCATCAGATATATATTTTTTCCCTTTTGTTGCCCTTGTTGCCTTGTTGTTTTTATTGTTGTTGTAGTTATTATTGTTGCTGTTATTGATGTCACTGTTGTTGGATAGGACAGAGAGAAATGGAGAGAGGAGGGGAAGACAGAGAGCGGGGAGAGGAAGACAGACACCTACAGACCTGCTTCACCACCTGTGAAGTGACTCCCCTGCAGGTGGGGAGCCTGGGCTGGAACCCGGATGCTTAAGTCTATCCTTGTGCTTCATGCCATGTGCACTTAACCCGCTGAGCTGCCGCCTGACTCCCAGATTCTTTTACTGAGTTTTTTAATGGTCCTGTAAGAGTGAACATAAGACTCAGCTCCTCCCCTCCCCTTTCTTCCTCCTCACCCTCCCCTCCCTCCCCTCCCCTTCCTTCCTCCCCACCCTCCCCTCCCTCCCCTCCCCTTTCTTCCTCCTCACCCTCCCCTCCCTCCCCTCCCCTTCCTTCCTCCCCACCCTCCCCTCCCTCCCCCCCTTCCTTCCCCTCCCCTTCCTTCCCTCCCCTCCTTCCCTCCCTTCCTCCCCTCCCTCCCTCCCTTCCTCCTTCCCTCCCCCCCTTCTCCTCCCCCCTCCTCCCCTCCCCTTCCTTCTTTCCTCAAGGTTATTGCTAGGGCTCAGTACTTGCACAGTGAACCTATAGTTCCCAGTGGCCATCTTTTCCTTTTTTTTTTTTGGAAAGGACAGAAGTTGAGAGGGAGAGAGAACGATAGCTACCTGCAGATCTGCTTTACCACTTGTGAAGCATACCCCTTATAGGTGGGAGCGGGGGCTCAAACCTGGGTCCTTGTGCTTGGTATAAGACTTAATTTTTTATCTTCTGAGGTAGGTGTAAAATAAGCATCATTCATACCATTTACAAAAGAGCCCTCTGAACATGTTTTTAAGTGGCTGTAATGTTATCGGCTGTTAAGTAGGAATGTGGGGTTCTAAATTCAGACTCTGGGAAAAACAGTAAACATTTTTTTCATATCCTGTGAATTGGTGATATTTAAAATCACAGTAGATTGATAGCTTTGGGACAATTTTGACACTTAAGTTTTTGTAGTTTTCCATTGGTGAAAATGAAAAGTCAATCTGCCACTGTTGACTTGTGTTTCTTTGCATGTCATTGTTGATATTTCCTAGAGGAAAGATTAATTAGACCATGAAATAATCCTCTTACTAGAAAGATAATGAAATAATTATTAAAAAGATAGTATGCACTAGATATAGAAAGAAGTTGTTACAATATACTGGATGAGAGGTCTTATTAAAAGATTTTTTTTTCAAGCAAGGAAAACATCCTGTACTTGAGGAAACAGAGGCAGGATGATGGAGTTTTGCTGACCCTGTTTTGCATTTCTAACAGTAAACTTGAAAGCACAGGATCTTCTGACCATTGAAGCTGAAATTATGTATGCAGTGTTTTTCATGAAATAACATTTACCATTTAAAAGTTTGTATTTATTCTTATCTTGGATAATTCTAAAAATTTCTAAGCAGAAAGTTTAAAAAATGTACCAGCTCAAGATCCACATAAGCACACAAGCATTACATTGATTCCATGTCTGTGTATTGGCTGGTTCCTGAAATGGTGTCTCAGAAGGATTAAAACTGACTCTGTGTTCTGAGCACGTGGTGTTAATTGTGGCCTGGGAGTGTGCCAGTTAGCAGTAGCACCTGCGCCCACCTGACAGTGTCTTGTTGAGGTTGCCCAGGAAGATGGAGCGGAACTCTGCCTCACTCTGCCAGTCACATACGCAGAGCCATGAATCCTACCTATGAGGCTTCTGCTCTGGCCAACAAGAGACCCAGAGATAATAGTCTAGCTAGCTAACTGGATCCCTGGGACAGAAGCAAAAGAAAGAAAAAGTGGATCCTCCCGAAGCCCAAGCTGACAACAATGATCAGATGCCTTTTTGTCAACCTCCTCTTACATTAAGCAGCATTCAGGCATCCTGGGTGTGATGGCCTATTTGTAGTGTGCAAATGGAACATAGGAAAGAAGGTTCTCAGATTTGACCTAGAAATTTGAGATGTAGGTGAAGAGACCTAATACTCCACTAGGGACTTACAAGCCAATTACCTTGAGTCTATTAAGTGGAATACAACTCCTAAAGGAAACAAGGTTCTTCCTCCTCCACCTCCTCCTCCTCCTCCTGCTCCTCCTCCTCCTCCTCCTCCTCCTCCTGCTCCTCCTCCTCCTCCTCCTCCTGCTCCTCCTCCTCCTCCTCCTCCTCCACCTCTTCTCCTCCTCCTCCTCCTCTTCTTCTCCTTCCCCTCCTCTTCTTCTCCTCCTCCTCCTCTTCCTCCTTTTCTTCTCCTCCTCCTCCTTCTCCTCCTTCTAATTCTACTTCTAATTCTTCTTCTCCTCCTCCTCCTTCTCCTCTTCCTCCTCCTCCTTTTTTGAAACAGCATTTTGAACTAAAAAAATGGGGCAGGGATAGATAGCATAATGGTTATGCAAACAGTCTCTCATGCCTGAGGTTCCAAAGTCCCAGGTTCAATCCCCTGTAACACCATAAGCCAGAGCTGAGCAGTGCTCTGGTTAAAAAAAATAAATTAATTAAATTAAAAAAACAATGTGTAGGAAGGGCTTCATAATATATTTCTTTGTTGATTAGAAGTACTCAAAATTTCATAGGAATTTAGATTCTCCAGAGCCAGTGAGACTTTTTAGACAAAGGAATCTCTTTTTAATTTTTTTTTCACTTATTTTTGTTTGTGGGAAAAATTAACAGTGCTGTGTTGAACACATGAAATTGCTAATGTGTGAGCATTTACCCTACAGCGATGAAAATTTCTTATGATCCAACCTAGTATATATTAATTTCAACACACAAATGCTTTGAAAATATTCTCAGTTTATTATTATATTAAGCCTAGCTTCATTAGAGTAAGGAACTCACAAATTAGAATCTTTTATTCTTTTTACTATTTTGTAGTGTAGCCACCACTTATTAAATGAGTATTTTAACAGCTCTGTTCAGGTATAGTTGATATATACAAACTCCACATACTCGTTGCATATGCTTTGATGGGTTTGAACATACTTGTGTGCCCATGAAGCTATCATCATAGTCAAGCTAATAGACATACCTATAACCTCCAAAGTTGCCTTGTATATGTGTGGTGAGAACATTTAATATGAAATATTACCATCCTAAAATTTTGCATGAATAATACAGTATTGCTAATAGTCTCTATTATTGTATAACAGATCTCTAGAGTTTATACATCTTGTGTTAATGACACTTTATGCTATTAGACAACAACTTCCCACTTCCCACTCCTCCCAGCCTCAGGCAACTACCATTCTATTCTCTGCTTCTACAAGTTTGTCTGTTTTAGATATTCATATAAGTGAAAGTATACAGTCTTTCTTTGACTGGCTTATTTCACTTAAGTTCCCCAGTTTATCCAGTGTGGCAAATAACAGTATTCCCTGTCTGTGTGTATGTGTCACATTGTCTTTATTCATTCACCTGTAGATGAGTATTTGGGTTGTTTCCACATGTTGGCTATTTTTGAACAATGCTAAAATGAACAAGGGAATGCACATAGCAGCTCAAGATCCTGATTTAAATTATTTCATACCTATATGTATATGAACATGTATATGAAACATATACATGTATATGAAAAGGTGCTTAACATTACTAATCATCAGGGGAATGAATATAAATCAAAACCACAATGCGCCATCACTTCATACCTGCTAGGATAGTTAGTATTTGGGAAGAATTGGCAAAAGAAATGACAAAATAGCTCACTCAGTGTGCTGCTTTGCCATGTATTCAGTCCAGCTGCAAGCCTCGCTCCTCCTGCACTGCAGCATGGAGCTCCTCAAGAAATTAAAACAAGAGCTACTTTGATCCAGCAACATCACTTTTGAGAGTATATATCCAAATATAGTGTTTGCTTTTAACTTGGATGTTCTTGAAAGAATATCCAATAAAATATCCATTTTGGGGGGGGCGTGGAAGGGGGGGAAAAACAACCAAGACCCACTGTCATATACAGTAGTCTTGTGATCCATGACTTAGGTAGACTGGAGTAGTCTGAATTTTTAGTTTGTTTCTTCTTCAGTGCCTGATTCACTCGGCCTTAGGTGGTCACTAGGGCATGCTTGCAAAGCAGATGCTATCCCACCATTATGTAAACTCATCCTCACATTGTATATCAGAAGCTAGCTACTTATCCTTCTTGCTCAGTGTGTTTTTGAATTTCTCCTTTTGGGAATTACCTTCAGAACCAATTTCTAAAGCACTCTAGAAATGAATTCATTTGGCAAGTATTTACTTGTATCATGTGTAGTACAAAGAGCACTATGTTTTACTGAAGCAGATGAGGGAAGATGGTCCCAAAGGAAGAACCTGAATAGGTATATTTATGCAAGAAAGTCCCAGACTTGTGAGTGGGGAGCAATGAGGGATTCAGCTTCCCTAGAGAAAGAGACTGTGCAAGGAAAATGAAACTGGAAGGGTGAGCTGTGACCACATTATGGAGTTGACTTGGATGCAAGGTCTGGGAGTTTGAAATTTGTGCTTCAAGCCATTGGGAGTTTTTGTACTTTTAGAGTTTTAATCTGCCAGCTAGCAGCAGTAAAATTGGAATTTAGTGCAATTTATCAATATTTTCCTAGCTTGTTACTAAAACTGGTTTCACACACTCAACTGCACCTTTATTTGAATGGTTTTTGAATCACTGTTTTCAAAAGTTAAATTGATGATTGTTTTCAAAAATTAAATTCAATGTCAAAGGAAAAATGCTCCCATCGACTTTATTGAAAGAAATATTGAGCTGTCGGAAAAGTCATGACACATTTTTGCATAGAAAAATATGTTAAGAACTTTTCCAACCACTACCCAGTATATGACAAAGAAGCAGAAAGGAAATCCAAGTAAAAAAAATGTCCTAAGCATTTTGGAAAGTTTCATTAATGGAATAAATATTTGCTACTTTAAAGAGTCTCTTGGAATTCATCCTATAAATGGATGTGTGAATTCTGACATATTTTTAATTACTTCATAAATCTTTTGAGTTGGTATCTGCCTTGCCTTTCTGAAGTGTACTGAAAAGTAAAACTGGTATAAATAAAGAAGACGGGATTATAGCTAAGGAGAGCAGGGATTTTTTTTTTCCTCCAGAGCACCGTTCGGCTCTGGTTTATGGCACTATGGGGGAATTTGGGAGAACAGGGATTCTAATAGCAGTGTTGCATTCTCTTCAGGTGAGGTATTAGGGTTGTAGGATGTGTTATTCTGGCATTCCAGTTAACTGCTGCTTGCAGTTGTCACCTCTGGTAGGAGGGGGGAGTTCCTTATGGTTGTTTTGGCATCTGATAGGATGAAGGATGGACTGATTTGAAGTGTCATTTGCTATTTATATGGTATGACTGATATTACACATTTGGAGTGGGGGTTTTAGATATTTGACCCCTCTCTGATCCTAGCTAGGCTTAATGCAGCATGCTTTGGAGGGCTACTCAGTGTTTAAATTATGCAATGTCATGGGACCAAGTTGTATGATAAAATTTCCATTCTACAGGTAACCATTAAAAAAAAGTACCGTATAAATTCTTTCAGTTATTACTCCTCCACTTCAACAGTTATAGCTCAAAGTTGTCATTATTGAGTTCATTATTGTATGACTTGACCATATGGGTTGAATTCAACTGAATGGCTCTGCTGCTCTTAGCTGGTCTCGCTTAGAGCTGTGGTCAGCTGTAGGTCATCAGAGAGCTCTGTTTCTGAGATTGAATGGCTGTTAATTGAAGCAGTGGGAGCAGACGGACACCCCAGGCAGGATATCTCTTTATCGTGTTCCCAGGTTCACTTTCCTGGTAGCTGCACAGTTGTCAGGAAGTAAGTAGAAGCAGCATGCTGTCTGGAGGTATTGCCTCAGAATTGGTACACTATCACCTCTGCTTCAACTTGTTGCCCAAAGTAGGTCAAGTGTGAAAGGTGACTTCAAATTCACCTTGAAAATTCATAGGTACAGAAAAGGGTAGAGTGGTCCAGGAGGTGGCACAGTGGATAAAACATTGGACTCTCAAGCATGAGGTCCTGAGTTCAATCCCTGGCAGCACATGTACCAGAGTGATGTCTGGTTCTTTCTCTCTCCTCCTATGTTTCTCATCAATCAGTCAATCAATCAATAAGAAAAGGGTAGAGAATTGGGCCATATTTGCTATCTATTACGTTGCCGGAAAAGCCATAACACAAATATAGATTACTCTCAATCTTGTTACTCATGTAATATCTAAAATGTTTTGTTTTATTCCGACTTCAAACTATTCTGCAAAGCTATTTTAATCACAACAGTGTGCTGTTGGAACAAAAACAGATACACAGTTCATCAGAATAAAATTGAGAGCCCAGAAATAAAAGCTCCTATCTTCATTTATATGTGGACAGTTGACCTATGACAAAGGAACCAATAACATAAAATGGGCAAAGGAAAGTCTCTCCAATAAATTCTATTGGGGACTGGAGAGAGAACAAGAGAACGCACCAGATAGGCTGCCCATCTTTCTATATGTGTAATCCAGGTTAGTTCTAGTACCACCTCAACATTGTAGGAAGTGCCTCAGCACTGGGGGAAGCTCTGATGCTGTGCTGTCTCTGTCTCTCTCTCCATATCTGTCTGTCTGTCTTCCCTGTCTGTCTATCTGAGTCAAAAAGAAACCTAGAAGCAGTAAAATTGACCACCTGTGAGGCTCACTTATATTTTCTGGAGATGTGAAATTGCACCTGAGGCAACAATAGACCCGGAAAACAACATCTCTTCACTAAACATTTTAAAAAGCAAAAACTCCTGTGTTCTGTATGTTCAAGAAGGAAAAGACTCATCAAAAACAATTAGGGATTATTAAAATTATTCACTGTTCAGGGTCGTGATGATAGTTCTTTTGTTAAACTGGATTATTTTGATATTTGGATGATCTGATACCTGAGAGAGCCTCCCATTTGAAGTCATTAATTCTGTATTCTTGTTACTAATTGACATGGAGATCACAAATAGAGATTTGACAGTACTCACACCAGGAGGAAGGGTTATGTCCCCTTCCAGTTAAATCTAGGTAGACTTGTAACTGCTTCAAACAGATAGACTCCTGAGACCAAGTCATAAAAAGCTATGCAGCTTCTTCCTTCTGCTTTAGAACATTCATACTGAATTCCTGAACTAACTAACTGCCTGCCTGCCTGCCTGCCTGCCTGCCTGCCTGCCTGCCTGCCTGGAGACCGTCTCTGCTAATCACATCATCCCATGTCGGAATGAGTGTTAAAATCTTTCCAGCCAGGGCTGGTGAAATAACTTGCCTGGATAGTACATTCTCAGAGCCAGGTTTGAGCCCAGCCCTCACCACATGAGAAGAAATGTTGATGCTTTGATGTTTTTCTCTCTCTGCATCTTTGTCTTTCTTTCTGGAAAAAGTCAGAACAGTGAAGTTCTGGTGACAACAACAAAATTTCTCTACCTGAGGTCTGGTGTTTTTAGAGTAGAAAAAAGCCCACCCCTACTGTGCTTTATCAGGATTTCTGACCCTCAGAATTGGTGAGATGATAAAATGCTGGTTGCTTCACACCGCTATATTTTGTAGAAACTCATTATACAGCAGTTCACAAATGGAATAGCATAAATGAATAGGCCTGGCTGTAGTTCAATAAAACTTTATTAGCACTGAAATAAGAATTTTACATGTCACAGAGTGTTTATCTTTCTCTTTACCATCTGAGCTATTATTACACAACCACAAAATACTTTTTCTTCATTTGATTTTTTTTTCAACTGTTTAAAAATGTAAAACACCCATGAACTCTACAGCAAAAGTGAATTAGATTTGGCCCAGGAGCTAGAGTTTGCTGAGCCTTGATCTAAAAGCTTATATATAATAATTAGAATTTTTTTCTTCTCCCCTCCCCAATAATTGTAAAATTTAAACCTACAAGCTTCTGGTCATACTTTGAACTCATGTCTCCCTTCTAAGTAAAATGATAATAAAAGATTAGAAAGACATATCTGTGATCAAGAAAAGATAAACTCTGGGCCAGAGACAGATCAAACAATAAGTGGAGATTGTTAGTCATGGTCCTTTAGTTAAAAGGTAAAGGTGGCCAGGAATCGTATGTCTGTAGATAATAAGGGATCAAAAACACTCACTGAATGGAGGAAATGATCCCTGACTGTGTGAAGTCAAAAGGATTGAACATGAACAGAAACAGAAAAAGATGCTACTTTTATTCAGATGCTACTTTTTATTCAGAAAAAGAAAATATATATTACCAGCTTACTGTTTAAATCTGTATTTTTCTCTTTGCTGGTAAGTTGAGACTGAGAATCTGGGGAGGAAGCTGCTGTCAGTGGTGAGGGATAATGAAGGAGGAGGGAAATAAATTTTCTCAAGGTTAGACTACAAACTGAGATTTCAAAGTGGGGATAGTTGTCAAAGTTAGAAACCAGCAAGTAAATTAACTCCGATTGAGAATAATTTTAGAATGACTCTGAAGATTAATATTTTCAGAGAAGTAGAGGAAATATAACATCCATCACCACTCTTATTTGATTTAATCATCTCTGGGGCTTCACTGTTTCCTGTCAATTTTTTCAAATGGAAAGACAGAGACAGAGGAAAAGAGGGAAAGATGCCACAGCACTGAAGCTGCCTCCAGTGCACTTTTAAAACTCAGCCCATACTAAGCTTGTAGAAACTTGTATTTTAGTAGAATGTTCACAATGTTTATCAGTACTGATAAAATAGTTTTTTTAGGGGTAGTGCCACACATAGACCACTCTGAAAGCATGCTGTTGTTGGCACTGTCAAGGCAAGGATGAATCAGACAAAGGAGTTTGTCTAGAAGAGGTGAGGTCTGCTGAGCCTTAGAAGAATGAGCATACATGTTTTCAAAGCGAGACGAGGGCCTTCCAAGCAGGAGGGATGGTATGATTGTATAAAGTATGGGGTGGGAAGCAGCAGGAGATAGACAACTACAGAGGGTGAACATTGTCAGAACATACCACCAGGGCATTTCGTGTGGAATAAATCTGGAGAAGAACCACTTGATTGTGGGAAGCCTTTTTTTTTTTTTTTCTCCCCACCAGGGCACTACTCAGCTCTGGTTTATGGTGGTGCAGGGGATTGAACCTGGGACTTTGGAGCCTCAGGCATGGGATTCTGTATAACCATTATGCTATCTACTCCTTCCCTTTTGTGGGAAGCCTTAAGACCTAGGAGCAAGGAAAGCCATTTAAGTCCTTGCATAGAAGGAACATGTCCAGTGGTGTTTCTGGCAGTTGTATAGAGAATGAATTTGAGGGCAGTAAGAGCAGGGGTCCTAACAGCAGTTAGGAAACTGCAGCCTTAGCTTTCCATTTCAGGAGATGATTGAGGTTACAAAATAGAATAAAGGCTAAAATGGAGGGCTGGGCGGTGGTATACCCAGTAGAATGCACACACATCACCATGTGTAAGGACCCAGCTTCAAGCCCTCCAGGCCCCACCTGCAGGGGGGAAAACTTCATGAGCTGCAGGTGCCTATCTTTCTCTCCTCCCAATTCCTTCTCAATTTTCTCTGTCTCTATATATTAAAAAAAAAAAAGGTTGTTGCAAGTAGTAGGTTTATAGTGCAGGCTCCAAGCCCTAGAGTTAGCCCTGGTGGCAATAAAGGGCTAAAATGGGATCGGAATATTGATACAGACACTTATTTCAGAGGTATCAGAATTTGAGGACTACATGTTTCCGTGTGAAAGGAAAGCAGTAAGAGATTTGGGGACTACATAAAAGAAAGTCCCAAATGAAACAACTAGAAAATGAATCATTGGAAAAGAAGAGATAGTAGGGGCCAAGTGGTGGTGCACCTGGTTAAGTGCACACACTACAGTGTTCAAGGACCCAAGTTCAAGCCCCTGGTCCCTACCTGCAGGGAGAAAGCTTCACAAGTGGTGAAGTAGAGCTGCAGCTGTCTCTCTGTCTAATCTCCCTCTCTTTCTACCCCATCCCCTCTCAATTTCTCTCTGTCTCTATCCAATAATAAATAAATGAAATTATTTTTTAAAAAGGTGGCCAAGAGGAGATAGTGACCACGTTGACTGACAGGGACTAAAGTTTTTCCCTTTTATTTTTCCTTCCCTCTTCTCCCCCCCCTCCCTTTTCCTATTCTGGGAGCTATGGGTAGTGTGTAGTGTAATAGGGAAACACACACCATCACCAACAAGATGGTTAGAGGGAGAAAATGGTATTAGAAAGCAACACAGAGTCCAGAAAAATCCTTTGAATTTTTAATTTTGGTTTATTTTCCAGTTTAAAATTTCAATTTGGTTATTCTTCACATTTTTTTTTTTTTACCAGAGCACTTATCAGCGCTGGCTTATGGTGGTACAGGAGATTGAGCCTGGGACTTCAGAGCCTCAGAATGAGTCTCTTTGCAGAACCATTATGCTATCTGTGATCCCCCCCATACACACATTTTTTCTTTGCCTTGCCAATACCTTTTTTTTTTTTTAACTTTTTTCAAAGCATGTTCAAAGTCAGTGGTTGCTCGTTGAAGTAATTTTATAATCGCTGCCTTAAAGTAACTGTTAAGACAGTTTCAACACATGCCATCTCCCTGTTGGTATTGTTTTTATTATTATATGAGTTGACCTTTCTGTGGTTGTGTACTGAGTAATTTTGGATTTTATACCTGACATTTTGAATATTATAGTATTAGACTTTAAATCTTGTTAACCCAGTGGAGAGGGTTGACATAATTGTCTTAGCAGTCAATTAATTGACCTGGTTAGTTTCAGACTGTTAGTTCCAAAGCTCACTTTCTGTGGGTGGTGATTCCAGTGTTAATTTCAGCATTCAGTGCCTTGTCTCTAATCTCTTCAGATCTATCCCACATAGAACACCCACTGGTCAGTCTGGCCCCTTAGCTCAGTTCTTTATGTTGGCTTTTTTTTAGGTCTTTCTACTTGCTTGCTCCACTTACTGACTCACTGCAAACTGTTGTGCACTTTTTCTTTAAGGTCTATATATTTCCCCTAACTTATGGATGCATGTGTACTCATGCCCTATCTCATGGGCCCTGGTCTGTATCTCGGTTCTAAGGCTTTGTTAGGAAATGCACCACCCAAAATGGAATGAAGGAGTCCTATGAACTAGGAAAGGTCTCACCAGGGTAAAGAAGCTGGATGGTTGACATTCCACACCTGATGTCTCTGGACACAGTCCAAAGTGAAACATGCTGAGTCGGTACTTGTTGCATTGATTAGGTTGGGATTAGCTGGTATGAATTGAGAGAAGCATGCAGGAAAGTGAGCCCTACCCCAGAGGTTCTAGGACTGGGAGAAATATGGGTTTTATAGCGAATGGGGAAGATTCCTACTGTCTTAGGGTTTAAGAAGGCCATAGATAGTTATTGTTATAACCATATTATTTGGAAATTTGGTTTACTTTGAAAATCCCATTGTTATGATTTGCTGTATCATACAAAACCTCACCGTAATTTATGTCCTTTAATGCTATTTACATGTAGCTATTCTATATTATAGATGATTTAATATTTCAGAAAAAAAGTCACCATTAGAAATGTATTAACAATCTGAGCCCACTGTTAAAATTCAATCAGATTACTAATGTGAAGTCCTAAGTGCTTAGATTGAAGGAATATATATTCAGAACTCTGGTCTATGCGTCAAAAACTTAGAGATACTCAATCCTTTCCCCCCTTCTCATCTTGATTAAATAGTGATTTGTAAGGCTATAAGTCAATAGGAATTTTTATTAACACCATTCCTGCCACCAAAGGATTGTGTCTTTCTCCCATCCCCCCCCCCCAGGCTACCTTTTGAGGAGTTGTCATGAAAAGGATTAGAATAGAGAAGAATGGTGTAGAGTGAAGAGATAACTGTGGGGATAAAGATAGGAGGAGATAAGAACTTATTTGCAGGTATAAGTTTATTATAAAAGCTGAATTAGTGAAAAGACAGACCTTTTTTCTGTCTGTAGATTTTTTTTTCATTTAGAGCTGTCTAAAAATTGGAGTACATTGTCTGGTTAGATACTAAGCTCCATGTCGCTAGGATGGTCAAGTAAAGATGAGGTGTTTTCTGGTTATCTTTACAGGAAAATATATCAGTGTGTGTGTTATAGGGTGTTTTAGCACTTGTTCAGTTTTCAACAATTTGCTCAAAGTTATTTTAAGCATTATAACCTAGTGGTTTATTCTGTGAAACTGCCTTTCTGGCATCTCTCCAGATTTAGCAAGTCAATGGAGCAAGTTAATTTGTGCCTTTGATCATGAAGGATGAAATTAAACTGTGGATTCACAGGAAAACATTATGGCTTAGTGTCCAGGCAAGTTTCTTCACTGTGATAATCAATTATAGTCTGGGCTCATGGAGGATTTTGACAAGGTAGTCAACTTTCTATACATATACAGCCACAATGTGTGTCTCCAGTTTTTTGAGTTGTATCTGTCCATTACTTTTGTCAAGCACTGTAACTTAAGAATGATTAAAACCTCACTGAGATATGGTAGAAGATATGGATAGAAAGAAAAATCTTTTTCATTCTTTTTTTTTCTATGGATCATATTCCTATATGAATGTTTTCCATTTACATGGAAGTTTGGTTTCAAAGGTCAAGAGAATTTAGTTTCCAACAACTATGGGGTAACCTTTTTGCTGTTTTGTCTCAAATGATTGCTTACCTGTTTTCAAATCTAGCTTCTTGGAGGTATTGAAGCATGAACAACATGAATGACTGAATTCAGCTAATTCTCAGAAAGCCACATTTCATCTCAGTACTTTCCAATGTTATCGTAATTTCTTTTACAGAAATAGCAAGTGGTGTAACTTTTTTTTTAACAGCTCTAGGGCCTCATGCATATGCAATGCCACTACTCAAGAAGCCTACCCAGGGTCAATTTTCTCATTCATGGGAGAGAGAGAGAGAGAGAGAGAGAGAGAGAGGAGAGGGAGAGGGAGAGGGAATGCAACAGTTCCCCACTATCCATGTTGTCCATGGTACTCCATGTGGTATTTAGACTTAGTCCCAGAACCCCCCTCACCCCACCCCACCCCCAGCCCACACACATATGATAAGGCTTGAATTCTTCTCAGTGAACTATCTCCCAGTCCTGATATAACTAAATAATTAGGGTTGTATTTCTTCACAAGTTACATATTTTAAGTTCTTTCTGCTAACCTTTTGAAAATGCTAATGTGTCATAAAACAACTAAAATCCAGACAGAGAAACTAGGCAGTGTCAGTACTGGAAAAACCGCTCCCTACCTTCAAAGAAAAACCAGGAGCACTAAGTATGGTGAATATTTATTTCCTAAGGAAAAATGAGATGCATGCTTGTCACCAACTGGCTTTTCTTTCATGGTCTACAGATAGGGGATCAGCTTTCCAATAACCCCTCAAGTCTCTAAGTTTTACCTCTATCTTAGCCAGTTTGTTTCCTTGCTCTGTGAGAAGGTCAGTAAGGGAAAAGTTGACAAGTCCACAACTTCTTTTTCTTTAATTTAATGATCTTCAGGTATGTTGAGAATATGCATAAAAATGTCTTTTTAAATCATATATTTATTTTTAACAGATAAGTTTATTTGATTATTTTTATTTTTAACCAGAGACAGGAAGGCAGGGAGATAACAACACCTAAGTTTCCATCACTGCAGTGGAGGTTGGACTCAAACCTGCGTCACATGCATGCTAAAGCAGCACGCTACCCAAGTGATGGTATTCCCAGCCAGAGATAATTTTCATTTGAAAATAAGATATTTTTGAGATAGTATGACTCAATTTAAAGAGGCGTTACAAAAACAGCACAGAAAGCAAACGCCTCCCTGACAAGGTGGTATGTGGTAATAATGGATAGCTTAAAGTGAGTAGGAAAAGATAGAGAAAAAAAAAAAAAAGATGTGGTCTTAAATTGATGCAAACACCAATCAAAAGACAGCTGGAGTGACTATACTATTATCAGGTAATTTAGACATCACAGCAAAGAAAATTACCAAGGACAAAGACAAGCTCTGATTTACAGTGTCAGTATACTCAGAAGACACTGCTTCTCAAATGTGTATGTACCAAATAACAACTTCAAAGTATATGAAGCAAACCTCAACATAACTGAATTTAGAAATAGACAAATTCATAATTGTAGTTGGCAATTGCTATACCTCTCTTTCGGTAATTGATAGAACTCGTTGACAGGAAGTCAGCAAGGATATAGACGAAACAATGCCATCAATCAAGCAAGTCTAATTTTCATAGATTACTTCACCTGACAACAGTGTAATATGCTTCTTTTTCAGGTTCGTCTCAAGTCCTAAAACAAACCAACAAATATAAATTGAAATCATACATAGTATATTCTCTGCTCATAGTGGACTCACTTCTCATTAATCCATGGTTCAAGGAGAAAGTCTCAAAGGAAATAGAAAACACATTCACCTTGAGACTGGGGAGGTGGATTAGCAGTAGAGTAGAGGACTTGCATGTGTGACTGTGAGGTCCTGAGTTCGATCCCTGGCACTGCTTATGCTACAGTAATGCTCTGGTTCTTATTCACATCCTCTCTCTCTCTCTCTCTCTCTCTCTCTCATTAATAATTAATATGTCATTAAAATACATTAACCAGAATGAAAATAAAAACACAGCATATCAAAACTTCTGGGATGTAGTTAAACCAAATCTTTCCTGGAGTCCAGGAAAGAGCAAGGTAGCTAAAAGGAATAATAAAAGAAAAACTAGTGTAATTGAAAACACAATATAGAAAAACAACGAAGCTACTTCTCTGAGAGTCTGACTTAGTTGGTAATGGCTGTAGTTTGGCCATTGGGAGTTTTACAGAATTCTCAAATGACTCCAGTGTGTGAAGGAATTGAGAATCTCTGCTAGGAAGGTCAGTTGTATTTTCTAGGGGTTTACCCTGTGCCGGCACCTATGACCCAGCCCTTTGATTTCTTCTGAGAGAAATTTGTAGTCATTTTTATTTCCCCTCATGTTTGTTGCCCTCAGAGTCAACACTGTCACTTATCTTTTGTATGTTAACTTCTCTGTCTGACTACTCCTTTGCCATGGAACCCTGCTTTGATGAGAGGCAAGTGTTCAACAGGCAACCTCTCTTCACTTCACATGCATCCGGTCTTGATTGATTTGGGGATTAACTCTGCACCCCCACACACCCCCATTGATTTGTCACACATCATTGGTTAAGCAGTTTTAGGCTGTGATCACCCAAGCCCTAGTAACAACGTGTCTAGTGCACCTGGTCCTGTGACCCCGGCTCTGAAGGAGCTAGAGGGTTTGGTTTCTCAGTTCTGGTGCATTGCCTGCCCTCTGTGAACATGGTGGTGGACAGTGGATTGGAACTTTCTCAGTAAGTTTGGGATTGTTTCTGTTTAAACTTGTATGTGTGACTTAGGTGCCTGTTGTTAACTAAGACCTGAGACAAAGGTTTTCCTGATAAATTCTAACGGTTACTTTAAATCAGGAAGATGTTGATATAAACATATTACAGGGGTGAGGGTGAGTAACAATTTCATTGCAGAAAACAATTCACATCAAATAAGACAAAGGAAATCATTATTTTTGGAAAAGTACTTAATTTTCTATCAGGAAAAAGAATTAGTCCTTTCATAGTAATAGCTATTGTTGGTATACTTTGAAGGGATCTTTTTTGGCCAATGGCATTATGTCTTTTTTTAAAAATTTATTTCTGTTACTTAATTATCTATGAGAGGCTTTCACATCAGAGAGAGAGAAAGAGAGAGAGAGAGATATGCCAGAGCATCGTTCCAGTACATGTAGTGCTGGGAATCAAACCAGAAACCTCAGCTGTGTAATTTCAGCACTCTACCAGTTGAGCCATATCCCCAGCCATGTGGTATCATGTCTTAGAATAATGTTTTATAAGGTATCATTTTTATTATGATGATATCAAACCTACTTAGTTATCTATGTAGTTCAAATTGTTGTGTACATACATTTAAAGAAAATGTACTACTGATTTTTAAAAAGTAACTGAAACTGGAGCATTTTTCCTTAAAAGGCATGAAACTGATTTTAATCTATAAAGGGCTAGAACCATTCATATCTGTCATGATAATACCACAGGGTAAAACCTTCCTTCTACTGAGGTCTTATATCAGGCTGAGGAGATTGGAAGAGGGTGTGTGTGTGTGTGTGTGTGTGTGTGTGTGTGTGTGTAGTTAGGAGAGTGATGATTTAATTATTTGTTTCCAGTTTTCAGTATTTATATTCATTAAAAGATTTCTTGCTGTTTACACTCAAGGTTGGAAAGTGATGGCCTGTGAGCCAGATCTCGATGTTCACCTGTTTCTGTGTGGACTGCAAGCTAAGAATGTTTTTTTGTTTGTTTGTTTACATTTTCAATGGCTGAAAAACAACATTTTATAATGTGAGAATTATGTTAAATTCTCATTTTAGTATAAGAAACTCTTATTAGAATGTAGAACTCATTTGGTCATGCATTGTCTATAGCTCCTCTCATGCTACAAGATGAGTTTTAAGTATTTGCAACAGACACCATATGATCTATAAAGCCAGAAATATTTGCTACTTAGTCCTTTTCAGAAAAAGTTACCAAATGCTAATTCGCACTCACCTCCCAAACTGGGCCACCCCTTGCAAGATGATTTCTTCTTAAGGGGTTTGAAATTCCTAAATAACTTACTAAACAGTCTGTATACTAAAGAGGGTAAGCTTCACAACAGAGATAAATGTGGTTGACAAGGAAATACTTGTTTGAGTCTCAGAGATCTACCTAGGCAAAAGAAAAAAAGAAAATTTTTTTCTCTTTTTAATGATTTTTTTTTTGAGAATTTGGGGAAAGAGTTGTTCTCAAAGCATTTCATCTGATCACAGGGGACTTATGAGTCACATGATATGCCTTATTATTTTTTAATGATCAGGGTGAAGGGAGTCTTCTGTAAAAGAACAGAAAAATTCATCTACTTCTATTTCTGGAGTCCTTATTTTAGGCAGAGATTTGCTGAAGGTGAGGAAATGCAGTAAAATGTGTGGGATCCATTCTTGTTTTGATGGTTTTGGTTTATTCAGCCTCCAGGTAGATGAAAGACTTTTATTAACTTGTGCGCTCGACCAGGTGTGCCACCACGCATCCTCCAATAAAAGACTTTTATAGGGAGTCAGGCTGTAGCGCAGCGGGTTAAGCCCAAGTGGCGCAAAGCGCAAGGACCGGCATAAGGATCCTGGTTCGAGCCCTCGGCTCCCCACCTGCAGGGGAGTCGCTTCACAGGTGGTAAAGCAGGTCTGCAGGTGTCTATCTTTCTCTCCCCCTCTCCGTCTTCCCCTCCTCTCTCCATTTCTCTCTGACCTATCCCAACAACGATGACATCAATAACAACAACAATAACAGTAACTACAACAATAAAACAGCAAGGGCAACAAAAGGGAATAAATAAATATTTTAAAAGACTTTTTATAAACTACTGAAACATAGTAAAGTTGACAGATGTGTAAGGTGAATAGGTCTGAAGGGAATTTTTGTTTCTGCAGCATTTAAACAGTGGTTATTTCCTAGATAGAGTGTAGGCAGTGCGCTCAACATGGTGGTGTTTACCCTAGAATAGAAGTAATCAACTCAAGAAATATAGTTATAGTACTCACCATTTCTATTTCTAAAGAATAGTTTGAGAGGCTTTTTGCCCATTTAAGCAGCAATGGACTCTTCAGAATATGAGAACAGTAGAGAATACACATTATCATGTGTAGGTACTCAATTCAAGCCCTCCATCCCCATATACAGAGAGGAAGCTTCAGAAGTAGTGGGGCAGTGTTGCAGGTGTCTTTCCCATCTGTCTCTGTCTCTTTCCCTCTATCAAGAAAGAAAGAAAATACCACCAGAACTGGGATTCGGGTGATAGCGCAGCGGGTTAAAGTGCAGGTGGCACAAAGCACAAGGACCGGCGTAAGGATCCCGGTTCGAGACCCCAGCTCCTCACCTGCAGGGGAGTCGCTTCACAGGTGGTGAAGCAGGTCTGCAGGTGTCTATCTTTCTCTCCCCCTCTCTGTCTTCCCCTCCTCTCTCCATTTCTCTCTGTCCTATCCAACAACGACGACATCAATAACTATAATAACAACAAAGTCAACAAAAGGGAAAATACACACACACACACACACACACACATATGAAACTTCTTTTTTTAAAAAAGAATACCACCAGAACTGAGAGTGGTGCAGGCATCAAGTTTCAGTGATGACCCTGATGGCAAAAAGAAAGAAGGGAATGAATGTAAGAAGATAAGTGTGATGCTCTGGTCTGACCAGAGACTTAACTCGTTGCCTATCGCAGTTAATGGCTCTGAATGGTATTTTCCTGAAAACCTAAGGGAACTGGTCTTTCAGATGTTTCTTCTTTATCTGGTTCCTGCTTCCACATACCGTCCTGGATCTTATCCTCCCTGATTTTATCTCAAGTCCTTGAACCTGTTTATATTTTCATCCTCTTCCACTTCTTGAGCTGATGAGCTCTCTAAGTTCACTTAAGCGTTGCTCACAGTTCTGCTTTCTTTCTGATAAGATTGTCTTTAGAGTTCAGGGTAGTACTTTTTAAACTTTTAACTCGTGAATAAGCCCTAGTCAGTCGTTTCTACACAATTCTTGATTTTTATCTTGTCTTCTGCTTTAAGGTTTTAGAGCAGAATGTTTCAACCTTGGCAGTATTGACATTTGGGCCAGATAAATGTATTCTTTGTGGGGGCTGTGTGTTATATGATCCTTACCAATCTCCCTGGTCTTTACCCTAGATGCCAGTACTATCCCCTTCCCATTCGTGACAACAAAAATGTCTCCCGATACCACCATGTGTCTCCTGGAAGACAAAAATTGCCTTAATTTAGGAATCACTGCCTTAGATGTCTGTATTTTCCAAACTGCAAAGTTTTGTGCTTTTTGGACCATCTTTATGATATGGACACATCTCTAGTCCATTGATTGTATTGTACTTTTCTGGGGTTTTCAACTCTGGTTAATGTCCATCTTGAATGACAGTGACAGTTTCAGTTTTTCTGGTCACTTTCATCATTTGTGGGTTGGTGTGGGAGGACAGATACCTTGAAATATTAATTTCTAGTTATAAATGCCCTTATTGGGTCCTATAAAAGTGAAAATGACTAAAATAAATAAACATGCAAAAAAAAAAAAAAAAAAGGACCTAGATGGTCTCTTGCTCTTTGAAAGAACTGTAGGGTAGGCACAGAACTTTGATGGAGGGTGTGGTAGCTTAAACACACCAGGTAAATTATACCCCTAAAATCTTATAATTTTATAAAACACTGTTAAATCACTAATAAAAAAATTAAAAGATAATGGGAAATGTGGAAAGTATGCTTTTATCATCCAAAAATCAGTCACCTCAGTGTTACTAAAGCAACGTTAGTAAAATGGTTGATGACTTTCATCTATTTCTTTCATAAGGTGTAATGTTGCTATAAAATAATTTTATGCTGTTATTTCCACTTAACAGTTTGAATATTCCCCTGTACATTGTGTTTAAATGATTGAATTAAATACTTTGTATTTTAATTATAAAGCATAAAACATACTTTATCCCTCTTGCTTGATAGCTAGGTTTATTTTTTTAGGAGTCTTAATGACTTTTTATATATAGATTTTTCTGTATTTTGGATTATTTTTTTAAGATGGATGTTGGAGGTAGAATTCCTGGGTTAAGAAGGGCTGTGACAATCTTTAAGCAAAGCCTTTGAATGACCCTACAGAAAACAGTTAATAGGATCTTCTTGCACTGACCGTGCATTTCACAAGTATGTCTTACGGATGAATAGAAGGGAAGGAAAAGGGCCTTTTTTCAGTTTAATCACTTTTCCTTGCCTGTCTGCTCTTCTGTGGGAAGTGTAATAGGGAATCAAGTAGCTACCAAACCACAGACTTAGATTCTAGTCCCAAGTAATACCAATTGAGTTTACTTCTAAATAGAATTCCTTTAAAATGGTGTCACCTAAGGAATTTGCTTTTTTAAATTTTTACACCTTTTTTCTTCTTTTTTAAATGATTTTTTAATTATCTTCATTTACTTACTGGATAGAGACAGCCAAAAGTCAAGAGGGGAGGAAGAGAGACACCTGTAGCATGGTTTCACCATTCTTAAAGCTTTCCCCCTGCAGGTGGAGACTGGGGTCTTGAACTCGGGTCCTTAGGCATTGTAACATGTGCACTCAACCAGGTGCGCCACTACCTGGCCCTGGGAAGACATTTACTTTATAAATACATTGGTAATTCGCCTGACTTACAGTCACTGTTAAAATAAATCCGCATCTGCTGTTCCAGAGTCGTACGTGTTAATATTCATACAGACTGTAAGCTGCAATGAAAACAAACTCCAAGTACTTGTTATATTGTGAGCTTTCCATGAGACCATGCAAAGGAGGGTGAGGGACTTAGAGCATCCAGATGAGAACCTCAGCACTGTCAGTCTCGTTGGACAGATAGCCGAGCTTCTGTGTGTGCTCAGTCTATGCCCTTCAATGCCTGGCGCTTAGTAGGTGCTCAGTGAGAATTACTGATTATGGAAAAAATAAGTCTTCACACTGGTAACCATATTGGTAGAAATTATAGGAAGAAGATCTAGAAACAAAATAGTTACCCAGAGATACAAAATGCCAGATGGGGTATATTTGATTTTTTTCATTAGTGATTTAATAATGATTGACAAGATTATGATAAGAGCGGTGCAATTCATTTCTGTTTGTTTGTTTTGCCCCCAGGGTTATTGCTGCGGCTCTGTGCCTGCACCATGAATCTGCTGCTCCTGGAGTCTTTTTTTTTTCTTCCCTTTTTGGCCCCCTTTGCGTTTTATCGGTGTTGTGGTTATTATTGTTGTTATTGATGTCGTTGTTGTTGGATGGGACAGAGAGAAATCCAGAGAGGGGGAGAGAAAGAAAGACACCTGCAGACCTGCTTTACCACTTGTGAAGCCCCTCCCCCTCTGGCAGGTGGGGAGTTAGGGGCTCCAACCGGGATTTTTGCGCTTTGCACCACGTGCACTTAACCCACTGCCAGACGACCCGACCCCCCTGATTTTCTTTTTAAATTACCACCAGGGTTATTGCTGGGGCTCAGTGCTGGCACTACGAATCCACTGCTCCCACTGGCCATTTTTTTTCTTTCCTTCTCCCTCCACTCCCCCTTCCTTCCCCCATCTCCTCCCTTACCCCCTCCCTTCCCCTTCCTCAGCCCCCCCTTCCCTCCCCTTCCCCTTCTTCATCCCCCCCTTCCCTCCCCTTCCCCCCTCCCTTTGTTTCTGTTTTATTGGATAAAACAGAAAAAAAATTGAAAGGGGGTGGAGAGATAGAGAGGGAGAAAGATAAACACCTGCAGACCTGCTTCACTGCTCATGGAAGCTTCTTCCCCACTACAGGTGGGAGCAGAGGCTCAAACCCAGGTCCTTCCTCATGGTAACATGTGCATTTAACTCGGTGCACCACATCCCAGCCCTCGCCCCGTTTTTTGTTTTTTTTCTCCCACCAAAACAAAAGAACACTCTGAGAGATTAAGGAAGAAAAGATGCTTTTCTAAAGCTTGCACCTTGAATAGAGGGCTGACAAGTAGCTAAATAAGATTTCTAAATGTAAATACACTGGGCCACACCATGAAATTACTTTTAAACTAACTGTACTAATTTATGGTTTTGCTTAACAAGAAAAATGTTAATTACTTATGACGTATCCCTTTAATAACGATTCATGTGCTGTCTTTAGTAGGGGTGCCTAAAAGCAGAGCGTGAGGCAATATTTGAACTTGCATGATTTATTGAGGGAGTGCTCTCAGAAGAAACCCATAAGGGGGTGAATACAAGAGGGCAGAGAAAAAGGAAGAACCAGAGTAAGGTCTTTGGGAAGTCTAGCATTAGCCTGTGTTGGTTAGTGGATTTGGAGGCTGCTTGCAACCCTTGGGAGGGACACAATATAATCTCCCTGACAAGACTCCAGTGTTTGAGGAGAGGGAAATTGTGAGCCATTAGCAAGTAGCTGAGAGACTTAGCTAACTACTTAAAGGGAATCTAGGTGGGATTCCAGAGCATCTGTTACTCTTTTGCATGTTTACATGACACTGCCAAGATCTGGGAATTAGAGATGGATATGACTTAGTCCCTGCTTTCAAGATGGTTACAGTCCAATGGCAGGACTGACTGTAAAGCATATTTACAGTTTAGGTAAGGTGCTTTTTTTTTTCCCCCGGAGGCACAGGCTTGGGTAGAAAAGCAAAGGTGGGGGGCTGGGTGGTAGCACAGCAGGTTAAGCGCACATGGTGCAAAGAACAAGGACCTGTGTAAGGATCCCGGTTCAAGACAATGGCTCCCCACTTGCAAGGTATCGCTTCACAGACGGTGAAGCAGGTCTGCAGGTGTCTATCCTTCTCTTCCCCATCTCTCTCAATTTGTTTCTGTCCTTTCCAACAACAACGACAACAATGACAACAACAATAACAACAACAATGATAAAACAACAAGGGCAACAAAAGGGAAACAGTGGCCTCCAGGAGCAGTGGATTCGCAGTGTAGTGCAGGCACTGAGCCCCAGCGATAACCTTGGAGGCAGAAAAAGAAAAGAAAAGAATAAAAAGGCAAAGGTGTGACTACTTGTGGGAGAAGAGATCTGGGGAACTTCATTGAGATTTGACAAACGAGTAGGTCCAGCTTGGAGGGGGGCGGGGTTGGTAAGGTAAAAAGGGAGGGAACCATGGGTCCAGGGAAGAAAGTAGTGGAATTGGGCAAATAAATGTGTTTATTGAATCACGGGGAGTGGGGGGGAGGGCAAAATAATTAGTGAGGCCTGACCACTTGGAGCTAGAATACTGTATGCCTCAAAGCATTCTGGGAAGGCTGGACATAAGAGGACAGCATTCCTGCTGTCATTTCCCCAGCCTACCTCAGGTCTAAAGTCAGCTTTCAGTGCCAATTTCCAATTGCCAGCTCAGCCTTTTGGTGACCATGTGACTTCAAGTATATTGCTTCCACAGTTCTTCTGGGTCCCAGTTTACTCATCTATAAAATGGCTGGGATGATATTTATAGAACCATGCTGTGATTAGAAATAATAAAGGTAACTAAAGGTGTAACACTGTGGAATCATCCTATTAGTATTGACTGATCTTTGCCATTTTTTCTATAGTAATTAAAACAATAGTGTGGTCACAGAAATGAACAGATCAGTGGGCTGTAACAGGCCAAATCCCCAAATTAACACTGCATTTTTCCTAAAAATCTTTAGCAATCTAGATTCTTATTCTTCAGGACTGGTTATTATTGGTGATATATTACCTGTCTCCTGTATTCTTTTCTGATAATTGCAAGATAATTATTGTTAATCTAGTGTTTTTTAGAACACCCAAATTTTACAGGTTTCTTAAAATACATATTACCTTCAGTCATAGTCTAGTGACTCTCTTAAAGGTCAAAATATTATAGTAAACGGTGAAAACTGTTTTAGCTGAAGTTCCAGAACTTAAGATGAGAGGAGATAGATTTCACAAGACGTCTTCAAGTCTTCTGAAATTCTTAGGGGAGTGAAGAGAGAGGACCCATGTTCACTTGGATTTTTTTAAAAAGAGAATAATGGTATTTCTTCTATGGCATTTGATACATTTAGCCCCACCATGAATCATCCATATGGAGGCTATGACCAACAGACACAGAACTTTGTTAAATTTTTATTTTATTAGTGATTTACAAAATAATAAAATAGTAGGGGTATAATTCCACACCATTCCCACCACCAGAGTTCTTTATCCTCACCCCCCTCCAGTGGAAACTTCAATACTTCTCCCGAGGTCACCTTATATATGTCTATCTGTCTGTCTGTCTATATCTGTCCCCCCCCTTTTTTTCTAAGGTCCTGCCTTCACCTCCTTTCTAAGTCACACTTATACCTATTACTACTTCTGAGTATCCTTTGAAGGCTTTTTCCTCTTCTTTCTCAGAGTAGGGAAACAGTGCCTAACTTCGAGTGTTTTCCAGATTTGCCTCCCTTTCAGTCACAGACACAGAACTTTTCTGTTCTTGCTTTTCTTGATTCTACCTAAAATACTCTCATTGGTAAAATATTACAATAATTTCAAAAGTTTTTGAAAGCTGAATTGAGGCAGAATTTACATACTATCAAATCACTCCATTAAAAGTATAAAATTCACCGGATTTTTAGTAAATTTGCAGTTTTGCAGTTATCACCACTATCCAGCTTTAGAACAATTGTCACTCCCAGAAGAATGTTGATACTCATTTGTAGTCAGTCCACATTGCCAACCCTAAGCAACCACTTACATGCTTCCCATAGGAATGCCAACTCTGAGCATTTCATATAAGTGGAATCATAGGATGAATGATCTTCCACTTATGACTTCTTTCCCTAAGCAT
This sequence comes from Erinaceus europaeus, assembly GCF_950295315.1. Classification (NCBI taxonomy): domain Eukaryota; kingdom Metazoa; phylum Chordata; class Mammalia; order Eulipotyphla; family Erinaceidae; genus Erinaceus; species Erinaceus europaeus. Next base: position 91,033,041 of record NC_080185.1, on the reverse strand, counting down.
AGTATTCTTGCTAAGTGTATTTTTATGTTTTTTTACAATTATTTTACATGTTATAATCATGTAACATAAATGCTTAGCTCATTTTTATATGGCACTGGGATTTTGTGCATACACAGTGCTATATCCCAGTCTTCTCTCTCTCTCTCTCTCTCTCTCTCTCTCTCTGTCTCTCTGTGTGTTTTCCTTTTTTCATTATTTTAGATAAGGGACAAATACCATGGCACCAGTACACCATCTATGGAGCTCCTTCATTGCCAACCAAGATTGCCCCTGGGGCCTTGTGCATGCTGTGTACTCTACTGATTGAGCTGTGCACTTGCCCTCCCTTCCTCTCTCCCTCTTTCTCTCTCTCCTTCACTAAAGCTCAGCTCTGGCTTTTTTGGTATTGTGTAGGATTGAACCTGGACCTTCAGAGCCTCAGGCCTGAGAGTCTCTTTGCAGAACCATCATGCTATCTACTCCTGCCCTCCCACTTTTGTTTCTTTGTATTGCTGAGTAGTGTTGAGATTATTTAACCTGCTGAAAAATATCTGGTTTATTTCTAGTTTTGTTTTGCTTTTTGTTGTGAAGAAAACATCTATTGGCTTGTCAGGGAAATCATGACATATTTTTCTATGCAAAACCACATCATGACTTTTCTGACAGCCCCATATAAACATTTGTGTAATGGATTTTTTTGTATATGAACATAGATTTTAATTTGTCTAAAATAAAACCCCAGAAATGTAATTACTGGGTTTTATGGCAGTTGCTTATTTACTTTGTTTCAGCCACTGTGGTTTCTATTTCATTTTCCCTAATGATTAATTATATTGGACGTCTTTCATGTGTTTATTCGTCATTTGTATTGTTTTGGGTGAAATATCTATTCAAGTCTTGCCAATTTTTAAGTGAATCATATGTTATCTTACTATTGAGTTCTTGAGAGTTCTATTCATACTCTAGATATAAATTGATTGTTAGATATATTATTTGTAAATATTTGTGCCCCTCCTAGAGCTGTTTTTTCCCCGGGGGGGGGGGAACACACACATCTTCTTAGCAGACTTTACAGAGCAAGTTTTTAATTTTGAAGGTGAAATTTCCCTTTAAAAATTATGATTTTGATATCAAGTCTGGGAACTTTTTACTTAGTCCAAAATTCCCAAGATTTTCTCCCATGCTTTTTCTAATAGTTTCATCTTTTTGTTGTTCTGGTTGTTTAATAGTTTTAAGGTAACTTTGGTTTACAAGCCAATAAATGCTTTAGAAATATAATGCACCACCGCCAAAGCACCAATATCGCTTGACCAAATTTGATTGGATCTCTTTTTCCCTCCTCCACCTCCCCAGTCCCCTTTGTTAACTTCAGCTCCACAGTTTGAGTCCATAGTCTTCATTGGGCTTTGCTTGTGAAATATTAAGACAGAAGCAAAGTCAGAAAGGTGCAGTGTTGCTGTCTTTGAGGAAGATGGCCAGATGTGAGGAATGTGAGTGACCTCTAGAACACGGGAAAGGCAAACAAATTGATTGTCTCCAAAAACCTTTTCAAAAGGAACATAGGAATGTTCAACACTTTAATTTTAGACCAGTGAGACCTATGTCAGACTTCTGACACATGAAACTGTAAGATAATAAACTTGTGTAGTTTTTTAAATTATATTTTATTTTAATGAGAGAGATATTAAGAACACTACTTAGCTCTGACCTACAGTGGTGCTGATGTCTGAACTTGCAACATTGAGGCCTGGGGCATGAAAGTCTTTTACAGAACCAATATGCTGTCTCTCTGACCCCAAAGTAGTACAGTTTTGTTTTTTTTTAACTTTAAAAAAATATTTTATTTCAATTTTGAGAGAGATTCAGAGAGAGAGAGACACACACACACACAGAGAGAGAAACACCAGAGCACTGCTCAGCTCTGGCTTATATGGTGGTGGTGGGGGGGGGGTTGAACCTGGGATTTAGGAGCCTCAGGCATGAGAGTCTGTTTGCATAACCGTTATGCTAGCTCCCCCTCCAGTACTACAGTTTTAAGCCACTGAGTTAATGGTGATTTGTTACTGCAATTATATGATACTTTTATACTAATAAGTATTTAGAAGACCCCCAAAGATTCTGAGAAAGCTCACCTTTGCAGTGCTAGGCACCAACCTAAAAAGCCTTCATGCTTGAGGGATTTGGGGGAAAAGAAAAGAGTTGTCATTTCAGGAAATGTAAGTGCTACCTTCTTCAGGAAGTAAGGTGGAGGAGTGTACGTTCATAAATTTAAGAAAGCTGGTCTAGGCTGTGACTTACAGTTTAGTTGTCTCTTGATTTCTGGACTAGGCAGCTCTGCAGGACCGCAATGTAGTGTCACCTCCATAGACCAGATTCTCCCTGCAAGCCTTTATCAAAACTAGTCTACATTTTACCTGCAAGGGTCCCTCTCACAAAATGATTCCTTTTGTCTAAGACATATGTTGGGGGGGGGGCAGATTTTTTTTTTTTTTTACTCTACTGCAATGGTGTCAGGGAGAAAAGGCAGGTGAAAGCAGTGTGGTAGTGGACCAGGAAGTAGTTCACCAGATAGAACACGCATATTACCACAGGCAAGGACCCCAGGCTTGGAGCCTCTAGCCACCACATGAGAGCATACCTATAAAGGGAATAGGGACTTCTCAAGTGGTAGTACAGTGCTGCAGTATGTCTCCATCTCTCTCTCAAAAAGTTCGCAGAAGTGGTGGAGTGGTGCAAGTGCAAAGTTCCAGCTATAGCCCAGGTGGCAGAGTAAACAAACACCACAGCAGTGTGATTGTGCTTTTAGAGGCAGGGCATGCCTGCTAGTTGTTTCTTAACCCTTCCTCCTTACCTTTCAGCCTTGACCCTTGTCTACAGCATCTTTGTGGCTTCTTTTCCTTTTGCTACTCCTCACTTATTGGGGATACCTGACTCTTGACTGGCTGTGTAGCTGTCGTCCAATTTATATGGGAGGACAGTCAGTGGTCATGTGGCCTTACCTGAGGCTCCAGTCAACCGTATACCATTCATCCTCTGCTGCTTAGTTTCTCTCTTACGTTTCGGTATAACCTCTCCCATCACTCTAGCTCATTCTGGTATTTTCCTGAAATCATTTTATTTGCTTGTTGCAGCTGCTTGGAGTCTACAGGACATTGTTAACTCTCCTTTGAGATGGCTTTATATATGGTTACTGTTTTTTAGAGATTTATTTATTTATGATAGAGGTGAGAGAGAGGGAGAGGAAGAGGGAGAGAGAGAGAGAGAGAGAGAGAGAGAGAGAGAGAGAGAGAGAGAGGGAGGGAGGGAGGGAGAGAGAGAGAGAAGGGCATCACTTTGGCATATGAAATGCCACGTGTTGAAGTCTGGACCTCATTCTTGTAGGCCCATCACTCTAGCCACTTTGCCACCCCTTAAGTCTCATGTGTTTACTGTCTTATTCATTGTTGTTCTCTTTTCCAGGATGCTCCAGGATGAAACGCCAGAGAACTCTAAGCAGTAGTGACAGTTCAGATGAATGTAAGTAGACCCAGTCAACAGCTGGTATTTTATCTGTACTCCCTGAGAATTTGTTCTTTGCCTTGATGCCAAATTGTTTTGTGTATCCTTCGATGGTGAAAATAAATATCCCTAGGGAAGGAAAGCATAGGTCTATTCTTATTTAAATTTCATTAGAAATAGACAGGTGAGAGAATTGGTTTTGTGTGGAATATAGCATATAGTTTGTTGGGGTTTTTTAAATTTTAAATTTTATTAATGAGAAAGATAGGAGAGGAGAGAGAAAGAACCAGACATCACTCTGGTACATGTGCTGCTGGGGATTGAACTCAGGACCTCATGCTTGAGAGTCCAATGGTTTATCCATTGTGCCACCTCCCAGACCACAGCGTATAGTTTTTTTACTTTTCACTTACTCAGACAACAAAAATCAAATCTAATAATGACTGAACAGTGGTTTCCTGGAAAGGAAGAGAAGTATGAAACCATAAGTTATAAGGCCTACGATTCTAATTATAGTTCAAGTACTACATATTTGGACAAATCATCATTTGTAACAGACAGCAGCCTTATTAACAGTTGGATTTGGGGAAATGCTAAAGGATATACAGCTCGGTATTCTTAGTTTTCGAGTCGCTTTTGCAGAGACTTTTTTCATCAGGTGGAATATGAATTATTATTGTATGACCACTATAAGGTATGATTCCACTAAATTGAATCTCTTTTAGCATTAGCATTGTTGAAGCCTTTATAAATTGTGAAGTCACCTGTAAATGTCGTCGTTCACTTGTGACTCTTTCTAGGGTTCAGCTTAACTATTTTCTTTAGTGGATTGAGATCATTGTGCTCTTCTCCATTATGTCTTTCATATTCTCCTGGGTAATGTTTAGTTATATGACAGTTACATTGGCAAAACTGAGTATCAATAGTTTTTCTAATTATCTTTTGCAGGTCCGTCCACTTCATTTACTCCTAGTTCAGTGTATAGGAGTAGATCAAAGATCCCAAATGAACGCAAGAAATCTGCTGAGGTGAGCTAGATAATTTTTAGACTTAAAAATGTGATTGTTACCTTTGTCTCCATGTATTGCCTATAGTAGCAAGATCTTGGAGCTGTGATGAGTAAACTGTATAACAAACTATGACTTAATTTCTGATTAACCATTTTTTTCCCCAAGAAAGATTTCATTTTTTCCCCTTTGGGAAATTGTAATCTTCCACTCATTTCAAGGTAACTGGCTTTAGGATATAAAGCCTCCCCTACCCAGTAAGTCAGAAGAAGGCACACTTTGGAAATCTGGACTCCCCGAAGGTCTGACCTATGATTGGAAAGAGCTAAGTTGACAAATGAGAGACACTAGAGGAAGGGCTAGACTAGGTCGAGAACTGATGGTGAGCTGTGATGCATCTTCAGGGTCTTCAGAGTACTGCCAGCCTGAGAAAAATGAATCATCCCTTGTGAGGCTGGTCATCTTCTACCCCAAGTATAGCATAGTGCTGAAATAGTGCTTGAACTTGGTAGTGATTTACGGGACCATACAAGGTTCTCTGTGGTAATGAAATGATGAGAAACTCGCTAATACTCTGAAGACCCTGAGGATGCCTCATAGCTCATCATTACTGTATCTTCATTTCCCACCCAAGTGTACTTGCTGGCTGCAAAGGAAAAGAAACCGTATTAGCAAACTACTGCTGCACTGCAGATTATCACAAAATTGGTGATTTCAATCAGTACGCAGTTATTATCTTGGTTTTTCTGTGGGTTAGGGGTCTGGCCATAGCAGGATTAGGATCAAGATATTTCTCTCTCCTCCTCCCCTCAATTGTTGGAATCTACTGCATGGTAGATGGTTTGTTTTAAGGTCTCAGAAAGTGTTGTTGTTGTTGTTGTTGTTGTTGTTTTATGGTTGTTTTAACCAGAGTACTGTTCCACTCTGGCTTACACTGGTGATAGGAATTGAACCTGGGACCTTCTAGCCTCAGGCATGAAAGTCTTTTGCATAACCACTATGCTGTCTCCCAGCCCCAAGGGTCAAGATATTTCAGGACTGCACTTAAGTGTGCTGACTGACTTTTTATTGCCATTTGAAGGTTTGATTAGAAAAGGATTTGCTTCCAGACTCATTATGCTGCTGACCAAATTTCTCTCTTTGTAGCAATTAGTAAGGTCCTCATCTCCTTGCTGAATTTAGTGGAGGACCACCACCTCTCCTAAAAGTTCTTGTAGTTCCCCACCATGTGGTATTATTCTCCATAGATTCTCTCAAAACATGGCAACTCATCCTCCCTCCTTCCCTCCCTCCCTCCATGTCTCTGTCTCTGTCTCTCTCCTTCTTTCAAGATTAATAGGGAGTGTCTTTTATTCTATTCCGGTATGACTGAGTCCCATATAACATAACATAAACTTGGGAATGAAACACATCACTTTTGCCAAACATAGGGAGTGTGTGTGTACATATTCTATTGGTTAGAAGCAAGCCACCTTTGTCAGGGTTTGTTTTATGGCTTGTTTTATCTTTGTGAATGTCTAAAGAGTTATAGTTTACCACTGTTGTGTTGATAGTGTTCTTATTGTCTCTGATTTTCTGCCTAGTATTAAACTGTCCAGAAAAGGCTATGAAGGTATCCAACGGTAATTGTGGATTTGTCTATTTCTGTTCTGAATCCTATCAATTTTGTTTCATGTTGTTAGGTGAATACTTGTCTTCTTGATGAATTTATCATCATGTATATCTTTCTTTGTCTTTAGTAATTTTCTTTTTTCTTTTTTTAATTTTTTTACTATCTTTATTTATTGGAAAGAGACAACCAGAAATCGAGAGGGTAGAGGAAATAGAGAGGAAGAGAGAAGGAAAGACACCTGCAGCACTGCTTCACCACTTGCAAAGCTTTACCTCTGCAGATGAGAACTGGGGACTTGAACCTGGCTCCTTGAGCACTGTAACATGTGCTCACCACCCAGTCCCATAATTTTATTTTTTCTGAAATCAGTACTAATATTCGTTTCTGACTTTGTTCTTATCCATATAAGAAAGTACATTAATTTTACATCTCTATATAGTATATATAGAGACGTGATAGATATGATTATAATTTAAATGAGTTCCCTACATAGTTGGGACATTTTTATCCACTCTGCCAATTTCTTTTAACTGACATATTAAACCATGATATTTCATGTGGCTTTTAACATGTTTTGGTTTTAATGTTTTGATTTAATTTTTTTCCTGCCCTATTCTCTTTGAGGTTTGATTCTGTTTCATTTTCTGTCCTTATGTGGATATGTTGAACATTTTTTAATTATATATTGATTTTTGAACATGCAACCGTCTGATCTGGAGTCAGACATGCCATTGCACCACAAGGCCTTACCCATGTTGATATTTATATAGTGATTTTGAGTGTTTTGTCTTTTGTATAAATTTTTAGTGGTTCCTTTTGGAGAGTAACCTTTAAAAGGGAGAGTCTAAGTTGTTAACCTACTGGTCTCTACATTTTAGGTTATCTCTACTGATAGTAACCTTGAGAAGTACATTTCAAGTGAAGTATAGAAGCCTTACCACTCTTGCCAACCTTATCCACCCCGCCACACACTTTTATAATATAATTGTCTTAAATATTTAAAATATTTTCTCCACACAAATTGAGAATCACATTAAGTAATATCATAATGTTTTCTTCAACTGTCGAATATTTATTAAATTCAAGAGAAGAAAGATAAGCCCAGCAAAGTAGCTCAACCCAGGTTTGACATCCCTCTTCCTTTATTTTTAATATTTTTATTTATTTATTATTGATGGAGACAGAAATTGAGAGGAATGAGGACATAGAGAGGGAAGGAGACCAGTTTTCCACATAACACTGGAGTCCCCCACCTAGGTCCTCCTTCGCCATCATGTTTCAGGACTTGACTGCCCCCCCCCCCCAACTCTAGAGTCCTTTACTTTGGTGCAATACACCAAATCCAGTCCAAATTCTGCTTTGCTCACTTTTTCTTTCAGTATATATTTTTTCTGTTGATATGATTAGTAGTTTTTCTTGTTCATTGATTCTTTATTCTGTTAATTTCATCCTTCTATTATCCTGTCTCATAAGTTTATTCTTTCGATTATTATTCCATTTGAGATTTCCTGTTAGGTTATTCTTACTATTCTTAATTTTGTTTGCTGAATCTCTACGTTTATTTCTTTCAAATTGGTTTATATGATTCCTTATTGAAGTATTTTTATGATGGATGCGTTAAACCTTTTTCAGATAATTCCATTATCTGTATCATCTCTAATGTTGGTGCCTGTTGGTTATCTCTTCTCATTCCCAGGTCATATTTTGATGAGTAATACTCTTTTGCATCCTGAACCTTGTATTATATTATCAGACACTTAAGCCTTATTTATCAGGTCTCCTTAATAACCAGGCCAGTAGGGAAGAAGGATGCTGACTCTTTACTGGGTGGTTGAGGAATTCCCAGATGTCATTCTGTTTCTGTTATCTATAGGAAAAGTAGTTCTGTTATCTCTATGGAAGGAGAGAAGGGTGTTTCATTACTACTCTGTGGGGATAGAAATCTCTACCCTGTGCCTGCATTGATAGCAGGGAGTGTAATAGGATTAAGAGGTATTACTGATCCTTATTGCTGCTAGGGTATTGATATACATTCCTGAGAGGTGGTGTTGGAGTTCAGACACTCTACCCAGTCTCTGCTAATACCACACCGAGGATGGCAGGGGACATCAAGACCTACCTATCAGGTGATGTCTCTGATGCCACAACAGTCCTTTTTTTTTTTTTTTTTTAAGTATTTCAGACATTTAGTGAAATACAGTCCTCATACCATACAACCCATCTACTTAAAGTGTACAATAAAGTGGGCTTTAGTTTATTCATAGAGCTGTGTAACTGTTACCATAATCTAAATTTAGAACATATTCATCACTCCCAGAAAGCAGCAGTTATTCCCCAAGCCCCTACTCCTAGCCGGTGACAACTTCTAATCTGATTTCTGTCTCTATGGATTTGTCCATTTTTGGAAATTTCATATGAATGAAATCAGACAAAATAGGGCCTTTTGTGTCTGGTTTCTTTCACTACGTATGTTTTCAAGACTTACTGATACAGCATTTAGCAGTACTTCCTTACTATTTTTGACTGCTATTTCATTGCATGCCACATGCCATTTTGTTTATAATCTTGCCATATATATATATATATATATATATACTTGTGTGCCACCTAACCATTTGAAGACCTTTCCATTGGAGAGTCATCTTTTTATAGTCCTACCAGCAGTGCATGAGACTGTTTTAAATTATTTGTTGTTTCTATGTGTATCCAAGATTTCTGGTTCCCTAGTGAACTGGTTTTTGTCTCCTCTCTTGGCTTAGAATCTTCCCTTTGTGCTTATCTTCAGAGGGAATCTTTCACTTGCAACTCTCATAGTTACAGATGAATGGTATTATCACTGGAGGCTTTTTGGTAATGTGGTATAGAAGTCGAGCAATGTTTTCTTCCTTTTTACTTTATCAGAGCACTGCTCAGCTCTGGCTTAAGGTGGTACTGGTCATTGAACCTGGGATCTCTGCTACCTCAGACATGAAAGTCTTTTTTGCTGTATCATTATGCTATCTCCCCAGGCCCAAGCAGTGTTTTCTTATCTTCTGATGACTTGTCAGCCTTTGAAATGCATAGGAGTCCTGTATTTGCGGCTGGAGTGGAAGAGGTGGCCTTCAGGAGTAGACTTTTTTTTTTGTCCCTGTCCTTATTCCCCCCACCTGCCTGCAGCAGGTGTGCTTTAGTGTTCTGTGTCTTTGAGGTCCTCCTTTCTGTAGATTAAGACTTCAAACCGCTTAGATAACACAGGGTGGCTGGGGTTGGGTGCTTCTCCCACCCCCAATATAAGTGAAATTACACCAGTACCCTCACTTGATATCCTCCACCTCCTTCCCCTGTGGATGAAGCCTTTTGTTCAGTAAAGGAACTTGGACCCTGAGCAGTAGGGACAAAGGCAACACTACTGAGTAGCTTTCTCCAGGTTCCCCATACCCACCCCACCTTTTTTTTTTTTTTTATGAGCCTAGTTTGGTTTCTAAAGAAAATGCTTACAAGAAGGTGGAAAATCCCTATTCTTAAAGTCCTCAAGATCTTTATATTCTCATAGTAGTTACTACGTGATCTCCCCCCCACACACAATAATTCAGAAAAGTTTCTAATTTAATGTTCCTACTGCTGCTTCTGTTTCTGCCTGTCTGCCTACAGACATGCCTGTCTCCGAGTTGGTCCTTTATCCTGTGATTCATTTTTTATGATGGCTTCACAGAAACTTGTTAATTTGCTGCTTATCCTATCTTTGCTTTTTTAAAAAAATATATTTATTTCCTTTTGTTGCCCTTGTTGTTTTATTCTTGTAGTTATGATTAATGTCGTCATTGTTGGATAGGACAGAGAGAAATGGAGAGAGGAGGGGAAGACAGAGAGGGGGAGAGAAAGATAGACACCTGCAGACCTGCTTCACTGCCTGTGAAGCGACTCCCCTGCAGGTGGGGAGCCAGGGGCTCAAACCGGGGTCCTTATGCCTGTCCTTGCGCTTTGCGCCATGTTCACTTAACCCGCTGCGCTACCGCCTGACTTCCCCTATCCTATCTTTTCTTGTATGGATGAGAATTTCTATTTTCTAACTCTGAGTAGGTCCACACTAAAACCTTAAATTATTGCTGGAAATTAATTGTTGAAATGTGATACAAATTTTCACTGAGACTTAATTGGCTTCATTAATAGACACATATTTTCTGTGATGTTTAGCTTCTCACTGAGATTCCAATACATATATACAGCTTCTTGGTTTATCCTTTAGAAAAGTGTTTTTCTAAGGGTATGTGAGTCTCACATATGGCTCAGAGATTTTGGTACTTTCTGAAAATTGTATATAGACTTTTAAGGGCATATTTTTACTGTGTAATTTTTCCTGTACTAATAGCCTTTATCTGGCTCTTAGAATGGATTATGCTCTTATTTTACATCAGTTGTATCATTGGGTAAATTGTTCAATGGGTAGAAAACGGGATTAATCCCTGGCATTGCATATATTCTCTCATTCTCATAAAACAAATCACATCTTTCAAATAATAATAAAGCTAATTACCCTATTAAAAAAGAGGACACTGTACTAGATAACCAATTTAAGTGTATTGGAAAATCTTTTCTGGGTCCTGGCAATAGCTCATCTGGTAGGGTACATACCTTGCTGTATGTGAGGCCCTGGATTTGTGCCCTGATACCACAAGGGAGCACAATTTATGCTCTAGTGTCTCTCCTCTCCTCAAAAAATATAGAAATAAACTGGAGTGGGGAGACTACTCATTAGTATCGTGCATGCATAGGGCCATGGGTTCATTCCCCCATGCCACATAGAAGTAAATATTAAAAGTCTTCCACTCATCCTCAAAACCCAGGATAATGTTACCTAAAGTTAATTTGACTGGTCTATAAAACATATCAACCTCTGTCTTAGAGACTGACCATATATCATCTGTATATCTTGAATTTCATTTATATTATCCATTATAGTAATGTCATAACAACAGCTCACAAGTTTTTTTTAATATTTATTTATTCATTTTCCCTTTTTGTTGCCCTTGTTTTTATTGTAGTTCTTCTTGTTGTTGTTGTAGTTGTTGGATAGGACAGAGAAATGGAGAGAGGAGGGGAAGACAGAGAGGGGGAGAGAAAGATAGACACCTGCAGACTTGCTTCACCACTTGTGAAGGGACTCCCCTGCAGGTGGGGAGCCGGGGGCTTGAACCAGGATCCTTGTGCTGGTCCTTGTGCTTTGCGCCACGTGCGCATAACCCACTGCACTACCGCCCGACTCCCAGCTCACAAGTTTTAACCCAGCAGAAGACTACTTGCCCTCAAGTAGAGCCTGGTTATACCACTTACCTGTTTTCTAAGTGTAATTTGGTTTTCTGACGCATCACAGATTAAAAAGTACTAAATTTACAAATGCAAGCTTACTGCACCAAATAGAATATTGAGGAATGGAGTGTAATTTTGCAAAGTAAATGCTACCTGTCACTTTTTCTGTGAAAATTGCCCAGATCTCTGAGTTGCTTCCCACTATTATCAGAATGTGTTCACTTCTATTTGATGTGAGGTAAACTATCACAAACCCGACTTAAGCAACCCAAGAGTGCATTGTATTATGGCGTTCCAGTGGATGCTAGCCCACAGCCATCAGAAATATAGTTTATTCTTTTTAGTTCTTTTTAAAAATATATTTATTTATTTTCCCTTTTGTTGCCCTTGTTTTTTATTATCGTTGTAGTTTTATTATTGTTGTTATTGATGTCATCATTGTTAGAAAGGACAGAGAGAAATGGAGAGAGGCGGGGAAGACAGAGAGGGAGAGAGAAAGATAGACACCTACAGACCTACTTCACTGCCTGTGAAGTGACTCCCCTGCAGGTGGGGAAGCCGGGGGCTTGAACCGGGATCCTTACATCAGTCCTTGCACTTGGCGCCCATGTGCACTTAAACCACTGTGCTACCGCCCGACTTCCTAGTTTATTCTTTATAAAAGCCTGCGGCTTATTTTAAACTATCCAACCAGCACTTCCATGAAAAAATAGTTATGTTATTTTAAAATCTTAGACATAGAAAGTGAATAAGCTTTACTTCATTGGAAAAATCAACGTGGAAACGCATTGTCTTCGCAATACTGGCTGCCTTTATTATCATAAATATTATCTTACATTCTTTATGAGGTTTTCTCTGCTTTGATTCTTCTAGATAACCCCAAAATCTTTCCTTAAAATCAAATAAGTCTGAGAAAGTTACTTATCGTTAATTCTTTCAATTAAATAATAGTCAGCATGTTTGCAGTTGCTTTCTGTAGACTTTTTTTTGTGCTTAGAGCGTGGCTCATCTGTTATGATTAGTTATATACAATTTCATATTTAAGTGACTGAATCAAAACTGGTAAATCTCTGCCTCATACAGTGGACCAGACAATATTCCCCTTTGTGTCATACAAGAGATAAATGTTTCAGGTTTTCCTTTCAAAAGTATTTCATAGCTGGAGAAATATCTGAAGCCTGTGACCGCACCAACCTGCATACATAAAACTACAGAGACCAAAGATTCAGTACCTGGTACCGCCTTAAGTCAGAGCTCAATAGTGCTCTGGTCCTCTCTCACTCTCTCTCATAATAAATAAATACTTTTTAAAAGGCATCACAGAAATATTCAGATTAACTGTACTATAAGAACTTACCCACTGGACTCTTCACACTGTCTGTCTATAGATGTTCAGTAATGTATTTTGAAACATGGTGCCCTGGAAGGTGATCTTATAATGCAGGATTATTTTTCTCACCCTGGTCAGGAATGGAAGGTGGCATTCATGTTATTGCTTACTGTTTAGAACAAAATACTTTTAAGACCAGGGAAATAGCTCAGCTCATTGGTGCACAGGGCATGCATGCCTGAGACCACAAGTTTGATTCTGTCACTACCATTTGCCAGAGCTAAACAGGACAATAGGGCTCTGGTCTTTCTCAAATGGATAGATGGAACTCTTTTTTTTTTTTTTAATTACAGAATATGTTTAAACTTTGACTACTGTATTTGATAGTACTAAGAGTATATGGTAGAACAAAACATTACCTGTCTTTTCACTGATTTTTTATTATATCAATCCTAGTTATTTATATTTTAATTTCTAAACACCATAGCATGAGTATGTTTATTCCTAATACCTTTTATATTTTTTAATTTTTATTTATTAATTTAGGTAAAGACAGAGAGAAATAGAGAAGGTAGAGGGAGATAGATAGGGAGAGAGACAGTGAGACACTTGCAGCTCTGCTTCACCACTTGTGAAATTTTCCCCCTGCAGGTGGGAGCCGGGTACTTGAACGAACCCAGGTCTTTGTGTGTTCAACCAGGTTCGTCACCACCCGGCCCCTTACCTTTTATTTTTCACTTATTATCTGTAAAGTTTACAGTGTCCATCCTTGTAGGCAAGGTCAGCCTAAATACTTAATGTATAAGATTCTTATAATCGTGTTCTTCCATCTCTTCCCTTTTCTTCCCATGCAGTGTTTTTGTCATGTTTTTATAACTGTATATTTCAAAGAACCACAGCGCACTGTTACTATTTCTGCATTATCTTTTAAAGCAGTAAGAATTTGAAGGGAAAAATCTATTTTTATTATTATTTATACCTTTAAAAATTGTCCCGCTTAGAAATGTTAATGAGAGCAATAAAAGTCAGTGCTTCCCATGAAGAACATTTTCATTGTGGCATAAGTAGGTTGGTATTCTGACTGAATTCACAGTGAGGCCCCCTTTGTTTTTGCAAGCATCTGAATGGCCTAGATGTACATGCACTGTTGGACTTGGCATAGCTTCTGGGCTGTATGTTAGTTAGTCTGTGAATCCCCTCTTTGACCATAAATGAGCAGCTATCTGCTAAGTACAGAACCTTTTTGTTTCAGGAACTTTTGGGGAAACTACCAGTGCATATAAACTAGGTACATAATTATGAAGTTATACAACTTCTCAACTGCACTACCTATATCACTGTCAACATCCAGATCTCTCACTTAACAATCTTTAATTTAGCAACAAATGGCCATGTATATTTTGTGAAGCGTATGCATTACTTTTTGACTTCTAGAATTGTGTGGAGTTGTACCCCTCCTACCTTATGTTTTTGTTCACTAATCCTTTCTTAAATAAAAAATTAAAAAAAAAAGTTATTGATGGGAGTCTTGCTTGGGAGTCCAGTCTTTGATTGCCAGACCATGCATGTTTTCTTTTAAAATATTTATTCACTTATTTATTTTCCCTTTTGTTGCCCTTGTTGTTTTTTATTGTTGTTGTAGTTATTGTTGTCTATCTTCGTTGTTGGATAGGACAGAGAGAAATGGGGAGAGGAGGGGAAGACAAAGGGGAGGAGAGAAAGACAACACACCTGCAGACCTGCTGCACCGCTTGTGAAGTGACTTCCCTGCAGGTGGGGAACCGGGGGCTCGAACCGGGATCCTTACACGGGTCCTTGTGCTTCACGCCACCTGCGCTTAACCTGCTGTGCTACCCTATGTTTTCTTTTTATCTTTATCTTTTTTTTTTAATAAGCCAGAGACCTGTTCAGCTTTGGCTATTGATAGCATTGCTGGGGATCAAACCTGGGGGACCTCTTGCATACCAGTTCTGCACAACTATTATGCTAACTCCCCACCACACATTTCAGTGGAGCATAAACTCATATCTCATTTGCCCTACTGACAATTGTTTTTTGAACTAGATAGGAGAAATGAGCTAGATACTTTTTCCTGCTTTTAGAAATAAATATGAGAGACTATGATGATGATTATAAAATAATTGCAACTGGAATTTACTTAGCGGTTTTCATGAACCCGATATCATGCAGTGCACTTTCTATAAATTCACCCATTTAATACTTACAACAGCCCCTATGAGGTAAGCATTATTATCCCCATTTTACAGATGAGTAAATTGAAACAGAGAATTTAGATAACTTGCCCCAAACTACCAAGCGGTAAAATCGGTAGACTAATCCAGGTAGTCTGTTTCTGAACTTATATTCTTTTCCTTAACTTTTTTTTTTTTTTAATTTGGGGAGTCAAAATGCGGTTCACCCAGGAATCGGGCGGTAGCGCAGCGGGTTAAGCGCACGTGGCGCAAAGCATAAGGACCGGCTTAAGGATCCCAGTTCGAGCCCCCGGCTCCCCACCTGCAGGGGAATCACGGGGTGAAGCAGGTCTGCAGGTGTGTTATCTTTCTCTCCCCCTCTCTGTCTTCCCCTCCTCTCTCCATTTTTCTCTGTCCTATCTAACGACGACGACATCAACAACAACAATAATAACTACAGCAACAATGAAAATCAATAAGGACAACAAAAAGGAAAAATAAGTACATATAAAAAAATTTTTTTTTAAAAAAATGTGGTTCACCCAAGTATAGCACACATGTTCTCATGCACAAGAACCTGGGCTTGAGTCCCAGACACCCACCACAAGAAAGCACCTGCAGAAGCTTCACAAGCAGTGCAGTGGTGCTTCAGAGTATCTGTCTCTCTCCCTTCCCCCGTATCTATAAAATAAAAGACCACCAAGAACAGTAGAGTCGTGCAGGTAGGTGCAGAGCCCTACTGATAACCCTGGTGACAAAAAGAATTATTTTGACTTCATTTAATTTATAGCTAAAGATTTTAGTTTTTTAAAGTTGGTACATAGTGAGAGAGGTGGGGAGAGTAGCAGAGCATCACCCTGGCACGTGTGATACCAGGGATCACACTCAGGACCTCATACTTCAAAAAGAGCCCGACGCTTCAGCTACTGCTCCAGCTCCTGTACTACTCTTCTTTTTAAAATATGTTTCTTAGCTGCCAGTACTATTCCATCTTTTTTTTTTTTAAGTTAGAAGGTGAAAAACAGAAAAGGAGAGAGATAGAGACAGGTATGGAGAAGCACCACAACACTGCTTCACCATTCACGAAACTTCCTCATGCGCATGTCCCCCATACGCATGGGGGTCTCAAACCCTGGCTCTCACACCTGGTCAAGTACGTCCTCTACCAGGTGAACCATCTCCCAGCCCCAAGGTTTCCTTTTCTTTTCCTTCTACCATCTTCCACCCTTTTTTATTAGTAATTTACCAATTTGAAAAATGATGGGTGCAATTCCATACCATTCGCACCACCAGAGTTCTGTATAGATTGTCTTTCCTAATCTGAAGCAAATTTATGTTATAGGAAAAGTCATGATTTGCATAGAAAACATAGGTAAGGGCACCAGGTTGCCGGGATAGCCTGAGGGTACTTCTTCCCGAGCCGGTGCTCTCTGGGTTGGAGAGAACTCAACTGGAGCTGATCTAGGCTGCTGTGTGGGAGAGGGATCAGGAACGCGTGCTGTACCAACTTCCGCAGGAGATACACTCTGGAACTCTCGGAGCCGGAAAGCAATTTCCAAGTGTCTTTAATCAGAAGAGCAGCTGTTTTTATACTCTCCAAGTAGGGTGGAAACAGGATGTGATATAGAGAGGGTGGAGAGAAAAGTGACTGGTGAAAATCAGAGTGTGACAAGGAGGGGGCGGAACAGGCGAGAATCCTATAACTGAACCACCAATGCCCTGGAGTGCTTTATGTAAAAGTGATTTATGTAAATAGACCAAACCTTTGGATCAGTAAATCCCTATATAGCCATATGGATAAGAAGAAGCCAGGGGGAGATGGCAACTACCCAACATCTCCCCCTTTCTTTTTAACTTTTTGCCATAGTATCAGGAGTGTGGGGCACTTTGTGAGGCAGGGAGACTGATAAGAGGCACACCTTTTTTGGGGTTCTACTGTCCCTCCTTGCTCAACCTCTCCGTGGAGAGAGAGACTAACAGGATTGACACACCCCTCAGGCTCAAGCCCTTCCAAGCTCAACCATATCCTCACAATTCCCCAACATCTTCCTCTTACTTAATGGCCATATATAACTGGGTCAATGTCTGTAAAAGGCTTCATCTCTGTCAGGGGAATAGCAGTGTAGGGGTGAACGGAAACCTGTTGGGAAGAAAGCAGAATGATAGTGTGTAAGTGTCTTCAAAAATAACTAGCACAAGACAGGGAGGGATAAGTAAGAGTAGCAAGAGACAGAGTGAGCCTGATGGGTGGAGGAGTGGGGGCCTGATAAGCCGAGGGGCTAGAGGGGTGATCTGGCATTGCAAAATCCCGAGTCAGCCTGCTACAGTCATTCTTCAAGAAGTCCAGGAGTATAAAAGGAGTGTCCAGCAAGTTCTATAGAAGCATCAGTCCAATGTCAACGGCCAGGAAATAAATGCCACACATCTATCTTGATGGAGGAGGACGGCCACCGGAACTTTTCTTCTCTGTAGAGAGTGACCTGGAACCGCCAAAACATGATGGGCGAAACAGAAGCAGGAAGAGCAGACACCGATGGTTGAGAGAAAGGCAGTAGGAAAGTCTTGTCCTTTGGAGTCTGTGAATCAGGTTCTCCAGATCGTGTCAGGTCACATCATGGGTTTCTGGGGATGGCTGTAATTGTGGGTGATGTCAGAGGTCAGGGGTCCAAGATGGATTTCTGGGGATTCTATATGAGCAGATGCTTCTTTATGCGAAGGCTTGTAGTCAATTACTTATGAAAAAACTTTGTAACAAATTAGAAGTTTACTACAATTGATAACTCAATGATTATAACTGGTTTAGGTATCTTTATAATTTTGTGTAAAGGTCATCTTACGTGACCTCATGTAGCAGTCTTTATATAGCAAAGTTTTCATACCGAGTTTAAGTTACATATATTGATTCTTGACTATTTTTACATTGGGTTTTTAAGCAAACTCAGGTTACTAGAGTTAACACATTTTAGTGACAATTTTTTTTTTTTTGGTACATTTACAATATCAGATTGATGCCAAATTTGTTGTGGATTAATTTCCACAAGATAGCTTACAGGACATTTTTGGGGGCCCTCCAAAAATGTCCTGTATAGAGAATTTGTATTTTAACTTAGGAGATGATGAATTGTCACATTGAATATTTAGAGTTTTACCTTAAACACTCAGTTACTTAAATGAATTGATTTTACCTCTTCTCGTAAAAATGTAACTTCGAAGTTACGATTTAACTGTCAAGTTAATGTTTACCAAACTTGAAACACGCATATTAAATATATAGTTTATAACACACAGGAGGAGAAAAACTTGTAAATAAGATATATCATTTCAAATGTGAATTTAGAACTACTGTCATAGTTGAACCATCTTTACTCACACAGTTTAAGACTAAACATTTCATATTGATATCAAGACGTAAAAAAGAAATCAAAAGGGGGAATGAACAATTTTTGGACTGTTTCTGGACGTCTCCAGAAACCATGGCTGCGTCCAGCCGTTTGATATAAAGTCAGTTAACTTTCAGAGTACTCTGAGCACAATGGGTCATACAAAAATTTTGGTCACTCAACTCACTCAATTTTTTTTTTTCACTCACTCACTCACAAAACACAACTGGCCAGTCATAGCATAAGACATTCATTCGGGGGGGGGGGGAGAGTTCTGTGAATCAGATTTTTTTTTTTTTTGATTCTGCCATGCTGTATTATGGATCCTGGGGTGCATCCTGTAGCCAGTCCTCTTGCAGCCAGTCTTCTTGCAGTGTTTCTTGTTCTTCAGGGATATCAGCACCATCTTGTGGGTATTGCCGGACATGGCGGGCAGGAACCCAAACAGGCTTGGAGTAATTTTGTGGAAAAATACATGCGAAACCCCTCCCCATAGTCAACAGGGGGTCAGGTCCTTTCCAAATTTTATCAAGTGGGTCTTTCCATTTGACTTTAATAGCTGGGAGGGTGGGTGGTGTTTGCCAATGAAGAATTATAGGAGGTTGGTCAGAGTTTTTGTAAATATTAAAGAGATTTAATGTAGTTAAGGCTTTTGCCAGCTGGATATTAGGGGGGTACATTTCCCCTTTTTCTTTATTTAATTGAGCCTTAAGAGTTTGATGGGCCCTCTCAACAATGCCTTGTCCCTGTGGATTATACGGAATGCCTGTAGTATGAGTAATGTTCCAGAGGGAACAAAAATCTTTAAATTGTTTGCTGGTAAAAGCAGGTCCATTATCCGTTTTAAGTTGAAGAGGTAAGCCCATTACAGCAAAACAGGAGAGCATATGGCTTATAAGCTTTTTTGAGTTTTCTCCAGTCTGAGCTGTAGCCCACATAAACTTAGAGAAGGTATCAATTGAGACGAACACATATTTTTGTTTGCCAAAGTTAGGTATGTGGGTAACATCAATTTGCCAAAGAGCGTTGGCTTTTAAACCTCGAGGATTATCCCCCAGAGTCTGAATAGCAGGTGTTTTGATTAGACCTGCACAGGAGGAACATGTAGCAAGAATACGTTTTAACTGTGGCAGAGGAATATCAGGAAATCGAGCTCGAAGACCTTTAAGATTAACATGGGTTAGGGAATGAAAGTCAGCAGGATTAGAGACAGAGGCTAGGAGAATTCCTGTGGAGGCAAGGCGGTCAGCTGCAGCATTCCCTTCGGACAGGGGACCAGGAAGAGGGCTGTGGGAACGTAGGTGCTGAACATACAGTGGATGGGTTCGAGAACAGAGCATAGAGGCAATTTGAATTAAAAGAGGAGAAAGTGGGTTGTCATCAATTCTTACATAAGATCGAGCAAGCCATGGAAGTAAGTTAACAGTATACACACTGTCAGAAAAAAGGTTGAAGGATTCTGGTACAGCTTTTAATGCAAGGAAAACAGCATAAAGTTCTTTGTACTGAGGGGAATTATCAGGAAGTTCAGTAAAGAGAGGTTTGGGGTATTGCTGGTCTGGATAATATATAAGGGCAGCAGCTCCCTTTTTTCCACCATCAGTGAACACTGTAGGAGCAGAGGGGATGGGATCTCGAGAGAAAAGTTTAGGTACTAGTAGAGGCAACAGAGGTAAAGAAGCTATCAAATTATTAGAGGGAAAATGATTATCTAATTGTCCTGGAAAACCCATTAAACTTATGGCAAAACGAGAATGGTGGCGTATGAGCCATTCTGTATCAGTGAGAGAAAAGGGAAGAATGATTGAATCTGGTTCCCTTCCTAAGACCTGAACCGATCTGTTTCTTCCTTGGCGAACCATAAATGCTAAGGCATCAATCTCGGTAAGTAGTCTTGGAGCTCCGCCTACTGGCGTATGAAGCCATTCGAGAACGCCATGTTTCTGCCACAATGCCCCCACTACCGTGGGGGTGGAGTTAAAGATTAGAAGATTTACTGGAGAGGAGGGGGAGAATCGAACGAGGTGCATGTCCTGGAGAGCCTGGTTAACTTTTTCCAGAGCCAAGGATGCTTCGGGGGTTAACATACGCTTTGAGGAGGGCTGTTTGTTTCCTTTTAACAGATCGAACAGTGGTTGCAGGCAGCTCGTAGGCAGATAAAAATACTGCCTAAGCCAATTCAAATTTCCAAGAAAACTTTGTAAAGAAGCAAGAGTGAGATTAGAAGGAAAAGTAACACAAGGTTTTAAAGGACGAATCTGCGTTAGGGAAATCTCTGAGCCTAAGAAAGATATTGGAGGGATTAGCTGTATCTTCTCAGGAGCTACATTAAGTCCACTTCTCTTTAAGGCAGGGATTAGAAAATCACGTAGGGCGGAGAGATCTGTATCTAATTCTCCCCATATTAACACGTCATCCATATAATGAAAAACCTTAAGGCCCTTATGAATATATGGAAAAAGGGCAGATTTAACAACCTCTTGACAAATAGTAGGACTATTAGCCATGCCCTGGGGCAGTACCACCCATTCAAATCTATCGGCAGGGCTGGCATTATTAATAGAAGGAACAGAGAAAGCAAAACGTTTACAATCTTGTGGGTGTAAGGGAATAGAGAAAAAACAATCCTGTATATCAATAGCTATGATTGGAATTCCTGTGGGAATTGCGGAAGCAAGAGGCAAACCCCTTTGGGGGGAGCCCCAAACCTGCATGGTTTTATTAACTGCACGAAGATCTTGGAGGAGGCGCCATTTTCCTGAGCGCTTTTTAATTACAAAGACTGGAGTATTCCATGGGCTCCGAGAATGACGAATGTGTCCCAACGATAACTGCTCTTGGACGAGTTTTTTAAAAATTTCTAGCTTCTCCCTAGGCAAAGGCCACTGTTCCACCCAGACAGGCTCATTAGAAAGCCAATCTAAGCGGGGAGTTCTGTTACGAACAGTGGCAGTTAGTATTGGGGGTGCTGGTTGGGTCTAGCAGTCTCACAGGAGTGAGTGTGGTGTCCTGCAGAGGTGTCTGAGGATATCACTACATCTAAAGATTCCAGCAAGTCTCTTCCCAATAAATTGGTGCTTATATCAGCTATTAAAGGCTGAAAGCGTCCGGTAGTCCCTTCTGGATCTTCCCACACAAGGGAATCTCGTGTGCGGAATGCCTGAGTCAATCCTCCAACACCATGTAAGCGTGGTCCTGGGAGGAGTTCCCAACTCTGGGGAACCTCTGCTTGTCTTAATATTGTCTTATCTGCTCCTGTGTCAATCAAACACTTAAAAGGAATATTACCAATCTTTACTGTCATAGTTGGGTGACCCCTTTCTAAAACAGGGGTGGTCCATAAAATCTCAGGCTCTGAATTCGAGCTGTTCTCTTGCTCCAGCCGGTTATTTCTATGCTGGAAGTTCCCACATACCACGGGTTCCTCCTTCTGCTCACCCTCTGTTATTGTTACTTGGCGTGGTGGGTATAGCGATGGATTGGGTCCCAAGCTGGGCTTCTGTTTGTGGAAGAAGGGCACAGCACCAAGCGGGCGACCTGCTTCCTTCCCTCTTGGGGGCGGGGCTAAGGGAAGCCCCATACCTAGTTTAAATCCCTGTTTACATTTGGCAGAGGCGTGCCGTTCCTATGGAACCTTGACCAACAATCTCTCCTCCAGTGAAATCCTTTCTGGCATCTGGGACAAGGCATTCGTGGTCTCTGATTCCCTGTCTGGAGGCGGGGTTGCCCTGATTGGAGGCGGGGTTGCCCTGATTGGAGGTGGGGTCGCCCTGACTGGAGGTGGGGTCGCCCTGACTGGAGGCGGGGTCGCGGTCTATTTTCTGGACATTGGTTACGCCAATGCCCTTGGCGACCGCACTGAAAGCAAGCTCCTTTTTGCTTATGTAAGGTAGCTGCATAGGCCTGTAACATAGGTCCTTGAAAAGAGCTTGATCTGAGATCCTGTGTAGCTAGAATCCAAGTATCTGGGTGTTCATTTTTAAGAGTGATACAGGCCTGTTGAAAATGCGGAAGCATTCCATCCCAGACTATGGATCGCAGTAGGAGAAAACGAGCGTCAGGATTATAAATCTTCCTTTCCAAACTCGACTGGACCCTGGCAATGAATTTAGCGAGGGATTCATCAGGTTCTTGTTGCAGGGAGAGAATGGGGGCTGAGGCTGCTCCCATGGGTGGTGTTAATCGCTCCCATGCTTTTAATGCACACAGGCGTACTTGATCAAAATACCCCGCTGGAAACTTGGCTTCCGCCTGTTGAATCCCTGTTTCTAATTGGCCTGTTCCAAACAATGCATCAAAATTACCCTCTGGCTGATTTTGAATATTTTTCCGCGATTGTTGTAAACATTCATCGCGAAAGAATGCCTCCCATTGCAGGAAGAGGGGGCCTGGGAGCGTAGCACGAGTCACATCTCTCCAATCTTGAGGGGTATTAAGGTTCTGAAGCAGGCCTTGTAAAATGGACCTGGTCCATGGGGCATGAACACCGTCATCTTTGATAGCCTGGCGTAGTTCCTTCAGGTCTGTGGCGGAATATGGATACCAGGCCTGAGGTTTTTGTCTATTGGGGGCAACATTGACTGGAAATGTGTGGACTTCCTCTGATAAGTGTGTAGCGGTAGGAGGAGTCACTGAAGTGGAAGCTTCTGGACAAGTGGCCAAAGAAGTGGTTTTGGAGGCTACAGGAGAATTCGGACATGTGTCTATCAAAACAGGGTGGGGTGAAGAAGCAGCCGTGGAGGCAGCAGGAGGTTCCGGACACGTTTCTGCCAAAGTGGGGGTGGCCGAAGAAGTGGCTGTGGAGTCCAAAGGAGAATTCGGACACGTGTCTGCCAAAATAGGGGCCTCAGGGCAAGATGCCAAAATAGGGGCCTCAGGGCAAGATGCAGAGGAATTAGGGTGGGTCAAGATCACGACAGGCCTTTGCTTCTTCTTGTTTTTAAGGTGCTGGTTAAGTTCTATGATTACTTCCTTTATCTCTTGGACCTCAGCCTCTAGTTTCTTAAGCCTTTTGAGAGGTTGCCCTATATATCCCTTAAAAGCTGCTATGATGATCAACAGGATATAAGGTGAAGCCCCGAGAAAAATGTCCCAGATATATAAAAATTGTATACTGGAAAAAGAATGCAGGATTTGGAAAAGATTTTCCATGGTGGAAAGATCTCCGGAAAACAATAAAAAAGAAAAAAAAATCACAGTGCCTTAACACAATATTGCAGATACCCAAAAGGTGTGTACTTATCTAAGATGTCTTCTTGTAAATCTGCTGCTTACGGGTCCCTGTTCCGGGCGCCAGATGCCGGGATAGCCTGAGGGTACTTCTTCCCGAGCCGGTGCTCTCTGGGTTGGAGAGAACTCAACTGGAGCTGATCTAGGCTGCTGTGTGGGAGAGGGATCAGGAACGCGTGCTGCACCAACTTCCGCAGGAGATACACTCTGGAACTCTCGGAGCCGGAAAGCAATTTCCAAGTGTCTTTAATCAGAAGAGCAGCTGTTTTTATACTCTCCAAGTAGGGTGGAAACAGGATGTGATATAGAGAGGGTGGAGAGAAAAGTGACTGGTGAAAATCAGAGTGTGACGAGGGGGCGGAACAGGCGAGAATCCTATAACTGAACCACCAATGCCCTGGAGTGCTTTATGTAAAAGTGATTTATGTAAATAGACCAAACCTTTGGATCAGTAAATCCCTATATAGCCATATGGATAAGAAGAAGCCAGGGGGAGATGGCAACTACCCAACACCAGGTGGTGATGCACCTGGTTGAGTGCACTTCTTCTTTTTCTTCTAGCGTTTGCCCTTCTTCCGTAGCCAGTCAACAGCATCAGGTTGAGCCTGATGTAAAGTTTCGAGACCTCCTTTGAATCTGGAGAGGTGGCAGTCGTTGACCATGTGGGTCATAGTCTGTCTGGAGCCGCAGGGGCAGTTCGGGTCGTCTCTGGCTCCCCAGCGATGGAACATATAGGCGCACCGGCCATGGCCTGTTCGATAGCGATTGAGGAGGGCCCAGTCATAACGTGCTAGGTCAAAGCCGGGTTGACGCTTGCAGGGGTCTGCGATGAGGGGTTTGTTCTTTACCTCAGCTGACTGCCAACTCTGTTTCCAAGATTCTGGAATAGAGAAGTTCAGTGTAGGCGTAGGGGACCAGATTGGGTGACGAGACGTCAAGTGTTGGACAGGGTGGGCGAAGATATCCGCGTATATTGGCAGGTCCGGTCGAGCGTAGACGTGGGAAATGAACTTAGATGATGCCGCATCCCAACGAATATCTGGCGGGGCGATGTTGCTAAGAACTGGCAGCCATGGAACCGGGGTGGAACGGATGGTTCCAGAAATTATCCTCATGGAGGAATATAATTTGGAATCGACCAAGTGGACATGGGGGCTACGGAACCATTCTGGGGCACAGGATTCTGCAGTGGAATAGCATAATGCCAGAGAGGATGATCGTAGTGTGGAAGCGCTCGCGCCCCATGAGGAGCTGGCCAGTCTTGCAATGATGTGATTCCTCGCACCCACCTTTGCTGCAGTTTTTATGAGATGTTTGTGAAATGACAGAGTGCGATTGAGAGTAACGCCAAGATAGACTGGCTGGGCTTCATGCCGGATTCTCGTATCGCCAAGCTGCACATTAAGCTCACGTGAGGCCGAGGCATGGTGTAGATGGAAAACAGATGATACCGTTTTTGCAGTGCTAGGGATTAGTCGCCATTTTTTACAGTAATCAGATATCAGAGACATGTCTTTCGTGAGTGTTTCCTCGAGGATGTCGAACTTGGATGCCTGAGTTGCACAGCAGATGTCATCGGCGTAGATGAACTTCCTTGAAGAAGTTTCTGGGAGGTCATTGATGTAAATATTAAATAGCGTAGGAGCCAGAACAAAGCCCTGGGGGAGGCCACTTGATACAAGTCTCCATCTGCTAGACTTGTCACCCAGATGTACCCGGAATCTTCTGTTTTGGAGAAGAAACGATATAGTGTTGGCCACCCATGGAGGCAGGCATCTTGAGATCTTGACCAGGAGACCACGGTGCCAGACCGTGTCATAGGCTGCTGTGAGATCAACAAAGACAGCACCCGTCTTTAAATTCTTCTGGAATCCATTTTCAGTGTAAGTTGAGAGGGCCAGGGCTTGTTCGCAGGTAGATCTTCCTGGGCGGAAACCAGCCTGGGCGAGTGATAGGAATTTCTCTGTAAGATGAGAAATACGTGACAGAAGCAGCCTCTCAAGGAGTTTGTAACACACGGAGAGGAGAGAAATTGGTCTATAGCTGGCGGCCAGTGTTGGGTCTTTCTTTGGTTTCAAAACCGCTATAATCTTCGCACGACGCCAAACTTTGGGCATAGACTCAGATTCCAAGATGTGGGACAGGAATGAAGCGAGCCACTTCTTTGCTGCGGGGCCCAGGTTAAGAATGAGTTCTGGGGTGATGTTATCATAGCCAGCAGCTGTTCCCGGTTTAACCCTCTTCAAAGCGTCTTCCAGTTCAGACAGTGTAAAGGGAGAGAGTTTTGGAGATGGACAAGATACCCGGAAGTGGGGTGACCACTCATGGGAAATTTCTCTTTTCCAGACTGGGTCGATCTTAGCACGTCCAACTTGAGTTAGGTGACTGGCCACTGAGTTTGGAGATACGGGAGGATGGGAGACGGGAGGGGGTTGGCTACCGGCACCCAGACTGTGAAGAAGCTTCCAGGCCTTCCTACTTGAGTGGGTGAAGTTGAGACTTTCCGTGAGTTGTTGCCAGCGGGCTTGGCGTGCTGCATCCAGGGAGGCAATGAGATGGTCAGCCACATCTGGGTCGCCCGACTCATCATACTGCTTTAGTAGTTGCTCGCATTCAGCATCAAGACAAGGCGTATAGTTAGCACGTCTCCCACGAGGAATGGCTTGGGAAGCTGCTTTGAAGATGGCTTGGCGGATGCGCCTGTAGGAATCTTCAGAGGGGATAGAGTTAATTGGAATTGCAGGAATAGATTTGTTGGTAAGATCACTGAACAGACGCCAGTTTGCTTTCCGAAAGTTCCATCTTAGTTTCTCCGAGCACAGAATCAGTGGGAGCTGGAGACCAATGTGGATGATAGCTGGGCGGTGATGACTGTGCGGGAAGATCTTGAGAACTTGTCTTGTAGCGGGAAAGGCTTGGCCGTTGACTGTGCTGATCCAGCACAGGTCTGGTGACGAGTCTTTATTCCATCTAGCACTGTGAAAAGAGCCTGGTTGTTTGGGATCATATAATAGGGAGAGGTCATTCGCTGAAGCCCAGTCGGCTAAGATAGAGCCGTCAGCACGAGTGGAGGAATATCCCCAGTCTTGGTGATGACTATTAAAGTCTCCAACGTAAACGGCTGGGTGATTCAGGCTAGGCAGGACCTCGTTATCCCATGAGGCACTGGGAGGCTTATATACGTTGACGAGCTGAATAGATCCAACAGTAATGGAGTCGTAGAAGGTTGAGTGCACTTGTTACATACAATGCACAAGGACCTGGGTTCAAGCCCCTGGTCCCCATCTGTGGAGGAAGTTTCACAAGTGGTGAAGCTCTTTCTCTGTCCCTCTCTATCTCTTTTTCCCTCTCAAGTTCAGTCTCTATCCAATAAATAAATAATAAAAAAATTAAAAAGATATATAGACAAATACATCATGACATCAAAGTAATATTTCACTTTACTAATACCTGCCTGGGAACTGAACTTATATTCTGATAGTAAAAAATTAAAAAGATATATAGACAAATACATCATGACATCAAAGTAATATTTCACTTTGCTAATACCTGCCTGGGAACTGAACTTATATTCTGATCACCTCTTCATTTTTATGTTTTATGCCTCATGCTTCAGGTGTTTACCTCCTATGACTAAATAATACATATGCTTGCATTTTTCCTTGAATAAAAATGTTTCCCAGGAGTCTGGCAGTAGCGCAACGGGTTAAGCGCACGTGGCACAAAGCGCAAGGACCGGTGTTATGATCCCGGGTTCGAGCCCCCAGCCCCCCACCTGCAGGGAAGTCATTTCACAGGCAGTGAAGTAGGTCTGCAGGTGTCTGTCTTTCTCTCCCCCTCTCTGTCTTCCCCTCCTCTCTCCATTTCTCTCTGTTCTATCCAACAACGACGACAACAATAATAACTACAACAACAATGGTAGCAAAGGGAATAAATAAATATATATTTTTTAAAGTTTCCCTATAGCTCACTTGGACAGTGTGCTGCTTTGACCTTTGTGTAACCCAA
Source organism: Erinaceus europaeus (assembly GCF_950295315.1). Classification (NCBI taxonomy): domain Eukaryota; kingdom Metazoa; phylum Chordata; class Mammalia; order Eulipotyphla; family Erinaceidae; genus Erinaceus; species Erinaceus europaeus. The sequence continues at coordinate 91,005,520 of NC_080185.1, read as the reverse complement.
CTTTGAACCCAGCCCCCACCACATTGGAGGAAACTTCCTGTGCGGTGGTCTCTCTCCCTCTCCTACCTCCTTCCCTCTTTGTCTCACTCTTTCCTGTCTTAAAAAGTTTTTAAAAATTAAGTTTCCTTATGGATCAGGAGGTAGCTCACCTGGTAGTGAGCACATTACCAGGAGAGTCGCTTCACAGGCGGTGAAGCAGGTCTGCAGGTGTCTATCTTTCTCTCCCCCTCTCTGTCTTCCCCGCCTCTCTCCATTTCTCTCTGTCCTATCCAACAATGACATCAGTAACAACAACAATAATAACTACAACAACAATGAAAAACAACAAGGGCAACAAAAGGGAAAATAAATAAATAAATATAAAAAATAGGACTTTGCTTGGGGACATATTATAATGGTCATGTAAAAAGCCTTTTGTGCCTGAGGTACCAAAAGTCCCAGGTTCAATCCCCCACATTACCATAAGCCAGAAATGAGCAGTGGTTTAAAAAAAAAAAAAAAGGAATTCTTATACAAGTCTGGAGGATAGACATCCATAATCCACCATGCTGCGCTCCCTCTGGAGACTATAGTGGCCGTTCCCATTCCATTCTTTGCCTCTTACAGGCTCTGATGTCTGTTAGCATTTATTGATTTATGGATCAATGAATTACTCCAATCTTTGATTCCTCTGTCACAGATTTTTCGTTTCAAATCTCCCTTTGTCTTTTCTTGTAAAGAGGTTTGTGTTGGATTTAAGGCCCATCAGGATATTCCAAGATGATCTTTTTGTTTCAGAATTTTTAAATTAATTATATCTGCAAACATCCCCTTGTTCTAGAAATTAGAATGTTTAAGGACCTATCCAGTCAACTCACTAGAGAATGTTTCTAGGCTACTTAGGAAACTATACAGAACAGGTTTTCCTTTTTCTTTCTTTTTTTATATGACTTCTGTATTACTTTATTTAAATAAATGTTGATTTGCAGGATACTTACTATCACAGAATTATGTCTGCACATTTGCCCAAGATGTCGGTACGCCTCCACCAAAATCTTCATCCATCTCCACCATAGAGCTTTAAACCCTCAAGTCCCCCTTAGTACTCCCCACCCCCTCTTCTCAGTCCCTAGAGCTGCTGCTGTAGACCACAGTCCATTAAGGTTTCACCCTGTATTATTCCTGGCTTTGCTTCTTAGGTCCCACCTCTGGTTTATTTCAGTCAACGCAATTCCCTCCACTTTTCATATGCAGTTATAACAGCTATAAAAATGGCTTATGTTGGCGGTCAGGCGGTAGTGCAGCGGGTTAGTTAAGCACAGGTGGTGCAAAGTGCAAGGACTGGTGTAAGGATCTCGGTTCAAGCCCCCGGCTCCCCACCTGCAGGGGAGTCACTTCACAGGTGGTGAAGCAGATCTGCAGGTCAGTCTCTCTCTCTCTCTCTCTCTCTCTCTCTCTCTCCCCCTCTCCCTCCCCCTCTCCCTCTCCCTCTCCCTCTCCCTCTCCCTCTCCCTCTCCCTCTCCCTCTCCCTCTCCCTCTCCCTCTCTGTCTTCCCCTCCTCTCTCGATTTCTTTCTGTCCTATTCAACAATAAACGACATCAGCAACCACTATAATAACCACAACAGCAAGTCTACAACAACAAGGGCAACAAAAGGGGGGGGGGATGGCCTCAGGAGCAGTGGATTCATGGTGCAGGCACTGAACCCCAGCAATTACCCTGGAGGCAAAAAAAAAAGGCTTTATGGTATGTTGATAGATGGTGTGGCATTATTAAACCCAGGTCATGATTTTGTAATCAACAAGATTTTACTTTGTGAGGTGTGTCATATCAAAACTAGGTTGAAAAAAAATAATAGCTCAGCTCTAGTAGTCTTTGCAGATCTAAGATAGTGTCTCCCATGACACTGTCTTTCTTAGAGACAGTTAGTGTAGCACAGTTGTAAATCCCATCACTGTTTATCCAATACTACATTAAAGTCATTCTTGTCATTTATAGTAATAGATTAGAGTGTTCAACAAAAATGGTGATTTAGTGTCTCCCATTAACCACCCAGAACACTAAGTTTTGCGCAAAACACATCTTTTCTGACCCCCCCCCATTGTAGAAAGCATGTTGTAATAAATTACCATTTTTCCCCTGTATACTTAGCTTTGTCCCTAACAGCATCCAATTAACTATAAATGGCTAGGGTTGGTGGTAGGTGGGTCATTTTTGTTGCTACCTGGCCATCCACTTATTTAGAGTAGGTTTGCTTCTCCACTTTGCTCATCTCATGTTAATTCTCTCTACATCGTCCCTAAGTGAAACCAACCTCAACATTTGCAGAAATGTCCCTGCAGAGTAAAAAAAAAAAAAAATGAAATGAGCCCTTATTTAAATGGAATCATTTGATTGTTTAATGCTATACTTTGTGAGTAATTGCTTTACTGAATCGTATTCTGTATGCCTCTACTTTCATGTTACACAGAACTTCAATGTTGTTTCTCCTCAGAGAACCTTTGTTATCATTAGAGATTATGATTTTTACTTGATAACATCTTTCTTTGATCTTCCAAGGAATGTAGACATATATATATATATTGCCAGCCTGCAAAGTAGTTTTTTTTAAGTCTTTTCAGAAGTAGAAATTACTAGGTGAAGTATAGACCAATGTATGTAACATTCTCTCATAGCTTGGATGTTAACTGGGCCTTCCAACACTGAAATCATTACCAGGTTAGCTTAAGAACTCATGGAATGCTTTTTTCCCTAATGATAAAAAAGGAAGAATCACAAAGTGTAGGCTGGCATAACCATTTAAGTCATGTTTTCAGGTTGATGAGCACATTTCTATGCCTCTTAGTTACTGAAGGCCCACTTGTAATCTGGTCACTTTATTAAGAGTAAATGTTGATTTATATAATTCTTGGCACAGGAGTACATTTCCACATCTCCCCAAGATGGGTGTCAGCACACCTCACCACCCACCCAACCATTTTCCTCCTGCAGCTGAGGGCACTGTATCCCCAACCTCCACTGACTCCATCCACCCACTCACCCAGAGCCCTTTCAACCAGAGGATAACAGTACGTCAACTAAAGATGAATCCCTGTTATGATGTTGTCAGTACTCAATTACACTTAGGTTGAAGTATGAAGATTCTCTTTGTTTCCATAAGTCCCGATATAACTACTGTGTCATTATTCCCTACCTCTAGCCTAAAGTTTCCACACAGCTAGGGCTCCTTTGCCAGGGTAGAATGGATTCACACAGGGCACCTCTTTACTGATGGAGTAAACATAATTCCTACCCTTCTCACTACTGAGGAATTGAGTAAGACTGACAAAAACCAGTAATGCAGATAGTAAAAAATTAAAGAGAGAGAGAGAGAGAAAAGGAGAAATTATAGATCTTTCTGGAAGAAGTAAGTACAAATATAATAACTAGAGGGGCCAGGGAGTTAGAGAATACTTTCAAGTACCTTTCAGTATCAGACAGATTAAACAAACAAAACGAAAAAAAAAAAAAGAGATAGAGAAAGTAGAAGAACTAAGCAATATAGATAGTACAGTAAATCTGATGAATATATCACATTCTACAACTTGATATTAGAAATAATACAGTAGGTTGGGGGGTAGTGCACCTGGTTAAGCACACATGTTACTATGCACAAGCACCCAGATTGAAGCCCCCATTCCCCACCTGCAGTGGGGAGGCTTCACAAGTGGTGGAGCAGCGCTGCAGTTTCTCTCGTTCTTTCTCCTCTCCCCTTTCCCTCTCAATTTCTATCTGTCCTATAAAAAAGAAATTAAAATAATATGAAATACACTTCTCAATTTTTCCTACATACACAAAATATGATTATTTAGTTAGAAAGCATCAATAATTTCCACTAAGGAGTATAAGCAACACTGATCACAGTGCATTAAGATCAGAAAGTACTTATGAAAAACAGAAAGGTCTCTCCATATGAAAATGAAAAACCAAAAACCAAAAACTTCCAAACAACTTTTGGGTAAAATAAGGAAATATAAAGTGAATTTTAGATCACTTAAAATAGCAGTATAGGGTGAGTCGGGCGGTAGCGCAGAAGGTTAAGCGCATGTGGCGCAAAGTGCAAGGACAGGCATAAGGATCCCAGTTCGAGCCCCCGGCTCCCCACCTGTAGGGGGGGGGTCCCTTCACAGGTGGTGAAGCAGGTCTGCAGGTGTCTCTTTCTCTCCCCCTCTCTGTCTTCCCCTCCTCTCTCCATTTCTCTCTGTCCTATCTAACAATGATGGCATCATCATCAACAACAACAATAACCACAACAACAAGGGCAACAAAAGAGAAAATAAATATTTTTTAAAAATAGCAGTATAGGGGGCCAGGTGTTGGCACACCTGGCTGAATGCACACGTTACAATGTGCAGGGACCCGAGTTCAAGCGCCAGTCCCCACCTGCAGGGAAAGCTTTATGAGTGGTGAAACAGGGCTGCAGGTGTCTCTCCCCCTTTGTGTCTCCCTTCCCTGTCAGTTTCTAGCTGTCTCTATCCAATACATAAATAAAGATAATAAAATTTTTTTAAATAGCAGTATAAAAACATTTCATCTCAGATGCTTATTCCTCACCATGAGTTAAATAAGACAAAGGAGTCCAGCACTGCTCTACCTTTTCTTGATAACCTTTTTTTTTTTTTTTTTACAAAAAAGTAAAACAGAGCACTTTGTCTCAATATTTTTAATGTATACTTACATTCTATTAAATATTAATAAGTAAGACCATATTTAATATTTTGACTGCAATGTTAAATGATTTTAAATATTAATGAGACAGATAGGTGAGGGAAAAACAGAGCATCACTCTAATACTTGCACTCACTCCCAAGGATCTGATGCTTCACTGTGTCATATTCCCAATTGTGCCCTATTAACTTCTTTCTAAAAATATTTACTCTTCTTTATTTATTGGGTATATAGAGAGAGAAATCAAGAGGGGAGGGGAGGGGAGATATAGAGAGAGACACCTGCATCCCTACTCTTCCTGCTCAGGAAGCCTCCCCCTCTCCACATAGGTGGGGACAGCGGGCATAAAATTCAACCAGGATTTCTCCAGAAACTCACTAAGTCACAGCCACCAAGTTACAGATGCTACTATGATTTCATCCTGCGCTCCTTGGGCAGACGACCTCATCAATGTGTCCTGGAACCTCACCTCTCCAGAGCCCCTGCCTCACCAGGGCAAGATAGAAACAAGCTGGGGGTTTGGATCAACCTGCCAATGTTCATGCCCAGCAGAAAAGCAATTACAGAAGCCAGACCTTCCACCTTCTGCACCCAGAACATAATTCTGGTCCATACTCCCAGAGGGGAAAATATTAGGGGAAGATGACCAGAGGGTTCTGAACTCTTAATTCCATCAGGACCAGAAGAGAGAAAGAGGGGGGGGGGCAGAAGTGTGGGGGGAAGGACACTCAGAAGTAGTAGTAAGAGTGACCCAGAAATAATAGCTGTATCTGTGATCTTAGGAGAACTAATGCAGTTTCCAATTGAGGGAATGGGGACACAGAATTCTGGTGGTGGGAAAGATGTGGAATTATATACCCTTGTTATCTTATAACTTTGTAAGTCAGTATTAAATCACTAATAAAAAACTTTAAGAAAGAAAAGACTAAGGGAAATAGGAACTGTAAAATACCTTAAAATATGCATACTGTAGTCCTCCAACTAGTATCTCATTTAATAAGGAAACACTATAGTTATTTCTGCTAGTCTCTGAAAGAATTATCTTGAAGTGTCCCACTATTCTTGTTACTATTCCAAATATTAGTAAAGGTGTTAGCCAGTTCAGTTAACTAAGAGAAAGCATTAGAAACATAAAACTAAAAAAAGAACATAGAAAACCATGGAACAATTAATGATAAAAATAACTCCCAAAGAATTCAGTAGTATGTATATGAAGTTAGCATATAAATAGAATTGGTAGCTTTTATGAGCAGTCAGAAGACAAAAACTTGATAGGTCAGGTAGTAATGTTAGAAATGAAGGAAATGTTCGAAAATTATGGGAGACAGCAAGACATCTTACAAATTTGAGCCTACATGTGGGCATTATGGGCCTGAGGGAAATTTGGCGCTCTGGTCTCTCTCTTTCCCTCCCTCTTTCACTTACTCTCTATCTGAAAAAGTCTGCCCAGAGCAGTGAAACTGTGCATGTCCAAGATCCTGGAGATACAAAATAAATGTTCAGTAAAATAACAATATATAACAAACCCACAACCCACATTATACTCACTGGTGAAAAACTGAAAGCGTACCCTCTTAGATCAGGAGTCGACCTATTAAACTTAGTCCTGGAAGTTCTAGTCATAGCAGTTAAACAAGAGGAATGATAAATAATAATAAAGGGAATCCAAGTTGGAAGAGAAGAAGTAAAACTCGCTATTTGTAGAGTCCGGATATTTTAATAATCTCAATGTATCTCCTCTAAGGTACTAATTAATTATAAATAGAATCAGACATCCCTGATATAATGGGATGAGTAGGGCAGAACATCATTTTGTGGTATTCTTGCAAGAAATGAATAACTTCATTGTTCTCACAAAAAAACATTAGGTAAAATATATGGCTAGTATTCGTCAAAAGTGTCAAAATCATAAGAGGCAATAAAAGCCTGAGAAACTATTACTAATTGAAGGACATTAAGGTGAAAATTAATATAATTTGAATAGTCTATGAAATAATTAATAGCATTGTAGGTAATTGTACTCAGATTATTATATAAGATGTTAACATGACAAGAATACAATAACTGTACTCCTTTTGTAAGTTTTCTGTAAGAAAATTATTTCTAAATAAGATAATGATCATGGGGTATGTGTTCTTTAATTTGAGAGAGTTATGGATTGTTTTCTATTTTTTAATTTTTTTATCTTTATTTATCGGATAGAGACAGCCAGAAATCAAGAGGGATGGGGAAGACAGAGGGGCAGAGAGACACTTACAGCCCTGCTTCACCACTCACAAGACTTTCCCCCTGCAGGTGGGGATCAGGGGCTCAAACCTGCGTCCTTGAGCACTGTAATGCGCACTCAACCCAGTGCGCCACTACCGGTCCCAGGATTGTTTTCTTTATATAATTTTCAGAGTGACCAGTATTGATTTAAATTTAAGGAGTCCAAGAAAATAAGTTAGGAAGGTCTCCTTTACTAAATTCAAAACAAGCTGGCTTCTCTATCAATACTTCAAATATTTCCTGACTCTATAGGCAGTTAGAGACGTTTTTCTTGTTCTAAGTGTGAAATAAGATGGTCCTTTCAAAAGGAAAACATTACCCTGAGACAACAACAGTCTTGAAAATCAGTATTTCCCCCAGTAAAAACCAAAAGTTAAAGGTACATTAAAAGATAATAAAAAGGAGAACATCAAATGCAGTTAGTTCCACAGTTGGTAGTCTTCTCAAGGTGTATGTAATATCTTCCCAGGTATTCCGAAAGGATCTCATCAGTGCTATGAAACTTCCAGATTCTCACCACATTAATCCTGACAGTTATTATCTCTTTGCGGATACTTGGAAGGAAGAATGGGAAAAAGGAGTTCAAGTGCCAGCCAATCCAGACACTCTTCCGCAACCCTCTCTCAGGTATTTGCATACTTCCCACCTTTGACTTAGGGAATGAATGTTCCTATCATTGTCTGTATTGCTGCTTATCGAGAGACTTTGAAGGGCTAATATATAATACAGAATCACATGCCGTGTCCACCAATTCACTGGGCCTGGTGGGAAATTATACCAGACTAGGATAGATGAGTAGTTAAGGTCAAGCTTGCTTGTTTATGATATAATGTGTGCCCATTCACAGTATAAAATTGAAGTCCAGTGTGAAATTATGCTCAGATTTTGGGGATCAGGGTTTCTTTTTTATTTATTTATTTATTTTATTTTTTTATTTTAAAAAGATTTTATTTATTGATTCATGAGAGATGATAGGAGAGAGAGAAAGAACCAGACATCACTCTGGTACATGTGCTGCTGGGGATCGAACTTAGGACCTCATGCTTGAGAGCCCAGTGCCTTATTCACTGCACCACCTCCTGGACCACGAGATCAGGATTTCTAAGTCTGGCTTGAGTATTCAGTAGCATTTATTAGTCTTTGAAGAAAAACAAAGCACTCATTACATAACCTCATAAATGTCCCGTTAGTGTATAACCCCATAAGAAGTTGTTTTGTTCTAATAGAGGCCTCAGAATGACAGTATCTATAAAATAAGAACATACAGAATTTGTAAAACAAACCGAAGTGAAAGGAGATAGATAACTGGATGAATTAGTTTGTTCATTTACAGATATGTAGGAAGAAAGTTTAGTAAGTAGAAGATTTTGGAGAAGACTTCTCTGCCAGAGGAAGTAATAAGTTCAGCTCAAACATAATAACTAATTTTGGAAAGCACTTTTTTTCTTATTTGTCTTTGTAACTGGTTTTGGAAGACACTTTTTCTTTCTTGTCTTTGTATAGAAGGAATAGAAAGTAGAATGTCATACAGAGGGCCTCGTGAAACCTTCTGATTACTGTGGAAAAATTTGCACATCTATTTTACAGTGTACGTTAAGTTCTTAAAGAGTAGATATCTGTCCTTGAATTTTTCTGCCCACCCCCAGCATCAGATTCATAAGGTTCTAAGTCATGCTCTAAAAATACACATGGAGTTACTTATTCTAAAAACACTGGCCCAGGCTGTCCCGCCTACAGAGACTTTCTGTGATCTGTTAAGTGAAGTTTTATTGTCTTGTCCAGCGCATGTCCTGCATTTCACTAGCTTGTTATCATTGAGACCACCTCCTACTTCTAAAAAATTAGAAGAGCATCATGAATGAGTATAAGAATTGGACACTTAGGAGTCGGGCGGTAGCGCAGCAGATTAAGCGCACGTGGCGTGAAATGCAAGGACTGGTGTAAGGATCCCAGTTCCAGCCCCTGGCTCCCCACCTGCAGGGGAGTCACCTCACAGGCGGTGAAGCAGGTCTGCAGGTGTCTATCTTTCTCTCCCCCTCTCTTTCTTCCCCTCCTCTTTCCATTTCTGTCTGTCCTATCCAACAATGACGACATCAATAACTACAACAATGTTAAACAACAAGGGCAACAAAAGGGAAAATAAATAAAGAAATAAATATTTTTTTTAAAAAATACCAAAGAAATGACCTTAAAAAAAAAAGTCTGGTACTTTCATACCCTTGCTGTCAGTATTTTCCTCTACAGTGAGGAGCCAAGACTTCTACCTCAACTCCTCAGTAATGATGCATACCTTCCCCACTTAGCTAGGCTGATACCAGAGTAGACAGCAGAAAGCCAGGACTTCTGTCACTGCTCAGCAGTAATATGGACACCTCCACCCCTGTGCTGTCAATGGATGCCACATAGGGAACAGTAGGGAGCCAGAGTTTCCCCTCTTGGATGTCAACAGAGACCAAATGGTGAAGTAGGGCTTCTGCAACAACCTAGCAGTAAGGAAGTAGTAGCACCTCTCCACCATCAGCCCAATAGTCCATCAGAGCAATACCAGAAGAAAACAGCTAAAACACAACTTGAAAAAACCCCGAGTGCACATGTTACACTGCACAAGGACGTGGGTTCAAGCCCCCAGCCCCCACCTACAGGGGGAAAGCTTTGCAAGTGGTGAAGCAGGACTGCAGGTCTCTCTCTCTGTCTCCCTCTCCCTCCCCCTCCTCCTCTCCCTCCCCCACCCTCTCCCTCCCTCCCTCCCTCCCTCTCCCCTCTTCATTTCTGGCTGTCTCTCTCCAATAAATAAAGATCATTTTTTTAAAAACCGAGTATCATAATACCTAAAATGTCTAGGTTTCATTAAAAAAAAAAAAAAAGTACTTCTATCAAGAACTAGGATCAGTTTGATCATAGATAGTTAATAAATGCCAGAACCAATGTGACTGAGATACTAGAGTTTTCTAATAAAAATATTAAGGGCAACCATCAGAAAAATGCTTCAGTGGGCAATTATAAACATATTTGAGAGGGCCAGACAGTGGCACACTGGATAAAGGGCATGCATTACCATGTGCAAGGACCTGGGTTCGAGCCCCCTGCTCCCCACCTACAGTGGGGCGCTTCACAAATGGTGAAGCAGGTCTGCAGGTGTCTTTCTCTCTCTGTCTTCCCTACCATCTCATTTTCTTTCTGTCCTGTCCAAGAAAATAGAAAGAAAAAAATGACCACCAGAATTGGTGGATTCATAGTACTAGCACCAAGCCCCAGCAATAACCCTGTTGGCAAATAAAGAAATACACATTTGAAACAGTTGGAACAATCCTGTCCCCCCCATTCCTGATAATGGACTTTTTTTTTTTTAATTTGTAGATAAATCTGCTTTTATTAATGTCAAGGTAATAGCTGTCTAATTTATCAGCTTTCTCAGGTAGATTTTTTTTTACCCTCTCTTCTCTCTCTGGGTCCTGATGGAATTGGAGTTCATCTCCCCCTAACATTTATTTTCCTAGTGGGGTAGGGGCTCTGGAGAGTTGAGGTTCCAGGACACATTGGTGAGGTCATCTGCCCAGGGAGCATAGGATGAAATAATAGTACCATCTGCAACTTAGTGACTGTGGCTTAGTGAGTTTCTAGAGAGATCCTGGTTGTATTTTGTTGAGTTATCAGGTTAATAATGGATTTTTAATCTCCTTTCTCCCTTGGTACAGGTTGGTCTATTTTTTAATCATACACAGAATCACCTTTTTCATTATTTTTTAATTTGATTCATTTGTCTCTTATTTCAGTCCTTCTACTCACTTTGGGTTGATTTTTATTTTTTATTTAATTTTTTGAGGTCCTAGCTTCATGAGTTGGAAGCTAAGTTTATGTGTTATGTTTTGATTTTCATTCATTCCAATATAATTTCCCCATTTCACCTATAGATTATTTATGTGTGGGTTTTATTCTCTTTGTTTTTAAGTATTTAGAGGTGTTCTTTACTATCTTTCTGTGGACTTTTTGTATAGTTTGGATTGGATTCCATTGTGATCAGAGAACATATTTGTATGATTCCAATTTGTGGGAATTTGCTGAGGATGATTTCTGTGTTTGTGTGGAACTGGAGTCTCTTGCACTGCAGGAGTCTATTGCTCTGGGACACTTCTTTTTTCATTCACATAGGAAGATACACAGAGAAAGAGGGAAAGACACCACAGACACCACAGAACTCTGACTCCTTACTGGTAGGTGATGCTGAGAGCTCTGGCTCTCTGGCTCTTTATTAGACCTCCACTCTGTGGTACCAGAGTTCAAAACTAGACCATGTACATAGCAATGCCTGGTGAGCTACCTGATTATGACCCAGAATATTGTCTGTCTTAGTATTTGATCTGTGAGTTTATGAAAATAATGCATAGGATACTGTTGCTAGGTACTTGGTCTATCTATAGTTGCACATACAGTGTTTTCTAATCTGTGACTTTGCCTTTTTTTTTCTTTCTGTCTTGATAAACAGGTTTTTTTTTTCATTTCTTCTTTTATGGTTAATGTCTTTTGTGTTTTAGTTTAAATATTTGCCTATCCTAGGATCATGAAAATACTTCCCTTTGCTCTCTTCTAGAAACTTGAGAGATTCTATTTTAATTCTAGAACCTGTTCCACATAGAATTTAAGACTTTTTTTTTCTTTCTGCCACCAGGGTTATCACGGACTCGGTGCCTGTACTGCTATTCTGCTGTTTGTGCTTCAGCCATTTTTTCTCATAGAGATAGAAATAAAGAGGGAGAGAGAAAGACACTTGTGGTTCTGCCCCGCCACTCATGCAACTTCCTCCTTACAGATGGGGACCAGGGGCCTGAACCTTGGTGCTAGTGCATGGTAGCATGTGCACTGTACTGAGTGCACCACCACCTCACCCCAAGACAATGACGTGGATAATTAACAAAATACTCCTTTTAGAAAAAGATGGATGTGGGCTGATGAAATAGCTCACTTGGATAGTATGCTACTTTGCAATGTGTTGCGACCCAGGTTCAAGTCTGGCCCCCATCACACTGATGGAAGCTTTAGTGTTGTGATCTCTCTCACTCTCTGTCTCTGTCTCTAAAAGGAGAGGAGGCAGAAGGGAGATGAATCTTTGAAAATGAAAACACGGGAGTCCGGCTGTAGCACAAAGCCCAAGGACCAGCGTAAAGATCCCAGTTCGAGCCCCTGGCTCCCCACCTGCAGGGGAGATGCTTCACAAGCGGTGAAGCAGGTCTGCAGGTGTCTGTCTTTCTCTCTATCTTCCCCTCCTCTCTCCATTTCTCTCTGTCCTATCCAACAACGACAGCATCAATAACAACAATAATAACTATAACAATAAAACAGCAAGGGCAACTAAAGGGAATAAGTAAATAAATAAGAAAATGAAAACCCATTTTGTGATTGCATCAAAGGCTACATACAATAGAACCATAGGATATTTGAATGAGTATTTAATCTCATAGTCTGGAATATTTTTTTATTTAGTTAGAGGCAGAGAGAGTGAAAGAGATCACAAGACTGAAGCTTCCTTCAATGAAATGATAGCCTGAATCAAGCCTAGGTTGTACATATGGCAAAGCAGCACACTATCCAAGTAAGCTATTTTGACGACCTTCTAGAAAAATTTTTTAGTATTTATTTACTAATTTATGGAGAGAGAATACCAAAGCGTCACTCTGGCACATATGATGCTTGCTTAGGATCCAACTCAGGACCTCATGCTGAGGTTGAGATCATGATTGAGAGTCCAGTCGTTTATATACTATACTATTTCCCAGGGAGAGAGAGAGACATAGAGACATACCTGGAAAATTTTATATGTATGTCTTATCCTTTTCAGTTGGGCTCATTTCACTTGTAAGCAGGCCTTTGATAGCAGTGCCTAAATGTTTGGATTCAATTAATATTTTAGGTTTCTGCTGTTCCCCTCAAATATTTATTGCCTTTGGGTTTAAAAACTTCCATATGGTAGAAAAATTAAAGTTTTGCAAATGTGTGTACTTGTTAACTTTATTCACTATACATAAGCTTTTAGAAAAAAACACTTAGGAATATTTACTCAATTTTTATAGGGTGGACTGTGCCTATATGTTTATGTGTATTCATATGAATGTGTTTTCTTCTATGGGACTTCTTCCACATATATAGCTAATCTAAAGAAACAGGCTCTAGGACCTGGGAGATAGCTCACCAAGTAGTAAATTGCACAACTAATAAAGCTCAAGACCCCAGGCTGGAGCCTTGTCACCACATGTGAGCACTGAGCACCAAGGGAAGCTCCTTCATGGTAGGATGGTGCTGTGGTGTCTTTCCCTCCCTCTTGATCCCTGAAGTTACAAAAAAAAAAAAGGAAGGAAGGAAGGAAGGAAGGAAGGAAGGAAGGAAGGAAGGAAGGAAGGGGGGGAAGGAGGGGAGTCGGGCAGTAGTGCAGCTGGCTAAGCGCAGCTTAGTGGTGCAAAGTGCAAGGACCGGCGTAAGGATCCAGGTTCAAGCCCCCGGCTCCCCACCTGCAGGGGAGTCGCTTCACAGGCAGTGAAGCAGGTCTACAGCTGTCTTTCTCTCCCCCTCTGTCTTCCCCTCCTCTCTCCATTTCTCTCTATCCTATCTAACAACAACGTAAATAACAGCAACAATAATAACTACAACAACAATAAAAAACAAGGGCAACAAAAGGGAAAATAAATAAATATAAAGAATTTTAAAGAAAGAAAGAGGAAAGGCCCAAGAGCAATGAAATTACATATGCAGGAGGCCTGGGAAGGACCTTCCAGAGGAACTATTATTTGTTTGTTTGTTTGTTTGTTTGTTTATTGCCACCAGGGTTGTTTCTAGGGCTCAGTGCCTAAATGACTCCACTGTTCCTAGTAGCCATCCCCCTCCACCTTTTTTATTCCTGACAATATTGGGACAAGAAAGATCTAGAGACATCTGCTGCTTGTGTATTTTTATAATGACATACATATTTTTAGATGACCCGTTCTATTCTTTAAAATCACCAGGAAATAGTAATCTGTGTTTCTTCTTGGTTTTTTTTTTTTTTCTTCTGATGTTTCATGCCTTGTTTCCTTGTTTAAAACATCAGTTGTAGAGTAAGTCAATGGTATGACTTTTTCCCTTTTCTTTTATGAAGCCAGTGCCAGCCACACACATGTTCAGTTTCACCATTCCAAGGGTCAGAGAGAGACGTGGGCCAGGGAAGAGAGACTCCCGCACCAGCACCTCCCTCTGGTGCCATGGCACTCCCACGCACTGTCAGATCTCGAACCTAGGCCTAATGCAAAGGCGCGCGCATCCTCCTCAGTGAGCAGTTTCTCCAACCCAGGAACTTCTGTTTCTTCATATACTTGGTTTCCCCCTAAATTCTTGTCTTGGGATCTCAGTGTCAGTAGGGATGAGGGGGACTATGGGTTTGCTCAGACCTGCTGGAGAAGTTAGGAGCACTGGTTATCTTTTAATCCGTCATGTTTTCCTGGCTCAGACTTAAGAGTTGTTACTATTATCTTTCATGGTTGGGAAAATGCTTGGTTTGTAGAATTCTGTGGCCTCTTGGCTTTAACTTATTTACATAAATAGTGAAAATAATGGGAAATGACATTATAAAAATGGGTTTTGAAATATAAGCCATGTTAAAACTTTGGCATAGGGCTGGGCAGGGGGGGTGTGGAACTCACTTGGACAGTGTGCTACTTTGCCATGTGTGCTTCCCAGGTTCAAGCCCTACCCAACCTGCACTTAAGGAAGCTGTGGTGCTATGATTTTTTTTTGTCAATTTTATTGGGTGGGGTAGTGGTTTGCAGTACAGTTGTTGTCACATGGGTAGCATTCCTCATCTTACCATAAGGGCTGTCTGCTAAACAAAACAACTGTCACTCCCAACTTGGGTCCTTTTCCACCGTCATAATGCTTTGATCTCTTGTACACACTCTCTCTCTGCCTCTCTCTGTCTCTATCGAAAAATAACAAAGCAAAACTATCTGGTATAATTGTCATAACAGCCCTACAGGATTGATACTATTTTATCATATTTTATTGATACTTTTCCTTATATTTTAGCTAAGAAAACTGAGCCTTACAGAAATTGTTACTGTCGGGTGGAGGTAGATAGTGTAATGGTTATGCAAAAAGACTCTCATGCCTGCTCCCAGGTCCAATCCCCTGCACCACCATAAGCCAGAGCTGATTAGTGCTGTAGTAAAAAGGAAGGAAGGAAGGAAGGAAGGAAGGAAGGAAGGAAGGAAGGAAGGAAGGAAGGAAGGAATTGTTAATGTCCAGGATTACCATGTGAATGACTGGCAGAAAAAAAGTGTTGTAGTTTGTGTCCCTTTTTTATTTTCCTTCTTTGTGGGGGATCATCACTGGGACATCATTGCTCTAGGCTGCCCTTTCCAGCTAAACAGAAAAAAAAAAAAAGTTGGAGAAAGAAAAACACCACATTCTCAAAGCTTCCTGCGGTGGAGGCTAGGTTTGACCCTGGGCCATGTACATGACAAAGCAAGCACCCTTCCAGGTGAGCTGTCATGCTGACCCACTCGTGCTCTTTTTAAAACGATCCAGTATTTTCTACGTAACAGAAAATCAGGAGTTTGACTGAAACCTGTCTCTGACATGGGATCTGGCTATGCATTTTTACAGATATCACCCTTCCAAGTACCCTTCTAAGTAAATTTGGTAACTGTTGCACTAAGAACACAAAATAATGTGAAAACATTTTTTTTTTAGATGTATGGTAGTAGGGTCCCAGGAGCCATGAGGGTAAATGAAGCATTTTGTTAGCAGTCAGAATGTTCACAGAGGTAATAAATCTGAATTTGTAGAACCATTTGTTTTCTAGAAAGATATCTGCCATAACTCCCAATTGGCAGAGCAGAGAAATTTCCCCAGGGTGGAAAGGAGAGCATTTTTCAACTCCAATAAGTGACCTGAGTGCTGTTAGGCCCATCCAGCCAGTGCCTGGAATCTGCCATTTGTGATCGTTATCAGTGACTTTCTTTTGCTTTCCTAGGGTTATGTCAGAGAAGGTAAAGGATGTTTTGTATGTCCGACCCCGGAAGTATATTCATTGTTCCACCCCAGAGACCGCAGAGCCTGGCTACATCAACATCATGGAGTTGGCCGCATCTGTGTGCCGTTATGACCTCGATGATATGGACATCTTTTGGCTCCAGGAACTTAACGAAATCCTTATAGAAATGGGTAAGTTGTTTTCTCACAGGTCAAGTGTCTTGTCTTTTAACTCATGATTTTTTTTTTTTAAGTTGTCAGGACCATTTAATTTGTTTTCAGCTTCTGGCTTCCTTTTTCTGACCTTTTCATTTATTTTTCTGTTTGATCTTAATGAGGCCTTTCCAAAAAACATGTTGGAACAGCAACAGCATTTAAATCTGGCAGCTGGGAAAGTAGGGGCAGGACTTAAACATGTGTGAAAATTGATACCAGTAGCACCATATATGCCAGGGAAATGCTCTGATCTCCTTTCTCTCTCTCTCTCTCTCTCTCTCTGAATAAATAATATTTAAAAAAATCATTTAAACCAGACCCTTTCTGTCCTTGCCCATAGTGTGCTATTGCACAAATCAGAGGTGGCATACAGGTTTTCCAATTCTTCAGTCGTGGCTGGTTGGAATTCTGGTTGAGAAGGATGCTAAGACTGGTTCCTGAGTCAACTCTAAAAAGCAGTCTGAACAGTAAGCAGAGCCATGCTAAGCAGTGCCTCCACCATCCACCTCTGCCTCCTGGCACACCACCCTAACTGGTACTGGTCAATATGATCAGCATACCTTAATATAGAATTTGACTGCCCTGAACAAATAATGTCAAGTCAATGGCAAAACATCCCCAAAACTACTTGTCACACCAGTGACTTCTACAGTTTTCACACAATTCTTTAAAAAAAAATTCTCAAAAAATAAAATCAGGGAGTCAAGAGTAGCGCAGCGGAAAGCGCAAGGACTGGCGTAAGGATCCTGGTTTGAGCCCCCAGCTCCCCACCTGCAGGGGAGTCGCTTCATAGGCAGTGAAGCAGGTCTGCATGTGTCTGTCTTTCTCTCCCCCTCTCTGTCTTCCCCTCCTCTCTCCATTGCTCTCTGTCCTATCCAACAATGACGACATCAACAACAATAACTACAACAATAAAATAACAAGAGGCAACAAAAGGGAATAAATAAATAGATATATTTTTTAAAAAGTGCAAGGATCCTTGTTCAAGCCCCCAGCTCCCCACCTGCAAGGGGGTTGCTTCACAAGTGGGGAAGCAGATCTACAGGTGTCTTTTTCTCTGCCTCTCTGTATCCCCCTCTCCTCTCAGTTTCTCTCTATCCTATCCAATAAAAAAATAATAAAACGGAAAAAATAGCTGCCAGGAGCCCCAGCAATAAGCCTGAAGGCAAAAGTAAATTAATAAATAGAGAATATCAAAGAATATGATGAATGCATTTCTCCTTTCATATGTCAGATGCTAATATGTGACAATAAGTAAGTATTAGAATATCTCTAGTAAAAAAAAGTCCTTAAAGTCAGGTTTTTTAAGACCCAGGGATAGATGGTTTTATCCTTTTAAATTCCTCCGACACTTGCACTGAGCTTGTAGTAGGTAAGAGGTGGGAAACATCCTGACCATGGGCCGTGTGTGTGTGTGTGTGTGTGTGTGTGCGCGCGCGCGTGTGTGCGCGTGCTGCAAAATCATTTGTTTGGGCCCTGCTAAATTAAAAGCTGACAGAGCTGGAAATTCAATAAATCTAGGAGTGTTTTTTTTTTCCTTCAAAGCAGCATTAAATGTTAATTCTTAAGCTGAAATATTTGTATGGCCTTCAGATACTGTTATAAATATCCAAATGGCCCTTGGCAGAAACTGATACTCCACCCCTGCAGTAGGTGATTTAGAAATACCAGCTGACTGACGGATTGGTTGATTGTATTTCTTTCTTTTCCCCCCTTTCTTTCTTTCTCTCTTCCTTCCTTTCATTCTTTGATTGTTTGTATTTCTGTGCAGGTTGTAATCGGGTGGATGAAGATCTTATGGAGAAAACAATAGAAGTTCTGGAACGCCAGTGCCATGAAAACATGAACCATGCTATTGAGACAGAAGAAGGACTAGGTATAGAGTATGATGAAGATGTCATCTGTGATGTTTGCCGCTCTCCAGATAGTGAAGAAGGCAACGACATGGTATTCTGTGATAAATGTAACATCTGTGTACATCAGGTTAGTGAGAGTAGAGATTGCCACCCACCCACAGCCAGCCCTTGTGAAGTTCAGTAATGATTTCCAGCATATCTGGGTAGTAGCTTGTGTTAAAAGGGGGAAAAAATACAGAAGCCAGACCTTCTACCTTCGGCACCCCATAATGACCCTGGGTCCATACTCCCAGAAGGATAAAGAATAGGAAAGCTACCAGGGGAGGGGATGGAATGGGGAGTTCTGGTGGTGGGAATTGTGTGGAGTTGTACCCCCTCCTATCCTATGGTTTTTGTCAGTGTTTCCTTTTTATAAATAAAAAAAAAATCTTAAAAAAAATTGTTGATAATAAAGGTTTCATTAAATGCCATTTACCCAATTAATTTTTTAAAAAAGATTTGACCTAGCTATTTGCCAGTAATTCCTTTAGAAATGATATTGTTACCCTCTGAGAGGCCACTTACTGATGTTACCCAGAGGACTAAAGACCAGGTCTTTCTTTCTTTCTTGTACCACTTCATGCCCATACCATTGAGAGTGCCTTGTTGAGATTGCCTTGTTCAGTTTTTACAGTTCCCTGGGGAGCCCCCTTGCTGCCTACCTGGGAATCTCTCCTCTGCCTTCAAATTCCCGTAACATCCTCAGGTTATACCCATGGTTATTAACCTTTGTGAGTTTATACATTCCTCAGCTAGAATTCTGGACTCCTGATATCCAGGCATCCAAAAAGCCTTTCCCAGCTCCCAAATATAACACTCCCAAAACATTAGGTCCAGTCCATTTTAAAGCTCATAGCCTTTTAAGATGGTAAAAGGCTATCTCACTTCTCATTTTTTTAAATTTTGTTTTATTGTCTTTATTGGATAGAGACAACCAGAAACTGAGAGGGAAGGGGTTGATAGAGAGATACAGAGAGACACCTGCAGCCCTGCTTCACCACTTGTGAAGCTTTTCCCCCTGCAGGTGGGGACCAGAGGCTTGAACCTGGGTCCTTGCGCATTGTAACGTGTGCTCAACCAGGTGCACCACCACCCTGCTTCCTCACTTCTCATTTTTACATGTAATAATACCAGAGAAATGAGATGACTTTATCCAAACTGCTAGTTTCTATTCCTTCTATAATATCACACTGCTTTTTTAAATGTAGTACTAATGACAATTTTAACATTTTTTTCTGCTCTTTCCTTTTCTATAACCACAAGCCCAGTGTTTCTACAAAATAAAATTTCTCAAAGGGACATTGATAAATATTACTGATTCTATCCTATCTCCATCTTTCAGTCATATCCCAACTTAAAGTGCTTTCTTCCACCTCTACTATCAGAACTTGTCTTTGAAGATCTATTTCAAATCCTTTGTTGAATTCCCTCCTCTCCTCTTAAATGACTTGTCACTCTCTGAACCTGTTAGGTTTCATTCATTTCATTAATGTCTAGCAAATAAGTTCACAACGCTATCCTTGTGCTGCATGCTGAAGACACAGTGATGAAGAGGCAAACTCTTCATCTCCAGGGAGAGCAAAATTAGATGTAAGAATTGCAAGGGAACTGTCTTTTTAGCACAGTATGCCAAGTGTTTTGTAGGTAGAAGTCCCTGCTTCTGTGAACCTGGAAAGGTTGAAGGTCAGGGACGCAAGAGGTGGGGCATTCAAGCTGAATCTTACTAGCCAAAAAAAAGGGTACCAGGTAAAATGTCAGTGTCTGTTCAGGTAAAGAGAGCAGGTTCAGATGGGAGTAGTGAGGGTGGATAAAGCATGTCGAACGCAACTCTAAACAGTTGAACACTGTAGAGGAGCAGTGCGGTGCAGTCGGGGAGGCATGGAGAATGAGGACAGAGAGGGCACAAAGGACGCATTGTGAAGGCCCTTCTCTAACAAACTACAGAGACTCTGGTTATGCCCTGCCAACCCTATAAGGATACTGTTTGTATTTTAGAAAGATTATCTGGCTACGAAAAATGACACAATCATTAACCTAACACAAGGGGTAAAAATCAAGACTTAAAGCTATTATCTGAACCATTTAAGAAGATAATCAAAATTATTATGTGGCCACTCAAGTCTTTATCTTCATTGTAATTATGTTCTTAAAAAGTGTGATTCTGAAAATGTATCTACATCCTACCAGTTACTGCCACTTAAGCCATACCTCTTCTCCTTCTCCTCCTTCTCCTTCTCCTCTTCCTCCTCCTCTTCCGCCTCCTCCTCCTTCTCCTTCTCCTTCCCCTTCCCCTTCTTCCCCTCCCCACCAGGACTTCACTGCGGTTTCATGCCTGCATAATTCTACTGGTTCCAGCAGACTTTTTTTTTTCTCTTCAGATAGAGGGTGGAAGGTGGGGGGGGGGTTGAGGGAGAAGGGAGACACTACAGCACTACTTTACCAATTATAAAGCTTCTGCTTTGTGTGGTGCTCCCATGTGGTGACTAAGGGCTCACATATGGCAGTGTGTGCTCTATCTGGTAAGCTGTCTCCTGACTCTTAAATAATACCTTTAGAGAGAAAGAAAATCTTTACCATTTAAGTGTGAATTTAAATTATCTGACAATATAGGTTCATGTTCTCTGCAATTGTAAAATTCTAAAGCTCTGAAAAGTACAAGTTTGACACCAAAACTTACTTGAGGCCAATACTAGAACTCACCCAATATGAGGCTATATAGTGTCTTTTTTATTTTTATTATCTTTATTTTATTTACTGGTTAAAGACAGCCAGAAGGGGGTCAGGCGGTAGTGCCGTGGGTTAAGCGCACGTGGCACAAAGCGCAAGGACTGGCTTAAGGATCCCGGTTCGAGTCCCCCGGCTCCCCACCTGCAGGAGAGTCGCTTCACAGGCGGTGAAGCAGGTCTGCACATGTCTGTCTTTCTCTCCCCCTCTCTGTCTTCCCCTCCTCTCTCCATTTCTCTCTGTCCTATCCAACAACAATGACAGCAATATGAACAACAGTAACAACAACAACAAAGATAAACAACAAGGGCAACAAAAAATAGCCTCCAGAAGTAGTGGATTTGTATTGCAGGTACTGAGCCCCAGCAATAACTCTGAAGGCAAAAAGAAAAAGCCAGAAATCTAGAAGGAAGAGGGTGATAGAGAGGGAGAGACAGAGACACCTGCAATGCTGCTTGACCAACACTTACAAAACTTTCCCCCTGCAGATGGGGACTGGGGCCTCAAACCTGGGTCTTTGCTATATAGTGTCTTTATCCTAGTTTGTGTAAATACTCATTTGTCTTGTTAGAGAAATATCGGTGTATTTGACAACATAGGTTAGGTAGTATTCAGTAGCATATCATGCATGTATTTGAACAAATCTTTTGAGTTTTCTGTTTATTACCCTGGGGGTTGTATATCTGTAGTAGTCTTGCAGGCAATAGTGTAGATGTTACACACACGTTCTACAGTTGTCAAGTGACAAAACAGTCAAAATGATTTCCAAGTTTTTTTTTCTTTCAAACTGGGAATGTAGCATAATAATTCTCCATAAAGATAATGTGTTTTGAAACCATACCCTGTAATAACTATAAAAGATGGCCTTGCCTCACGTAGAAATAGATGACAATAGCACATAACCAGGCTTTACAGAATACAACCTGTAATGTATAAAAATTGGATGTTGGTGCCATAGAAGAGAAGCTTCCAAAAAATGTTCGCTTCAATTCTAAAGAAATTCTTGTGTTAGAGCTCCCTCTAATGACTGAAAAATACTTTGGACGATTTCATTTACTCAAGATAATCGGGGACATGTTGGCATCGATGTTTTTAAACATGGTTTAAGATATGAGCTCAAAGTTTTATATATATATATATATTTTTTTTCTTGGCGCTGAGTACTCACAACACATATGCCCTTCTGTGTATGCATTTTTCTCAAGAACATGTACAGCCTTTATCATTTTATAATCTAGAACAAATTGAAACTCACTGCTACAAAATACAAGCTTCTCTAATTTTATGGCCACAAATAAGTCCTCACAGGGGTTCAGTAAAATATTTTTTTCCCCAGTAGAATGGCCAAAGGATAAAAGGTATTCCTAGAACCAACAAGTGGTTTTTCTTCTGGTCTGAAAGAGGCTCCTTTTTTTTTTTTTTTTGGTGCCTCCAGGGTTATTGCTGGGGCTCCCATGAATCCACTGCTCCTGGAGGCTATTTTTTTCCCTTTTGTTACCCTTTTTGTTTAACGTTGTTGTGGTTATTGTTGTTGTTGTTGGATAGGAAAGAGAGAAATCGAGAGAGGAAGGGGAGAGAAAGATAGACACCTGCAGACCTGCTTCACCGCCTGTGAAGTGACTCCCCTGCAGGTGGGGAGCCAGGGACTTAAACCAGGATCCCTAGGCTGGTCCTTGCGCTTCGAGCCAAAAACGCTTAACCCATTGTGCTACGGCCTAACCCCCGAGACTCCGTTTTTGAAGGAAGCTTGCTTTTATTTCCTAGAAAACTTCTTGTACCTCAGAAAAGAAAAAAAAAAATCAAGGTTGAAAGCTTTAAAAAAATGTGCTATACTGTTGTCTGAATGCCTGGGTAGAGTTTAGCTTCAGTTCTTGAGTTGGATTTTTTTTTTTTTAATCAAGCCACCTACTCAAGTTCAGCAGAGAATATTCCAGATAAATTGCTGGTAAAAGACTTCTTTACAGTCTTACTGAGGAGATGAACATAGTAGAGAAATATACAATGCTGACCACAGACCTGGTGAAGAAAACCACACTGAGTAGAGGACAGGGATTAGAAAGTGGAGCAGACACCGGAAACTAGAGTGACCTGAGAAGTGTGTAAGGAGCAGTAGGCTTTAGGTCAGTAGCCAGGTAGGCTGTTGTGAAGATCAAGATTAGGACCCCATACAATCCCTGTTATATATCCTTTTTTTTTTCCTTTTGAAATATGAGAATATTCTTAGTTTGCTGTCCTTATAAAACAGACCTCACGTGGTAGTTTGCCAAGGCCTGGTTTAATTGGGTATGGGAGTGAAAGCGGGAGCAATTTCTTGAAAGTCGGTTGCTGTACAGTAGCATGAATTTTTTATTCTATTCCATAGTACGATGACTATGGTAGCCAAATAGGGAAAAACACTGGAAGTGTGAAGGGGAGAAGATGAATTTAGAAAGAAATAATTTCAGGCATGATATGAGCCATTGTGGTGGGATAGTGAAGAAAGTTAGAATCTAGAGAAAGCCAGCAAGACTCAGGGGACACGTGGTTGAAGGAAAGTGGACAATGTGAGTCTAAGAACTTGTATCTGGAAACTGGAAGCATGGTAATGACACAGATAGAGTTTTCAAATGGAGTCAGTGAAGGGCTAACACAGTGGTAACTACTGTGACTTGAATCTGAGCTCCTGAAGCAGGCAGAAATTTCTAAAGTGTCCAGGCCACATGGGGAGCCAAAGGACACCGGTGTTAAGTCCCTAATGAAGAGAGCAGAGCAAAGGAGAGAAAATGGGTAAAACTGGAAGTAGATGAAAGGGAAACTAGAATGTTTTCCAAATGAATCTCCCACTTCCCTTCCCAACTAATTCATCTGCTTATTTGTCCAGCTTCATTTCATTATGAATTTAAAACAGCTTCCAGAACTCATTATGGAGTATTATGATGAATCTAATATTTTGTTGGACCTAAACAAATAATTGGTATGATCTCCTAAAAGCTGTTAACGTACTCGGTACAGTTAGGCTCTTTATAACCACTTGCTAATTTGCTCCTCAGAAGTGTCATTCTGTTTACTTTCTGACATTTTTGTCTTGGTCACAGGAATGCACGATGTCTGCAAGTTGTTCAAAACTGGAGAGAGAGAGAGAGAGAGAGAGGGAGAGGCGCCTGTTAAGAGTGCCAGCTTGTATATCTGAGTCCTTAGAAGACACAAGTTTAATATCTGTTACCACTTGGTGCCAAAGCTGAGCAGTGTGCATGTCCCTTCTCTCTCCTCCTCCTCCCCATTACCTCTCTCCCTCCCTCTTTCATAATACATAAATTTTTAAATACAAAAAAAGTTGTTCATTAAGTACTTGACTATCATATAAAATCATTGGAGAAACTTAAAAAACTGAGCTAAAAATGAAAAAAAAAAAAAAACCCAAATCTCAGATAACAGGGTCTAGCCTCTGGGTGTATATCCTTCTGGTCTTATTCTACCATCATTGGATCATTGGAGTCATTTCTCATAAACAGACATGCTGAGCACAGAGCAGATAATGGAAGTTATCTTTGTTAGTCTTTTTTTTTTTTTTTTTTGCCTCTAGGGTTATTGCTTTGGCTCTGTGTCTGCACTATGAATCCACTGCTCCTGGAGGCTATTTTTTCCCTTTTGTTGCCCTTGTTTATCGTTGTTGTTGTTATTGCTGTCCTTGTTGTTAGATAGGACAGAAATGGAGAGAGGAGGGGAAGACAGAGGGGGAGAGAAAGACAGACACTGCAGACCTGCTTCACCGCTTGTGAAGCAAACCCCCTGCAGGTGGGGGAATCCAGGGGCTCGAACCAGGATCCTATGCCTTGCGCTTTACGCCATGTGCACTTAACCTGCTGCACTGCTCCCCCACCCCACCCCATCTTTGTTATTCTGACATATGTTAAAATTACAACATCCTGTATGGCACCGTTCACCCTTATTTGCCTCTTTAACTTTAAAGCAAAGGATCTTCTGTGACTGCACCAAAGCAGACATTGATCCTGGGAAGAAAATGCTAAACATTTCTCCTTTTCCTCCTTATACCTCCAGGCCTGTTATGGCATCCTCAAAGTCCCAGAGGGTAGCTGGTTATGTCGTTCCTGTGTCATGGGCATTCATCCACAATGTCTGTTATGTCCAAAGAAAGGTGGAGCCATGAAGACTACCAGGACAGGTACCAAATGGGCTCATGTCAGCTGTGCCCTGTGGATTCCAGAGGTAAGACTTTATCTAGACCTATGAGGCCATTGGTTCAGTATGCTATTTCCTACGATATCATACACAGAGACACCTTATTCGTACCTCTGTTTCCATCCTTCCACATACATCCTTTTACATCCTTGAATGCGAGTGAGCATGTAACTCCATGCTGAGTCATTTATTACTGATGGTACTATTCAATGATATTAGACAGATTTGTATGAGAGGAGACCACACAAAAAAAAAAGACATAATATCAGCAACAGATTTTTAAAGCAAAAGTTAGCTTCAAATTCTGTTCTTAAGTGTAGACTTTCATGAGAGAGAGGCTAGAGCAGTGCTCTTGCATATGCAGTGCCTGGGATTAAACCAGGGCCATACACATACAGATCCCCATTTTCTACCGCTGAACCACCTCCTCAACTGCTATTTATTTATTTTAATCCCTCAGTATTTGTCAGGTTTTTAAAAAAAATATTTTTATTTATCAATGAGAGAGATAGAAAGAGAGAGGGAAAGAACCAGATGTCACTCTGGTACATGTGCTGCTGGGGATCAAACTCAGGACCACATGCTTGAAAGTCCAATGTGTTATCCACTGTGCCACCTCCTGGACCACTCAGTTGTTTTTTTTTTTTTTTTTCTTTAAGATTTTACTTATTTATTCATGAAAAAGATAGGAGGAGAGAAAGGACCAGACATCACTCTGGTACATGTGCTGCCAGGGATTGAACTCGGGACCTCATGCTTGAGAGCTCAACAGTCTATCCACTGTACCACCTCCTGGACAACTCAACTGCTATTTCTAATTTTACACTATTACAGCTAAAGAGAACAACAACTCTCCCCCCGTGTGATAGCTGTCTTTGATTTTTGAAGTTTTTCAGAGCTTGGATTCAATATTTGTCTAAGAATTTTTTCCTCAATGCCATGTTTTATTATTGAATCTGATATTTCCTAAAGGGCTACTATGTCTTCACTGAGGTGATTATAAAAAGATTTTCTAAACATTGGTTCTCCCTCCTCCTTCTCCTCCTCATCCTCCTTTATCTTCTTCCTCCTCTTCTTCTCCTTTTCCTACTCTTTCTCTTTTTTTTCTTGGATAGAGACAGAAATTGGGAGGGTGTAAAGAAGGAGAGAGAAAGGAGGGACATGAGACACCTGCAGCACTGCTTCACCACTTGTGAAACTTTCAAGTACACATACCCACACACTCAGGATTGAATCCAGACTTTTGGGCATGGTAATGTGTGCTCTAATGGGTATATTATCACCTGGTCCCCTCTCCTACTTCTTATAGTTCCTTTTTTAACCTTTGTGAAAATCATTGTATTCATATACTCTCTCCCTAACCCCTGTTCAAGCCAGCAAGTTTGTCAGGCAGTTTAACTGTAAGACAAGAGAGAGTATAGAATGAAGTTCTTGGGGGATTGATATCATATGGTTAATTCACTTTCCTTTAAAACACTCTTGACTTATTATCTTGTTAACATCATTTTCTTATTTGCTCTCTTAACAGTCTAACTCAGTAAGTTAAACTGAAAGTCTTAGCTACATGTTCTGTATTCCCTTGCTCCCTCCCTCCAGTTTTTATAAAACTATGTTTTTGTTGTTTTGTTTTGTTTTTAATTTACTGGGCCAGGCAGTGGTGTACGTGGCTAAAGGCATATGTTACCATATGCAAGGACCCAGCTTCAAGCCCTTGGTCCCCACCTGTAAGAGAAAAACTTCCCAAGCAGTGAAGCAGTGCTTCAGTTGTCTTTCTGGCTCTTTCCCTTTCTATTCCCTTTCCCTCTCAACTTCTTTGTCCTGTCAAATTAAATTAATTAATTAAAATATATATTATTTATTTTTAATGAGATACGGGGGAGGGGAGGAGACCGAGACCAGAGCACTACTTAGCTCTGGTTTATGGTAGTGCTGGGGATTAAACCTCAGAGCCTCAGACATGAAAGTCTTTTGCACAATCACTGTGTTGTCTCCCTAGCCCCATACTTTGTAATCTTATGGGTATAGAAGTTGTTATTTAAAAGATGTGACTAGTGTGTTGTTGTTGTTGTTGTTGTTGTTGTTGTTGTTGTTGTGGATAAAGACCGAAATCAGGTGGGAAGGAGAAGTTAGGGCTGGGGAGAGAAAAACACCTGCAGCACTGTTTCACCACTTGTAAAGCCGCCGCTCCCCCCCTCGCTCCCCCCCTCGCTCCCCGCAGGTGGGCACCAAAGGCTTGAATCCAAATCCTCGCATATTGTAACGTGCACTCAACTGGGTGTGCCACTGCTCAGCCCCAGTAGTAGTTTCTTTCCTTACTGAAAACATCCACTCTGTAGGCGTGTGGAATGCACCATCAGGTTTGCTGAACTAGTGTGCAACAGCTAACGGGGCAGCTTTTCCGAGCATATAAATGTTGGAACGTGATGTAGGAAGAGTTCTTTTGAAAGTAAGATCTTTATAGCCTGTTGATATTCTCTAAGGTTGTTTCTAGTACCTTTTGGAATGTTCAAAATCTCTCTGATCTTTCTGCTGAAAGTTTTCTGGTGTGGGTAGAGCTAGTGCAAGTTGAATATTCCTATTCAACAGTAATTCACTTTCTAAAGCTGTGTTTCTTAGAATTTCATGCACATATTTGTGTAAAGAAAGGAAATTTTTTTCCCCAGAAACTGCTTGACCCCTTATTTACATAGGGGATTTTTTAAATATAATTTTTAACCTGTTCTTTCCAGCACTCCTATAGGGACTAATTTCACTTTGATGCTAAGAGAGTAGAGTAGGCTAATGATAGCTTTGTGATTTTAAAGAATTTAGTTGAAAATTATTGTCCTCACCCTTTCTGATTATGACTGTGATCTCTTTATTGCACAAACTGCTGCTACTTTCCAGAAATACCACTCTTTGGAAATCTGATCAAAAGATTTTTTTTCTTTTTTTACATTTATTTATGTTTCCCTTTTGTTGCCCTTGTTGTAATTCATTGTTGTTGTAGTTATTGTTGTAGTTATTGATGTCATTGTTGTTGGATAAGACAGAGAGAAATGGAGAGAGGAAGGGAAGACAGAGGGGGAGAGAAAGACAGACACCTCAGACCTGCTTTACCGCCTGTGAAGTGACTCCCCTGCAGGTGGGGAGCCGGGGACTCGAACCGGGATCCTTACACCGGTCCTTGAGCTTTGTGCCATGTGCGCTTAACCCGCTGCGCTACCGCCCGACTCCCAGATTTTGTTTTAATGCCACCAGGGTATCGCTGGTACTCGACGCCAGCACTATGAATCCATGGCTCCTGGCAGCCATTTTTTCCTTTTTCTTTCTTTTTAAAAATATTTTTATATTTATTTATTCATTTTCCCTTGTTTTTAATTGTTGTTGTAGTTATTATTGTTATTGTTATTTATGCCATCATTGTTAGATTGGCCAGAGAGAAATAGAGAGAGAGGAGGGGAAGACAGAGAGGGGGAGAGAAAGATAGATACCTGCAGACCTGCTTCACCATCTGTGAATCGACTCCCCTGCAGGTGGGGAGCCAGGGGCTCAAACCGGGATCCTTATGCTGGTTTTTGTGCTTCACGCCACATGCGCTTAACCCGCTGCACTACTGCCCAACTCCCTTCTTTTTTTTTTTTTTTTGTGCACCAATATATTTTTTAATCCCTATGTTTATCAATAGTTACTTGATTAAATAACCAAAACAGTATATTGATACCTTCTTGATTGGTGTTAGATTTTGTGAATTTTAGGTCTTTTCCTTAGTAGCTTCCTTTGGTTCCTAAGTAAAAATGTAGATATCCTTGATTCATTCAGGTAACTTTGCCTTGTCTTTACTGCCCTGTCATCCTGTGAGTCATCTCGCAAGACTGGAAATGATTAAAGGTCTAAATAATGCCTAGAGACAGGATTTATTTATTCTTTGTTCTATAGTAACTTAAGGAGACGTGAATCATCTCATTGTTTTGATATTCCCAAATACACATATGTTTGTAAAAGGAACTTCTGGAATGCTTCATTGCTTCATCTTATGGTGGTGTTTTATTTATAGGTTAGCATTGCCTGTCCCGAAAGGATGGAACCAATCACAAAGATCTCACACATCCCACCCAGCCGTTGGGCATTGGTTTGCAGTCTGTGCAAAGTGAAGACAGGAGCTTGTATTCAAGTAAGTCACCATGAGAAGGTTGAGGGAGCCAGCACATAATTGACCAGACTTGCCCTTCTAGTGGGATCACTGTTCACTAAAAGTCACTCCGACATCCAGTTGGTATAGGTGAAGCCATGACAGTGTAGTCACCAGCAAGTCATGCTCCCCTAAAATAGCTATTAAAAATAATAATAGTGAAAAACGACCAGAGCATATCCAGCTTGCCGTGGAAGATTCATCATCCTGTGTAGGAGGAATAAACAAACATGTCAGGGCAAAAAAAAAAAAAAAAAAGTTGGCACTCTCTAGCCACACTAGTAGCATGTGTTGCAGCCTGGAGAAAGAGAACTGTGGGCTCTTAAGCCCAGGTCTCAGGGAACTAGCTTTCCAAGTGGCCAACTTATAATTGCCCACAAGCTGAGTGAATTGACTACAACTCAGTTCTGGGACAGAAAAGTAAATCATTTAATACTAGAAACTGAGGCCAGTTGAATCAGTTTGGCAAAGTCCCCCTCCTCTATTGGAGAACACTGAGCACAAACAGCCACAGGCAGAATTGAGTGATTTCCCTGTACACAAGTCTAGAAACTAAGGGACACTCTGCCACTTTAACTGCCCTGGAGGCTGGGAAAATCAAGATACACAGTGAAAGTCTCTTGCTGGACTGTGCACCTTCCAACTCTCCTTGGGCAACGTCAGGTACCATTGCCTTTCCCATCAATGGAGAATTCACCACTACAGCCATGACACTGCCTGCTAGGAAGACATTAGAGCAGTCCTAGGTGCACAGCGTAGTAAACTAATACTGTAATTCAGTGAGGTTGGGCTTTTGGGTTTTTTTTTTTTTTTAGGAAGTTTTTTTAAAAGTATTTTATTTGCTTTATTTTTGAGAGAGATGCAGAGAGAAATAACAGAGCACTGCACAGCTCTGGCTTTTGGTGGTGCGAGGGATTGAACCTGGGACTTCACAGCCTCAGGCATAAGAGTCTCTTTGCATAACGCCTGCCTGAGGTCAAGTTTTATTGGAACCATTGGAGGTTCATCTAAGAGTCTTTATATTTATTTTTTATATTTATTATTTTATTTATATTTATTTTTATATTTATCTTGGGTATTTTGCTTTAAAATGCCATATTAAAAACTTCTTATCTGAATTGTTTGTACTTTATATCCCCCAACAGTAGAAATACCCACATCTCTTCTTTTAAGGACGGAATCTAACCCTAGTTGCAGGTTTGGGATCTAGACCAGTCTCTCTCTATATGTGGGGGCTATCATCTTTCTCAGCTTGATGGCTTTTGATGATCCTGTAACAGATCATAAAAGACTGAGTTCAAAGCAGATACACCAGCCAACTCTGGATTTTGATTAGATCTTGGGCGTAGTTCCACTAATTACTAGTTTTCCAGAATTCCCATACTGTTCTTATCTCTCTCTCTCTCTCTATCTCTCTGTCTCTCTCTCTCTCTCTCCCCCTTCCTGCCCCCCTTCCCCCCCTAATGTATTTATCAGTGATAGCACCAAAGCATCACTCTGGCACATGCAGTACTAGAGATCAGACTTGGGACTTCATGCTTGTAAGTCCATCACTCTAACTTCTGTGCTACCTCTCAGGCTGCTATATATATATTTTTTTTTTTCATGCTCCATCCAACCTAGATTACAGTTGCACCAGACTTCACCTGAATACTAAGAACAACAGTGGTTAAGAATTGGCCTTTAAAGCTAGAGTTCTGCTTGTTTCTTGAGGAAGTCTTGGAGAAGCTGTCTGTCTGTGCCTCAGTTTCACATCTATAAGTACAAATAATAATTAATAAATAAATGTAAATAAATCGATAAATAACACAGTGCCTAACAATACTCAGTAAATGTTGTTAGTGCTGATAGTAGTACTTGTTGCTATTATTGCCTGAATTCAGTCTCACTTTACTGATGGAAAGTCCTAGCTCTCATCCAGCCAAATAGAATAGAATCATTAAACATTTGCAACTGGGGTAGGTGCCTCTTTTGACAGTCAAGGTATGTGGACATACCTGAAGTCACAAGTATATTAAAGTGAGGATAAATCAGTAGGTCACCATTGGTTTACTATTACATTGATATGAGTTTGACTGTGAGGGGAAGAAACTAAAAAACAAATGGGCCGGTGCAAGATTGTGACACACCCAAATGTGCGTGCCCATGTAACCACGCACAAGGACCTAGATTCAAGTCCCTATTCCCTACCTGCAGGGGGGATGCTTCACGAGCGGTGATGCAAGTCTGCGGGTGTCTTATCTTTCTCCCTCTCCCCCCTCTCAATTTCTGTCTGTCCTATCACATAAAAATGGGGGAAAAAATGGCCACTGGGAACGATGGATTTGTAGTGCTGGCGCCAAGCCCCAGCAATAACCCTGGTGTCAAGTAAAAAACTTTTTTTTTTTAATGTGCTGCTTTGCCATGTGAATGACTCAGATTTGAGCCCAACCCTTACTACATTGAAGGAGAGTTTGATGTTCTGGTGTCTCTCCATCTCTATCTAAAAAATTAATAATAATAAAAAGGAAAAATCTTTAACAATAGGGGAAATGGTAACTTAGCAACTATTAGACTATTACAGATGGGGCTAACAGAAGAAAACTAAATATTGGCATAAAAGGACACCTCCAAAATTCAGACTTAGTCACCACAGATTGCTCTTGTTCTAAAACATTTCTGGCCTCTGTCTTAGGAGCTTTCAGTCTGTTAAGAGGCCAGATAATAGATCTCACAGATCTTTAGGGATGTAAGATCAGAAGGACTAGTAGCTACTGGTGCTGGAGTTTAAGTATACAAAGGCTGATAAAAGTTTCATAGGCTGATTTGAACATTATAGGGCATTTTAATGAGCAGTTTTTAAGAAAACTGCTTTGACACTACCCATTTTTCTGTTCATGGATTATGGGGCATCATTAAGGGCAACTAAATAGCCACTATGCTGCAACAGGACAAGAACTCCTGAGGGCGTATACACCAAGTGCTGGCTATTCTAAAGAGATGTTGTCTACTTTTGAAGAGGATTTATTTTCTTTGGGGATGGAGTGACAAAATTGGTCTTAATTTTATGCAGTATAAGAGAATGAACCTAGGACTTCATGTATGTGCAATGTTTCTGAATAACCTGGCCTTTTTCTTCTTCTTCTTCTTCTTCTTCTTCTTCTTCTTCTTCTTCTTCTTCTTCTTCTTCTTCTTCTTCTTCTTCTTCTTCTTCTTTTTTTGGCCTCCTGGGTTACTGCTAGGGCTTGATACCTGCACTACTAATCCACTGCTCCTGAAGCCTTTTTTATCATTGTTGTTGTTATTGTTATTGTTATTGCTGTCATTGTTGGATAGGACAACAGAAATAGAGAGAAATGGAGAGAGGAAGTGGGGGAAGACAGAGAGGGAGAGAAAGATAGACACTTGCAGACCTGCTTCACCGCTTGTGAAGCGACCCCCCCCCCTACAGGTGAGGAGCTAGGGGCTCAAACCAGGATCCTTGTGCTTTGCGCCATGTGCGCTTAACCCACTGCACTACCGCCCACCACTCCCCCCCCATTTTTCTTCTTCATTTTATATAGAGAGGGAGAAATAGAGAACACAGCACCACTCTGTCATCCACAGAATTCCCCCTCATGCTGTCTCTGGTAATTAATTCCCTGAGATGCCTGGGCTTGGACCCAGGATCTCACAAACAGCAACAGGTATGCTCTACCAGGTATACCATCTCTCTGCCCAAAATAATTATTTAGAAACAAGAAGCACTCGTCTCTGGTGTGATATGCCAGAGTATTGCCAGTCAGAAGAGCTCACCCAACCCTTGCAGTTGAGCTGAACAGATAGACAAGGCTGACCACCTGCATGGTTGACCTTAGTCTCTGTGCCCCGCAGAGGTTAAGCTGATATTACATAATCCAAAGTCTCCACAGTAAATCTTTGTTAGCACAGACTATCAGACATGGCTCAAGGCCTACTCTGGGCAAACAAACACTCTTATCAGTCAGGACATGTCAAGGGCTTTGAGGTTAACTCTTAGGAGCTGTGGGCAAAGGCCAAACCTTTCTTTGGACAGGTTAATCCTTTATTGCACATTGCCAAAGAGAAGTGAAAACGTGTCCACACAAAAGATGTATACAGAAAGGTTCACAGCAGCATTATTTCATAATAGCCCCAAACTGAAAACAACCCCAAAAGTTCATCAAATGATGTGATGTAGCCATACAGTAGAATAGTAGAATAGCCACACACAGAGAAAGAGAGAATGTGTGACGGGAAGGTCCTCAAACGTGTCATTTCATGCTGTGGGTCACTTTTTTATTCAGATAAGAAAAAGAAGGAGGCCAGGCAGTGGCGCACCCAGTTAAGTGCACATATCAGATAAGAAAAAGTGGGAGTGGGGAGTCGGGTGGTAGCGCAATGGGTTAAGCGCACGTGGCGCTAAGTGTTAATGGACCAGCGTAAGGATCCCCCGGCTCCCCGCCTGCAGAGGGGTCGCTTCACAGGTGGTGAAGCAGGTCTGCAGGTGTCTTGTCTTTCTCTCCTCCTCTCTCTTCCCCTCCTCTCTCCATTTCTCTTTCCTATCTAACCACAACAACATCAATAACAACAATAATTACTACAACAGTAAAATAAAAAAAAAAAAAAAAGAAAAAGAGGGAGAGACACCATACCACCAGAGCTTCTTCCAGCACCATAGAACCTCCCATGTGGTATGGTGGGGCTTGAACCTGGGTCTCGTGCATAGCTATAGAGGTGCCTTCCCGTCCAGCTATCTCCAGCCCTGTCTGTGGCCATAGTTTTTAAAGAATAAAATTCTCATACATGCTACAATATGGATAAACCTTTGAAAACATGCTAACGGGAGGAAGCCAGATAGAAATGGCCACATCTTGTATGATTCCACTTACATGAACTGCCCAGAAGAGGCAAATTTACAGAAATACAGAGTAGATAGATTAGTGTTTGCTTGGAACTGGCGTTGGAAGCAGGAAGTGACTGCAAAAACACATTATATTTATTTGGCAGGGAGTGCTAAAAATGTAGGGTAATTATGTAGTGGTTGTGACTGCACAACTCTGTAAATATATTTTCTACCAGCCTTCATGGTATGAACATTTGATCTCATGAAAACTGCTTTGTCTCTTGTTGGCTTTTGTGCTGTACATGGAGACAAACAGATCTTTGTACTTATGCAGTCCTGCTGAGCCACCTCCCTGGCCCAAGTTTGATTCTGTATTTTGAGAGAGAGGGCAGGTCACCAAAGTAACACTCCATCATCTATGGACCGCCACCTGTTCCCTTCCTTGACGATCTCAAGTGGTGCCAGAGTGAACCCCAGGCCTCATACGGAAGGCTCAGTCACATCCCAGCTGGGGTGTCACCCCATCACTATCATTAAGCCACCTCCTTGACTAGCTCTTTTTTTCTTTCTTTCTGTTTTAAGAATGAGAGAGAAAATCACCCACTTCATCATTTAAGAAGTTCCTACTGCTCCCATGTGCTGGGGATCAAACCCATAGCTTCATGTATATAAGGCACACCTGATATTTTAATGGGCATAATCATACTTCCCCCTAAAAGTTTTAATGGTTGCAGGAGAAATATATGAGAGGCATTCAAAAAAATTTTGTCTAGTAGACTGTGCCAAGTATATGTAAATAGACATTTGACACCAAAATCTGTTTAACAGTCTTCCATTACTACTAAATTATATAGCCCTCTAATTATAAGCTCCATAGAATGACTTTCTTTGAAACTAGATGGATTTTATGACAGGTTTTTTTCCTAAGGACATTCCATTTTTCCATTTAAGTATCTGATTTTTATTTGTGGGTTATCTTTTTTTTTTTTTTGCCTCCAGGGTTATTGCTGGGGTTCAGTGCCTGCATCATGAATCCACTGCTCCTGGAGGCCTTTTTTTTTTTTTTCTCCTTTCCTCGCCCTTGTTGTTGTAGCCTTGTTGTGGTAGCCTTGTTGTAGCCATTCGTTGTTGGATAGGACAGAGAGAAATGGAGAGAGGAGAGTAAGACAGAGAGGGGGAAAGAAGATAGACACCTGCAGACCTGCTTCACCGCCTGTGAAGCGACTCCCATGCAGGTGGGGAGCCGGGGGCTCGAACCTGGGTCCTTACACCGGTCCTTGCGCCGGTCTTTCCACTTTGCACCACATGCGCCTAACCCGCTGCGCTACCGCCCCACCCCCGTGGGTTATCTTTTATTTTGAGTGATTTATGTTTGTCACTACCACCTATAAATTTGACCTGAGAAATAGTATCTGCTTTGAGAAGCAATTATAGAAGCCAGAATTTCTTCCTTCTGCACCCCAAAAAAGAATTTTGGTTCATATTTCCAAGAGGGAGAAGTATTAAGGGAAGATGACTAAATGGCTCTGAACCACAGTTTCACTAGGACCCGGAACTTCTATGAAATAGAACTTTCATTTTTGCACTGTCGCTGAGAGGGAAGAGCTTCTGGTGAACACCTGAGGAAGTCAGGTGCTATTTCACTTATCTGAGAGGGAAGAGGAAAAATGAAGAACAACTATGGGATGATTTCACTCATAAATGGAATGTAGAGAATTGAAACACGAACTTGAAAAGAAAAATACATATATATATACTCATCCCATAACTGTGATCCTTGGGAGAGCTATGGTGGTAATCGCTGGTGGGGACACAGAAATTTGGTGTGTAATTATATTGCTATTACCTTACAATCTTGTAAGTCATTATTAAATCACTGATACACAATAAAAAAGAAAGATTATCTGCTTTTAGCTTCCCACTACTAGCAACTATAAGTCACATTCATCCCCTTGAATAGGAAATAATCCATTGGCTTTATCTTCCTGTATTTATATCATAAACCAAAAAAGTAGGATTCCCTAATACTTTTCATCTTTTGTTAAAGAACGTCTCTTTTGAGAGCAGTTTATGTATTACCTAGTAGAGCACACATGTTGTGCAAGGACCCAGGTTCGAATCCCCGGTCCCCACCTGCAGGGGGAAGCTTCATGAGTGGTGAAGCAGTGCTACAGGTGTCTCTCTGTCTCTCTCTCTCTCTATCCCCCATTCCCTCTCAATTTCTGGATGTCTCTATCCAATAAATAAAGATAATTAAAAAATTAAAAAATAAAAGAATCCAGGTTTGAGCCCTTGCAGCACCATGTAAAAGGGAAGTTTCTTTTTTTTTCCTTTAAATATTTTATTTATTTATGAGAAAAACAGGAGGAGAGAGAAAGAACCAGCCATCACTCTGGTACATGTGCTGCTGGGGATTGAACTCGGGACCTCATGCTTGAGAGTCCAAAGCTTTATCACTGCGCCATCTCCCGGATCATGAAGGGGAAGTTTCATAAGCAGTGAAGCTGTGATGAGTGTCTTGCCTTCTCTGTCTCTCTTTATATGTCTCTCATTCTCTATCTGGAAAAAAAGAAGCAAAAGTTTGGCAGTAGTGATGGTTTGAGGCTTCAGCAAAGCCCTGGCAGAGGAAGGAAGGAAGGGAAGGAGGTGGGAAGGAAGGAAGCCAGTCTTTTGATACTTGTCTTTGAAATAACTTAGCTGATTATTATTGTTGGTTTACTAAT
The DNA here is from genome assembly GCF_950295315.1 of Erinaceus europaeus. Lineage (NCBI taxonomy): Eukaryota > Metazoa > Chordata > Mammalia > Eulipotyphla > Erinaceidae > Erinaceus > Erinaceus europaeus. The sequence continues at coordinate 90,968,841 of NC_080185.1, read as the reverse complement.
GGCTGAGAAGTTCATAAGATTGCAGGAGTATAGTTCCACACAGCATTCACCCCACATTTCTGTGCCTATTTTTCCTTCTCCCTCCTCAACAATAGTTCTCATAAAATCTCAGAGGCAGTTTGACTACTTCTTTCTATTTCTTCCTTTCTTCCCCCCCTTTCTTTTTTTTCCCTACAAGCCCATGTATTTCAGTTCTCTGCATTCCACTTGAGTGAAGCTATCTGGTAGTTGCCTTTCACCTCCTTCCTTGCTTCATTAAGCATTATCACCTCCATTTCCATCCATTTAGTCCTGAAGGACACAGTTGATCTTTTTAAATTGCAGAGTGATATTTCATTGAAAATATATCCCACAACATCTTTATCCAGTCATCTGTTGATGGGTATTGAGACTGCTTGGCTGTTGTGAATGATGCCAGATTAGTTTCTTAGCCAAGTGTTAGTGTATATCTATGTAATAGTACTTTTTTTTGGCTCTCAGCTTCATTTTCATTTTCATGAAGTCTTCCAAATGTGTAGAAGTTTTTAGATAGGGAATTCAGTGTAATATAACTGTTCCGATAGCACTGTTCAAAGGGATGAGGAGCACTCCATTAGATTAGCACTTAATTAAAAAGTAAAAAAGAGTTTGGGAGGGAGGGTAATGGAGGAAGAAAGTCAGATACACTAAAGGAAATATAAGCAATAAATGTGAGGTGCTGAGTAGGATCCTATTAGAAATATACTTCGGGAGTCAGGCAGTAGCGCAGCGGGTTAAGCACACTTGGCGCAAAGCACAAGGACCGGCATAAGGATCCCAGTTCGAGCCCCTGGCTCCCCACCTGCAGGAGGTTCGCTTCACAGGCAGGGAAGCAGGTCTACAGGTTTCTGTCTTTCTCTCCCCCTCTCTGTCTTCCCCTCCTCTCTCCATTTCTCTCTGTCCTATCCAACAACAAAAACAGACAACAATAATAACTACAACAGTAAAACAACAACAAAAGGGAATCATAAAAATATATATATTTCATCCCTAGAATTCTTTTCCTGTGAAAGTAGTTTAGATAGAATCTGTCTCATTAAAGTTTTGATGGTTGCCAAGTGTCCACTTCGAGGATAAAAAATTAGAAAGAAAAGAAAATAGACTTTCTTAGCCTATTTTAAGGGAACCTGCCAGGGTTTGCACTCTTTTAGTCTCCACTTAGACCCATGGTCATTCTCTGTATTTAATTATCAAAACCACAACATGTACCCTCCCCACACAGACTTCCAAGAGTTGAAATCTAATCTTACGTATGAGAATTCCAAGAGCTGAAATCTGATCTTATATATGCGAATTCCTGCTAACTTAGCAACAAATCTTCTACTGCTTTCATTCACTCCCCTGTATATGGAAAGTTGTAAGATGGTGGCCATGACAAACAGTAGTTGAGACTAACTGAAGAGTAGTAGTACAGCAGTCATGGGCCAAGTTTGCCTTCTGTCCTGCCTCCCTGTAATTCTTAGTGTGTGCTAATAATCCTTAACAAATGTGTTGCATCTACGAATGGCTATTATTAACTCAAGTTCAGATGATCTAATCATGCTGTTCAGTATAACTTAGCATGATGATAGAAATTTGTGTTGTGGGTGGGGGTATAGCATAATGGTTATGCAAAGAGACTTTCATGCCTGAGGCTCTCAAGTCCCAGGTTCAATCCCCCACACCGCCATAAGCCAGAGCTGAGCAGTGCTCTGGTAAAAAAAAAAAAAAAAAAAAAGAAAGAAAGAAAGAAAGAAATTTGTGTTGCCCGGTATGATTGATGTGTACCTACTATGCATGAGGAGCTGTATTTTTTTTAAATTAGGATTAATGGTTTACAGTAAATACATTTGTTGTTGGTACATGTGGAAAATTTCTTAGTTTTCGGCAAAACACTCACGCCCCAGCCTAGGTTCTCCTCCATCATGCACCAGGACTTGAAAGTCCCGCTGCCTCATCCCCCCACCCCAAGTCCTTTACTTGGGTGCAATATAGGAGCTGAATTTTCAGTTGTATATAATTTAATTGTTGGGTTGTCGGAAAAGTCATGACACATTTTTGCACAGAAACATATGTCATCTGGAGTTGGTGTACTGCACCAAAGTAAAAGACACTGGGGTAGGGGCAGGGGAGAATACAGGTCCTGGATAAGGTTAACAGAGGACCTAGTGGGGGTTGTATTGTTATGTGGAAAACTGAGAAATGTTATGCATGTACAGACTATTGTACTCACTGTCTATTGTAAAACATTAATCCCCCAGTAAAGGAAAAAGAAAAAGAAACATATGTCATGATCTTTTCAACAACCCAATATATTAAATTTGAAAAATTACTTATAACTTAGAAATATATTGGTCAGCACAGCTCTTTGAAAGGACATTTCAAGAAGTTAGGTTCCTTAGATATTGGTGTTCCTCTGACTTTTTAAATTAATTAATTAATTACTTTTTTTTTAAACCAGAGCACTGCTCATCTCTGGATTACATTGGTGCTGGGGATTGAACCTGGGACCTCAGAACCTCGGGCATCAAAGTATTTTTGCAGAACCACTATGCTACTTCCCTGGCCTCCTATGGATTTTTTAGAGCCAGTAGATGCTCTAATAATACTCCTGACTTTGATTTTCCTTTCATATGTTGAAAGTTTTTTCTTTATTTGAGGAACTGGGGTTTCTCTGATGTTCAGTTTCACTGCTCAGGCTTGCTTTTTTTTTCCCCCAAAAAGACAAGGGGAGACACCATAACACCGGAGCTTCCTCCAGTGGTGTAGCACCTCCCATGTAGTGCTAGGGTTCAAATCTGGGCTGCACACATGGCTAGATATATGCCCTGCCCTGTGAGCTCTCTCTCCAGCCCCTCCAAAGTATGTCTTGAGCATCTGTTTTATTCAGTAGCTGGTAAGAGTGTAAAAATGAATGGTATAATTCTGTTTTAGGGCTATGACTAGGTATTTGGCATTTATCACATATAGGCTCAGTGTGAGAAATAACATAGAAACATATAATGAAGTGGAATGGGAGGCACCGAGAAAGCACAGAATGGTTTTTATAGGGGTTGTGAAAAACCTAATGGACTGAAAACCTTAAAGGGAAGCCTGATTTTTTTTTTTTTTTGGGGGGGGCTTAGTTTTTTCTGGATTATTTGTAATGCTTCTGTCATAGGCCAACTCTCTGTCTTCTGTTTGCTTTCTATGAGCTCTCAGGTCAGACCCAGGGATGTAAGACTTCCCCTTTACCCCAGCCCTGCTTGCTGCCTTAACACATCTCTTCTTCCCTACAGTGCTCAGTCAAGAGCTGTATCACCGCATTCCATGTTACCTGTGCCTTTGAGCACAACCTAGAGATGAAGACCATCCTCGATGAAGTAGATGAAGTGAAATTCAAGTCATACTGCCTGAAGCACAGCCAAAATAGGCAGAAACTTGGAGAGGCTGAATATGCCCTGCACAGGGCTACAGAGCAGAACCAGGCCAAAAATGAAAAGACCAGCCTACGGGCACAAAAACTCCGAGAGCTGGAAGAAGAATTCTACTCCCATGTCCATGTGGAAGATGTAGCCAGAGAACTTGGACTGCCCGCTCTAGTTGTTGACTTTATCTATAACTACTGGAAACTGAAGCGAAAGAGTAACTTCAATAAGCCATTATTTCCTCCAAAGGTGGAAGAAGAAAATGGCCTGGTGCAACCGAAAGAGGAGAGTATCCATACTCGAATGAGAATGTTTATGCATCTACGGCAGGACCTAGAGAGGGTAAAATGACCACCTATGTGATTAGTGTTGGGGGTCTTGGTCTGCACAGAAATAGAGATCCAGGGGCCACGTGACAGCGCACCTGGTTTAGCGCACATGTTATTTTGTACAAGGAAGCAGGTTCAAGGCCCAGTCCCCACCTACCAGGGGAAAACTTCACAAGCATTGATGCAGATGTCTCAATTTCTCTCTGTCTCTATCAAATAAAATAAGTTTATTTTTTTTAAAAAAGTGAAAAAAAGAAATAGAGATCCCACCCTTTTATGCCACCTGGATTATTGCTGGGGCTTGGTGCCTACATAACTGTCCAGCTGCTCCTGGTGGTTTTTTTTCTATGATAGAGACAGAGACATAGAGGGCAAATAGGAGAGAAGAGAAGGAAATAGGTGTAGCCTACTCCACTACTCATGAAGCCTCCACCCTCCCCCACAGGCGGTGATGACGGCTTGAATGTGTGCTTTACTTTGTGCGCCACTGCCTGGCCCTTCCGATTTATTTTAATGTCAGCTCGTCTATGGTGTAGGCTTCTGTTTCCCTTGCTTGTCTTCTGATTTCATTGGAGCCATTGGACTCTGTTTAAATTTGGCAGACACATGCAAGGAATTGAAAAGTGAATACTTTCCATTCACTGTTGAGCCTAAATTAATTCATCTATACTTCACTGCCACACTGTGAACTGAAGAAAGAATTGAAACTGTGAACTGAGGGAAGAATTGATTTTCTTTAGGAAAGCACAGGATCGGAGTTACTCAAATAGCATTATTGACATTTTTGCACTGGACAGTTCTGTGTTGGAGGAGACTGTCCTTCATTAGAAGGGAATTTATAAGATATTTTGCAATAACTTTGGCATAGACTAGCTACCAGCCACATATCCACTTGAGACAAACAAAATGTTTTCAGATTGATGTATGAACCCTGGGAGTCAAAAGTGTCCCAAGTTGAGAGCCACTACACAATATGTATATTACAATGAAATATAACTATAGAGATGGCTTGGGTCTTTTTTTCCCTGCCACCAGAATTTGAAAGAATACTAATAGGTTTTTTTTTAAGTGGTAATATTTTATTTTGATTTTATTTTTCTAAGATTTATTTAAACTAGAAAGGGAAGAGTCAAGAGAGAACCATCAGAGCATCGCTCTAGCATGTGATGTCAGGGATCAAACTCAGGACCTCATACTCAAGAGCTCAGTGCTTTATCCACTGTGCCTCCTCCCAATCACTTGCTTTTATTTTCTGTTGAGGAAATGTTTTACAAATCTGTTGTCTCAGGGAATTCAGATTTATACATCCCCATGTTTTGGGGATGTATAAATCAAATCAACTTTGACTCACTTTAGAAATTTTGGCATGCATATAAAACTGTGTGCCAACACCTTTCTAAGCATTTTGTAATGTTGACTCATTTAATTCTAAAATGCCTATGAAGAAAGTACTATTATTATCCCTATTTACACATGAAAAAATGTTGGATACGTTAATTTGTCCAAGTGAAGGAGATGCTGAAATACCTCTGTGGCTACAGAAACATGGTTGAGCTGAAAATGAGCCGTCTTTCCAGCCAGTCTTTCCCCAGACTTAATCAGGAAATCATACTTGATCAGTCATTGCCATCACTTGAACTTGGGGATCTGAAAAGAAGGCTAAAATACTAACTCACCAGTTGGGTCTTTCCAGCCTGGCTGTGGAAATAAATATCAAGCGCATGGTCCTGTAAGGAGAGTGATTTCAGGAGGTCACTTTGGAGCATTTCGCTTGTGCTGCTGATTGATATGGGAACTCTGATCCCTTGACTGGCCACTCTCCTGGAGTAACTTTCATGTAGCTCTTCATCCATCTGACTGTAATTGTCTTAATTTTAGTTGACCAATTTCAATGATTTGCGTAGCCTGATAAAAATCTCTTCTTTTCTCGGACTTGGGCTTTCAGGTCCGAAATCTATGCTACATGATAAGCAGGCGAGAGAAGTTGAAATTGTCCCAAACCAAAATGCAGGAACAGATCTTCAGCTTGCAGGTTCAGCTGAACAACCAGGAAATTGCCGCAGGTAACCTCTATAATAAAATTATCCTAACAAACTTATATACTCTGGATATGCCCCAGAATCCAGTTTAAAGTGTACATTGGTTGTGTCACTTAAGTCTCCAAAATTCTCATCCAGTATCACATTCGCTCTGATCCCATCCAGATATACTATGGCCCCATTCACTGTCAAGAAATCCCAGGGTGGGGTTGGGAGAACTGCAGATCTAGGGCAGATAATCTAGGTCTCAGACAGCTACCAGAGGCCTTCAGTTAAATGTATGACATTGTTCTGTAACCACTCCAAAAAATACTTCATTTCAGATCTTAATGGTAAGACTATTACTAAAGCAAATCCTGAGCCAGAGATAGGAGATCCGAGTTCAGATATTTGCTGAGTAGTCAGCAAGGCAGCATCCCTGCCTGTAGCATATGCTGCCTACTCAGTGAGAGAAACAGGTGAGCACACTGACAGTCACATCCATTTATATCCTCCCTGTGCCTCATTTAACACAGAGGTTGGTGCCAGAGCTGGGGAAACCAGGAGTCACTGCAGAATCCAGCTCCTGCCAAGCACTAGTCATAGACAGACAAGAAATGGGAAAACATAGGACAGCAGGGAGAATCCCCTACATGGCAAAAAAAAAGACTTTTAGATCATGTGGTGTATTACTAGTGGGAGTCAGGCTCACTACGATTTGCGGCAGATACACACATACTCTTTATCCACCAACACCTGTGTGCTGTAGAAAGGGTGAGAGAGATGGGAAGGGGGAGTCTGAAGTATCTATATTCAAGGCATGTCCGAAGTCCTGTGTAGTACCCACACCTGCACCCACAAAGACATAGGCAAACACAAATAGAGAAACCTTGTTCTACACTACTGCTAGTGACATTACTTCTAGAAATGGAAGAGTAGAGATAGGGACCTAGGAGGCAGTACATTAATCTCGGTGAGCATTATACAGACTGGGAGAGAAGTGAAGGGGCTGGGAGTCACACAGTGTTAGACATTGGGAAGAGTGGGTATGTAAACTTAGTCTGCTGGGAGGTCGAGTGGTAGTGCAGGGGGGTAAGCGCACATGGCGCAAAGCGCAAGGACCAGCGTAAGGATCCGTAAGTTTGAGCCCCCGTCTCCCTACCTGCCAGGGAGGGGGGTCGCTTCACAAGTGGTAACGCATGTCCGCAGATGTCTATCTTTCTCTCCCCCTCCCTGTCTTCCCATCCTCTCTCCATTTCTCTCTGTCCTATCCAACAACAATGACATCAATAACAACAATAATAACCACAATGAGAAAACAAGGGCAACAAAAGGGGGGGGGTGGCCTCCAGGAGCAGTGGGTTTGTGGTAAAAAAAAAAAGTTAAACAGTTTGCTATAACCATGTATACTATTATGTAATGCAGTTTCTAAAATGAACCTCTCTCTCTCTCTTTTTGTTTTTTTAACTACAGGACTTCCATTAACAAATCCAGCAAATCCAGTAGAAAATACATTGTTCAGTCCACCGCCAAGAATAACCTTAAAGTTAAAAATGCCCAAATCAACCTCAGAAGAAAGCAAAAACAGCTCCGCTGAGCCTGATTATGGACTCCTTTCTCCTAGCAGTAGTTCCCCTGCCCAGAATGTAAGGAGCAAACAGGAGTCACTAGAAATAAAAATGAAACCATATCCAAGGTATCCACTTGAGAGTAAGAATAACTGCCTGTTGGCTAGTCTAAGCCATTCCAGGAGTGAAGCAAAGGATGCTAGTCCTGCTTGGAGAACTGTATCTCCAGAGTTCTATCATGAGCAGTCCCTGGGCAAACCTCTGGTCCTCCAGGCTGCCCTGCATGGACAGTCTTCCATTGGGAATGGGAAAAGCCAGCCTACTTCCAAGTTTGCCAAATCCAATGGCCTGGATGGGAGCTGGTCAGGAGACGTGAGCCAGAAAGACAACCCAAAAGAGATGTTTGGTGACCGGGAGCCTGTGCTCAGCCCCCAGCTAGCCAGTCAGGGCAGTTTTCGAAAATCTACTGTGGATCATTTTAGCAAGTCCTTTAAAGAGGCCACTAACCGGTGGGTGAGGAGCACAGAGGAGCTCCAGTGCTGTGTAAAGCCAACTAAGAATGTGAGCCCCAAAGAGCAGCTTTGGGGTAAGCAGCTTGTCAGGAGGTCTGCAGGGAGAGCTCCGTATCCAGAAAATGATGGCTATTGCCCCGATTTGGAGCTGAGTGATTCTGAACCAGAAAGTGATGGGAATAAAGAGAAAGTCAGGGTAAGGAGAGATAGCTCAGACAGGGAAAACCCACCCCATGATTCCAGGCGTGAATGCCGTAGTAAAAGCAAACCGCATCCCCTTTCCCACAGTTCAATGCAGAGGTGATTAAAAAATGCCCAAGAATAGCTCAGCCTTTGCCTTTGCCTCATATACCGGGGAAAACCCCAGAGCCAAAAGGATTCTAGCATATGTTAGGAGAAATTACAGTGAGAAGGATGAAAATTTGCCACAGTACATTGACTTGCAGTTTCTGAAATGATTTCAAGTTTAGTTTTCACAAGCACACTATATGGACTGTAGACTGTCAGAAGGTCTTTTTTTTTTTTTTTTTTTTTTTTTTGCTAGAGGCTATTGAGAACAGCTGAGCCCAGAGTATTTGCTCAGTTAATACTTAGGGACATTGACAAGCGTATGTATTAGGCATTCTTGCATTGTTAGTGAATTTGCAAGAGACCATAATTACCAGACACTAAAACGACTTACCTTTTGAAACTACGGCATGTGACTCTCAGAGCTCCTGCCTGTAGGAAGTTTCTAATTCCACTGGTATCTGGAAACCCTCTGTAGGGAGAGACCAGGAACCAACATCTCAGATACTGTCAAACTCACTACCCTCTTCCTTTGCTCTACACAAGGTTGAGTTCCTATCACAGTATCGAAACTTACTGAGTCAATACTCCTAATGTTTGTAAGTGTCCAGTGCCTGTTCCTATACTTGCTTGTTGGGGACGCACTTGTAACTATTTCACCCAACTAACAAGCATAAAAAGGCTTAACTTGTGGATAGTGTTTACAAAAGTACAAAAGTACTACTTCTAAGGAAAATGCTCTGATTCTCTCAGTTTAAGACATTTGCGAAGGATCCCAGAGCCTTTCCCAAAGTGAGACCATTTCTGGGGGATTTGTACCAGGTCAGGGTTTTGTTGTTGTTGTTGTTGTTGTTGTTGTTGTTGTTGTTGTTTTCAAATAAGTTTGACTTAATAAGTTTGGCTGACAGTTTTTGTATACCTGCTTTAATGTTTATAAAATTTTTATTGAGGTATAATTAAAATATAGTAAAATGCACAGAGGTTAAGTATTCTTACCTGCTTTAATTTTGAAAATAGATTTTTTTATTGTCAAACAGAATTTGAAAGCATGTGTTTAACACATGAATATAATTTAGCTTTGTACCAACTTTGAATCCTTGGCAATTTGCCAAACAAAAAGGCTGGAGCCATTTTTTTTTCTCGGAAGTTGCTCATACCCAGTTCCCAAACTATCAGCATTGATTAATATTAGGGAGGAAGAGAATAATTATATTTGGGTAGGGATACAACATGTCTGCTTCCCATTTAAAGAAGGGGAAAATGTTACAGTTTTTAAAATGTGAAGCTGACTACAACTCCCTGCTCTCGTTTCTTCTTAGCCTTAAATCAATATTCTCTTTCTTCTAGTTTGGGAAAAGAATAAGTTGGAGTTATCAGACAAACAAAAAGGCCATTTAGATTAGATTTTTTTTTAAGTTTGGTTATCAGTGAAACAGCCCAGCTACAGTAGGCACCAGTCAATAACAGCGGGGGGCCCACTCTTCTCCATCAAGATGGGGAACAAAGTAGTTCTCCCCTCCCAGCCTTTGTTCTTCTAACCTTGTTAATGAGTTCCCTTGCTTTTGTTTCTACCCTCCTTTTCTGAAAACTTCTGTATTTTGCCTCTACCGTGGCCATATCTTCACGTTTCTTCTGTGCCTGTCTCCATGTATGAACATGCTACATAGCATGTGTGGTAGCCACCCCATGTTTTGTTTGGATGGAAACAGCTATGGGTTATCCAAAATGAAGAAGGCAATCTCTCTATTTCTGCACTAGATTTCTGTGCTTTCTCTTTGAGTTCAGTTAACACTGTTACAGTAGTAAAAGTTTAATGGAGCTGTGTGGTGAATCCCTTCTGTTACAGGCTAGTGCCGTAGCCTCCATCCCTTCATGCCTTTCAATTCTGAGTGAGTGGGAGGAAAAGCAAACATTGCAAAAAGTGCTTCAGCCAAATTCCACGTGTAAAATGCCATTGGGAAGAGAGTATTGACGAAAATAATTTCAGTCAGGGAAATATAGTTGTAATATTTTTACAGAATTTTCCTAGGTAAATGAAGGAGCCTTCAGTTGTATACATTTCAATTGCCCCAAAATGTATTTGCTACATTTTGCTGTTGTTTGAAGTATTACCTCTTAACCTTCTTTGTTATTTTTTTTCATTTTGTCTTATATAGTCCAGTTTTCCAAGAACTCAGTCTTTTTTCAAATGTCACCTTTTTACCAATACTTTTTCATTAAATTATGAAAACTGTTAACAGCTGTCAGTGTGGTGTTTTGTTTTCTTTTTCTTTTGGCATATATGGGTTTTAGAAAATCTTACAGGGCCTGGGTGGTGGTGCACCTGATAGAGCGTACATGTTACAGTGCACAGGGACCCAGGATCAAGCCCCCGGTCCCCACTTGCAGGGGGAAAGCTTCACAAGTGGTGCAGCAGGGCTGCAGGTGTCTCTTTGTCTCTCTCTCCCTCTCTATCTCCTCCTTCCCTCTTGACTTGTGGCTGTATCTAGCCAATAAATATAGATAATAAAAAAATTAAAAAGGGAAATATTGCATATTCCTTTTGTATTAAATGGAGTAGGGGGAAGAAAGGAAAAATGGAATGTTTAGAAGCACAAACTCATTATTCATGCCAGTGCCAGAAACCAAAGAGAACACTAGAGACTTGGACCTTACCCAGAAATCATTATCTCACCAGGCTAGGACAAAACCTCAGGGACATAATACAAATCACCAGGGAAGTGGGTCCGATCTAAAGTCCCAAAGTTTGAAATGCACAGAATAGGCATCACTTAAATATATGTTCTTTACTCTTATCTGAAGGGTTATGTTGTGTCAAGGGGTACTTGCCAAAAGCTACTGGGCAAACCAGTAATATAGTCAGATGAGGGGCCAGATGGTGGCACACCTAGTAAAGCACACATACTATTATATGACATTTTCAAAAACCATTCCTTAAAAAAAAACAACTCCGGCTTATGGTGGTGCTGGGGATTGAAACTGGGACCTTTGGTTCCTCAGGCAGTAAAAGTCTTTTTTTCTTTTTTTTTGCATAACCACTACGCTACTATCTCCCCAGCCAAAAGATAGATATTGTTTTCAAAACCTTAATGCAGTTGTTCTCACTTTTTATGGAAAGCAGAAATCATGTGTGTTCTTAAATTTTTTTTTAATTAGTAAAGATCTACCCTAAAAGGCTGTCACTCACTCCTATACGGGGAACAAATAAATACTGAGACAATTCAGGGGTAGTCTGTGAATTCAGATAGTTTTGCTTCACAGATTGAAGCAAACCAGATATGACATGAAGCCATATGCAGATACGCTAACATTCCAGACTAGTAGCCTCTGCTTTACCCAGTTACTGACAAATTCTTTGAACGGCTTTTCCCTAAACAACACCCTCAGTGCTCACCATCTCTCATCTTGCTCATCTTGCTCATCTTGCTCATCTTGCTCATCTTGCTCATCTTGCTCATCTTGCTCAGGTGGGTTTGGGTGTAAGCCTTCTAACCTAAAAAACCTGGACAGCCCAAGTTTTACATTTCCTTCCCTTCCACTCAGTATTCCCATGTCACCTTTATAATACCATCTGGTCTGGCTGGATGTCAGATTACAAACCAGCTGGAAAGGTGGTCTGAGAGATGGAGCGGTAGATAAAGCATTGGACTCTCAAGCATGAGGTCCCATAAAGTATGGTGGGTTCAAGAAAGAAAAAAACTGTAAGGGACTGAGTGGAGGCACACCCAACTGCATGCATATATTAACATGTACAAGGAGACTCAGGTTCAGGCAGGGGTAGACAGCATAATGGTTATGCAAAAAGACTCCCATGCCTAAAGCTCCAAAGTCCCAGGTTCAATCCCTCGCACTACCATAAGCCAGAGTTGAGCAGTGCTCTGGTTAAAAAAAAAGGGGGGGGGAGTAGGTGGTGGCGCACCTGGTTAAGTGCATTGCAGTGCACAAGGACCCAGGTTCAAGCCCATGGTCCCCACCTGCAAGGGGAAAGCTTTGCAAGTGGTTAAGTAGTGTTGCAAGTGTGTCTCTCCCTCTCTATCACCCCCTTCCCTCTTGATTTCTGGCTGTTTCTATTAAAATAAAGATAATAAAAAAATTTTTTAAGTTAATATTCCCTGCCTACACCCATGTCCAGCAGAGAAGCAATTACGGAAGCCAGAACTCCCACCGTCTGCACCCATAAAGAAGTTTGGTCCATACTCCCAGAGGGGGAGAAATGTTAGGGGAAGATGACCAAAGGGCTTTGGATTCCAATTCCATCAGGACCCAGAGAAAGAAGAGGAAAAAAGAAAGGACATTCAGAAGTAGTGATAGGTGTAGGTATGACTCAGAAAGGAAGAGAAGGCAGGATCATAGAAAAAGGGGGTAAAATATTTAAATATAGATAGTTAGAGAAATAATAGTCAAGCCACACCTGTGACCTTTGAAGAACTAATGCACTTTCCAGTAGAGGGAATAAGGTCACAGAACTCTGGTGGTGGGAACGGTGTGGAATTATACCCTTGTTATCTCATAATTTTGAAAATCGGTCTTAAGTAATAAAATTACAACATTATTTCAGCAACCTAATTGTCTTTCTTTAAATATTTTTCTGAGCAGTAGCACACCTAGCTGCGTGTACACATTACAGTGTGCAAAGACACAGGTTCAGGCCCCCAGTCCCCACCTCCAGGAGGGGAGCTTTCATGAGCAGTGAAGCAGGGCTGTGAGAGTATCTAATCTATTTATCTATCTATCTATCTATCTATCTATCTATGTATCTTCCCCCTTACCTGTCAGTTTCTATCAAATAAATTAATTAAATTAAAAAATAAACAAAAAAATACTTCGTTTATTTTAGAAAAGAGATAGAAATTGAGAAGAGGGTGTTAGAGCCCGAGAAAGAAAGAGAGCCACGTGTGGCACTGCCTCACTGTTTGTGACGCTTCTCCTCTGCAGGTAAGGGCCAGGGCTTTGAACCTGGGTCCTTATGCACTGTGATGTGTGCAATCAACCAGGTGTTCCACCATTGGGCACCTAGGTGATTTTTTAAAAATAAGATTTATATGGTCCAGACAGTGGTGCACCTGATTGAAAACACACATTACTACATGTAGGGAGCTGAGTTCAAGCCCCCAGTCCACATCTGCAGGGAGGAGGCTTCATGACTGGTGAAGCAGGCCTGCAAATGTCTATCTCCCCTCACCTCTCAATTTCTCTCTGTCCTACCAAATAAAATGAGAGAAAGAGGGGGTCGGGCAGTAGCGCAGTGGGTTAAGCACACGTGGCACAAAGCGGAAGGATGGGTATAAGGCTCCTGGTTCGAGCCCCTGGCTCCCCACCTGCAGGGGAGTTGCTTCACAGGCGGTGAAGCGGGTCTACAGGTGTCAATCTTTCTCTCCCTCTCTCTGCCTTCCCCTCCTCTGTCCTATCCAACAACAATGACATCAGTGACAGCAACAATAATAACCACAACAATGATAAAAACAACCAGGATAACAAAAGGGAAAAAATGGTCTCCAGGAGTAGTGGATTCGTGGTGCAGGCACTGAGCCCAGGCAATAACCCTGGAGAGAAAAGAGAGAGAGAGAGAGAGAGAGAGATGGAAAGCAGGGAGGGAATGTCTGCTGGAAGCAGTGGATTCATAGTGCTGGCACCAAGCTCCAGTGATTATACTAGTGAAAAAAAAAAAGGTTTATTTATTAATGGGAGGGAGAGGGGGAGGAGAGCTACACCCTGTTCCACTTCTCCTGAAGCTCCAACTGCATGTGGGGACCAGGGGTTGGAACCCAGGTTACCCAAATTCAAGCATGGTAACTTGTGTGGCTTACTGTCTTCACAGTCCACCCAGGTATTATCATCATCCTCACCATCGTTGTTGTTGTTGTTATTTTAACAGAACACTGCTCAACTCTGGCTTATGGTGGTGCTAGGGGTTGAACCTGGGACCTCAGAGTCAGTCACAGGCATGAGAGACTTTTGCAGGACCACTATGCTGTCTCTCCTGCCTAGAGTGACTTTTAATTCTGTTTCTAGAGGCAAACAAGTATCCAAAAACTGACAAGACCTTTGGTTGTCTTAAAATAGTCTAAGCTCTTAATCATCCTCCACCTCCCCCCTACTAGCACAAGGGGTGTGGGAATCTCCAATCTACCTGAGCTAAATCAGAGCTCTATATAGACTGGGCTCTGACCTCTGCTCATTATGTGATTGATTTTGATTTTCAAAGCATCTTTTGTTAACAAGGAAGTGGGCCAGTGAAATAGCTCACTTGAATAGTGTGCTGCCCTGCCATGTGCCCGGCCTAGATTCCAACCCAGCTCCCACCACATTCGAGGGAACGTTGTTGCTGTGGGCTCTGCCTCGCTGTGTCTCTGTCTCTCTATCTAAACATAACAAAATAGGGCTGGCAAAACAGCTCACTTAGATAGTGCATGACTCAGGTTTGAGCCCAGTCACCACAAGACTGAAAGAAGATGGTCTGGGAGGTGGTGCAGTGATAAAGCTTTGGACTCTCAAGCATGAGGTCCTGAGTTCGATCCCCGACAACACATGTGCCAGAGTGATGTCTGGTCCTTTCTCTCTCCTCCTATCTTTCTCATTAATAAATAAATAAATAAATAAATAAAATATTAAAAAAAAAAAAGAAAGGAGCAATGGGTCTGTCTTTACCTCTTCCTATACCACTCTATCTAAAAAAAGAGAAAGAAAGAAAAGAAAGAAAATTTTAAAAGGGTGGGGGGGCTAGGGAGATAACTTAATGGTTATGCCAAAGACTTTCATGCCTGAGGCACCAATCCCAGGTTCAATCCTCAGCATCACCATAAGACAGAGCTGAGCAGTGCTCTGGTTGAATAAAAAAAGTGTATGTATGTAATTAATAATAAATAAGGCCAGAGTGGTGACATACCTGGTTGAGCGCACATGTTACAA
Source organism: Erinaceus europaeus (assembly GCF_950295315.1). Classification (NCBI taxonomy): domain Eukaryota; kingdom Metazoa; phylum Chordata; class Mammalia; order Eulipotyphla; family Erinaceidae; genus Erinaceus; species Erinaceus europaeus. The sequence continues at coordinate 90,953,813 of NC_080185.1, read as the reverse complement.
TGAGCAAGGACCTGGGTTCCAGTTTCCGGTTCCCACCTGCAGGGGGAAAGCTTTCCAAGTGGTGAAGCAGTGTTGCAGGTGTCTCTCTGTCTCTCTCCCTATCACCCCCTTTCCTCTCGATTTCTGGCTGTCTCTGTCCAATAAAGAAATAATGAAGGCTGGTGGTGTAGTGGATAGAGCATTGAATTCTCAAGCATGAGGTTTTGGGTTAGATTCCCAGCAGCACATGTTCTGGAGTAATGTCTGTTTCTTCCTCTCTCTCTCTCTCTCTCTCTCTCTCTCTCTCCTCCTCCTCCTCCTATCTTTCTCACTAATAAATAAATAAAATCTTTTTTTTAAAAAAAAGAGGAAGTCGGGCAGTAGCGCAGCGGGTTAAGCGCTGCATGTGGTGCAAAGCACAAGGACCGGCATAAGGATCCCGGTTCAAGCCCCTGGCTCCCCATCTGCAGGGGAGTCGCTTCACAGGCGGTGAAGCAGGTCTGCAGGTGTCTATCTTTCTCTCACCCTCTCTGTCTTCCCCTCCTCTCTCCATTTCTCTCTGTCCTATCCAACAACGACAGCAATGATAACTACAACAATAAAACAAGGACAACAAAAGGGAATGAATAAATAAATATAAAAAAATTAGAAAAAAAGAAGAAATAATGAAGAAATAAAGGACCTATGTAAAACCTGGTGAATTTCATTTTCAAAGATGTGTTGCTTTTAGTATATGTAGGAGGCAGAGTTGCACAGCAGAATGAGAGAGAGAGAGAGAGAGAGAGAGAGAGAGAAGAGGAACAGGTCAGAACACCATGCTGGAGCCTGGGGCACGCAAAGCCTAGACTCTGCCAACCAAGCCAGATACCCCCCCCCCCATTGCGTCCGGCCCCAAGCCGCCTTGCAGAGCATTTCAACAGCTCCTCGCTTTCACGTGATCAGTGAGCTGTGGCCAAACTCCAAAGCTTGGGTTTATCGAGCGCCCAAACCCTCTGCCAGGGGGGGGCTCTGCAGGAATGTTCCAGCAGTGGTGGAGGGGGTGGGGGGCAGCGTTGAGGACTTGCCTGGCCCCGCGACCCATACCTGACCAGCTGCAGCGACTCCCCGCCTCCCAGCCCCCGTGGGCAGAACTCTGAGCGGCCCTGGAGTCACCAGTTTGGGTGAGTGTCCCGGCCTCCCCTCTCCCTCCCCAGAGGGGACCGATCTGGCGACAGCCAGCGTACTGGCACGTGGTCTCTTGGTACTGAGCCAGAGAAGTCAAGCCAGAGACCAAGTCCTCAGCGTCGACCAGATCTTGAAGGTATCCCCAGCCTAAGCCCCACTCCCTCCTCTTCCCTGCCCAGCCCCCCTCGGCACCTCACTCTCTAGAGCTGGGGCGGAAAAGAGGACATTTGCCAGACCCTGGGTTACCCAACGGAGCATGGGGTCAAAAGCTGTGTTGCACAAAGCCTGCGTCTGATCTCGGACCTTTATAGAAAGTGGGTGGCTCAGAGGCCTTTGAAACCCAAGCCAGTTGTTAGTGATGATGCCAGTTCTAAATGCTGTCGCTTCCAAATGCTGCGACCTGGCTGTATATCTAGGCTGATTAAAAAAAAAATTATCTGCCCCCTCCCCCTCCCCCTCCCCCTCTCCCTCTCCTTTCTCTTCTTTCTTTCTCTCTCTCTCTCTCTCTCTCTCTCTCTCTCTCCCTAGCTTATTGCAGGACTTATTAGACCAAAGGTGAGGGGTCAGACAGTGGTGCACCTGGTTGAGGCCACACCTTTCCATGCATAAGGACTTGGGTTCAAATCCTTGAATGGAGAGAAGCTTCATAAGCAGTGAAGCAGGTCTGCAGGAGTCTCTCTATATATCCATATCTATTTCTATCTCTATCTCCATCTCCCTCTCTCTATTCCCCTCCACTCTCAATTTCTCTCTGTCTTCTCAAATAGAAATCAATCAATCTGAGGGGCTGAGCAAGTTGTGGTCTATATACACAATGGAATACTACTCAGCTATTAAAAAATGGTGACTTCACCATTTTCAGCCGATCTTGGATGGACCTTGAAAAATTCATGTTAAGTGAAGTAAGTAAGAAACAAAAGGATGAATATGGGATGATCTAACTCTCAGGTAGAAGTTGAAAAACAAGATCAGAAGAGAAGACACAGGCAGAACCTGAACTGGAGTTGGTTTATTGCACCAAGGTGAAGGACTCTGGGGTGTGTGTGTGTGGGAGATTACAGGTCCTACAGAGGGCCTAGTGGGGGTTGTATTGTTGTATGGAAAACAGAGATGTTATACATGTACAAACTATTGTATTTACTGTTGAATGTAAAACATTAATTCCCCAATAAAGAAATTTTAAAAATAATAAAAAATAATAAAATAATACAATAAAAATAAAAAAATAAAAGAAATCAATCAATCAACCTAAGGTGATTCTATTGAGATTTGTATTTGCCCACTCATGTGTAGAGTCACTTCAAAGAGAGAAGAGACACCCCTGCCCCAGAACAATGGGGTGGCAGGATGGGGTTGGTGGAAGGAGAGAAGACTCTGGATAATTATTTTTGTTTCCATTCTCACATGGATTTCTTTGCTAAGACACACACACACACACACACACACACTTCACCTTTTCTATTTCTTCACCAAGTGTCAACTGGTGCAGCCTTAATAGCTAACAAGAACTAACTGGGGGCGGGGGAGGGGGGAGGCTGTGCGCTCTACCAGGAGTGCCCTATGATGTCCTGGGGAGTGGTGAAGCTTCCTGTGGCTGTTGTTTCTGCTTTAGCCCAGCAATGCCCCATTTATTTAACACTTAGGAGAATGATTTTCTGAAAATAAGACTCAGAGCTGTGCAGGGCATATAGGCGTGAAAGCATCCTCCTGAGATCGGGTAAGAGTGTAAAACGATGTTAGATTACTGGGGGTGGGGGGTGGGGGGTGGGGGCGGCACTACAGAGCAGCAGCAGCGGGTCTCTGGCCTTTGAGCCCTCAGCTGGAGGCTTGCACCTGTGAGGCACCTGCCTGCCCAAGCCAGGCGGGGACTGAAATGGGGCTTAAAAGGCAGAGCTCCCGCCTCTGAACAGCCAAGTTCCTGAGAACAGCACTAACGCTAAGGTATGGATTCTCTCTCTCTCTCTGTGTGTGTGTGTGTGTGTGTGTGTGTGTGTGTGTGTGTGTGTGTGTGTGTGTGTGTTTGTGTGTGTGTGTGTCTAAGATAGCCTGTGGTGGGGGTGGGGATACAGTGGTAAAACGACTAAAGGTATCTGGTATTCTCATCCACTGACTTCATCTAGTACCTGCCTCCTACCTTATCACACATCAGCTTCTGATCCGAGGAAAGTGTGGCCAGCCTTTCCAAATTCTTTTTTAAAAAACTTTTTCTTTTTTTAAATATTTATTTTACTTATTTATTTCCTTTTGTTGCCCTTGTTGTTTTGTTGTTGTAGTTATTATCGTTGTCATTATTGTTGGATAGGACAGAGAGAAATGGAGAGAGGAGAGGAAGACAGACAGGGGGAGAGAAAGACACCTGCAGACCTGCTTCACCGCCTGTGAAGCGACTCCCCTGCAGGTAGGGAGCCGGGGCTCAAACCGGGATCCTTATGCCGGTCCTTGAGCTTCGTGCCATGTGTGCTTAACCCACTGCACTACCGCCTGACTCCCAGTTTGACCCAAATTCTAATTAAAAGGAAAAAAAAAAACAAAACTAAGTAGGTGGGGTGGGGCTGAAATAGCTTAAGTGGATAGTGTTGCCGTGTGTGGGACACGGGTTCGAGCCTGGCCTCCACAGTTTTGAAGAAAGCTTTGGGTGCTGTGGTCGGTCTCTCTCTCTCTCTCTCTCTCTCTCTTTCCCTCTCTCTCTGAAAACAAACAACATCAACAAAGCACCTTAATCTGCCTTGGGATCTGACCAGGTTCTTGTGCCAGCCATGTTGGCACAAGATGTTGGGTGCCTTTTGTTCTTGGCCATGACAATTGCTGCTCTCTCCGTTTCCTTCAGTGACTCACCCCGCCGCTGCCACCACCACCACCACCACCATCACCATGTCTTCCATTAAGATCGAGTGTGTTCTGCCAGAGAACTGCCGGTGCGGAGAGTCTCCTGTGTGGGAGGCAGCGACCAACTCTCTGCTCTTTGTAGACATCCCAGCAAGGAAGGTTGGCCGCTGGGATTCGCTCAGCAAGCGAGTGCAGTACGTGACTGTGGGTAAGGTCAGCGGGTCTGCCCACATAGGAGACCTATCTCGAGAGAGGGGCAAACACAGTGTCACGTTATTCCCCCCTCCCCACTGGCTGGTTCAAATGTACTGAAGATGTCTTGAAACTTATTTTCTTGTTTATTTGTTTATTATTAATGAGAGAGGGGGTGGGGGAGAGAGAAGCAGAGCATCACTTTAGCACATGCAGTGCCAGGAATCAAACTCAGGACCTCATGTGTGAGAGTCTAACGCCTTATCCACTATGCCATCTGCTGGGCCTCTCCATTAAAACTGTTGGACCATCATGTACTCTGGGTTCTCCCACTTCGACTGGGGAGTAAAGTCTGGGTCATCAATACTTCCCTGGTTAGGGGTAACAAAAATTCTTGATTTTGTCTGAAGAAGATACTGTAGGGACTTCTCTCAGCACTTCCGGATGTCAGCCTTAGCTGTTGGAGACCTAGTTCATGATACTGCAAAACTTGTGTGCCTTGGGTCAGGCTGACTTGTTTTTTTATCTCATTTTTTAATTTTGGTGTCCATTCTTCAGATCATTTTATGGGGGGGGTCTTAATGGTTTATACATACAGTTGTTGGTACCTAGATACCTAGATACAGTCTCTCATGCTGAATTGTTTCTTGGTCAGAAAACGAAACAAAACATAGGCAGTGATAGAAAAGAATCACAGTGGGAGTCGGGCGGTAGCACAGTGGGTTAAGCACACGTGGCACGAAGCTTAAGGATCCCGGTTCAAGCCCCCGGCTCCCCACCCGCAGGGGAGTTGCTTCACAGGCAGTGAAGCAGGTCTGCGGGTGTCTATCTTTTTTTTAAATTTTTTATTTATAAAAAGGAAACATTGACTAAACTATAGGATAAGTGGGGTACAACTCCACACAATTCCCACCACCAGAACTCCGTATCCCATCCCTTCCCCTGCTAGCTGTCCTATTCTTTAACCCTCTGGGAGTATGGACCCAAGGTCATTGTGGGATGCAGAAGGTGCAAGGTCTGGCTTCTGTAATTGCTTCCCTGCTGAACATGGGCATTGACAAGTGGATCCATACTCCCAGCCTGTCTCTCTCTTCCCCTAGTGGGGCAGGGCTCTGGGGAATCAGAGCTCCAGGACACATTGGTGGGGTCGTCTGTCCAGGGAAGTCTGGTCGGCATCATACTAGGATCTGGAACCTGGCGGTTGAAAAGAGAGTTAACAAGGTGTCTATCTTTCTCTCCCCCCTCTGTCTTCCCCTCCTCTCTCCATTTCTCTCTGTCCTAACAACGACATCAGTAACAACAATAATAATAACTACAACAATAATTTAAAAAACAAGGGCCACAAAAGGGAAAATAAATAAATATTTAAAAATTTAAAAAAGGAAAAAAAAAGAATCACAGTGAGTTTCAAATGCATTCAAGTGTGGTGATGTTTATAGCCTGGTGACTTTACGCGGGTCCTTGCACTTTGCGCCACCTGCGCTTAACCTGAGGCACTACCGCCCGACTCCCATATTTTTCTTTTTTAAAGTATTTTATTTATTTATTATTGGACAGAGACAGAGATAAATTGAGAGGGTGACTTTCAGAAGCGGCTCCCATCTTCTGTGGTGTAGGGTTCGGACTTGATTAGCAAAGAGAAAGACATTTCTTGTTTTTATTCTTGGGTTCCTGCCATGAGACAAAAACCAGGAATTCTTGGGTTCTCCTGTCCACTCTCTCTACCCAGAACCGAGAACTTCAGACATTTTTAAAATATGAGATAAACTTTTTTTTTTTCTCTTCAAGATTATCACTGGGACTTGGTACCTGCACTAGGAATCCACTGCTCCTGTGGCCATTTTTTCTTTCTCTCTTACTTCCCTTTTTTTTTTTTTTTTTGGACAGAAAGAAATTGAGAGGGGAAGGGAAGATAGAGAGGGAGAGAGAAAGATAGATACCTGCAGACGTGCTTCACCACTTGTGAAGCGACCCCTTGGCAGATGGGGAGGCCAGGGGGTCTAACCGGGATCCCTTCACGGGTCCTTGCACTTTGTGCAATGTGCTCTTAACCTGGTGTGCCACCGCGCGGGCCCCCAGAGAACAATTTTTCCATACTCCCTGAAGGTATGGCTGAAGATGAAATGACTGAGCATACTCAAGTCGGGATGAAGGAAGAGGCCGGCCTACCCCATGCTGGCTGTCACAGCACACTCACTCTGGGGGTGGGGGGTCTACTCGTACCCCTAACCTGCAAACCCCATCTGAAACTATATAGAGGGCCTGTGGGGTCAGCAGCAGCTTAGAAAGGTAACAGAGGGTGTCTTTGGAGATGGTGCAGTGGATAAAACTTTGGACTCTCAAGCGTAAGGTCCTGAGTTGATCCCCGGCATCAAATATGCCGGAGTGATGCTCTGGTTCTCTCACTCTCTTTTTTTACTCTCTCTCTTTTTTTCTCTCTCTAATAAATAAATACACAAATAAATCTTTGGGGGGAGAGTTGGAAGGGGGGCAATGGCACACCTGGTCGAGCGCTCACATTACAGTGTGCAAGGACCTGGGTTCAAGTCCTCAGTTTCCACTTGCAGGGGGGAAGCTTCACAAGCAATGAAACTGAGCTGCAGGTGTCTCTCTTTCTCTCTCCCCTTTCTCTCCTCCTCCTCTCTCAATTTCTCTCTGTCTTTATCCAAAATAAATAAAAGTATGAGGTGGGGAAGAGGAACAGGGTTCTCAAATCCACACCCTGGGACCCCCAGTGAGAATGTGACCCTTTTAATAGGGTTCTCAAGTCCACATTCCCTGGGACCCTCAATGGTTTGACTCAACATCTGAGAGGGCTTTTGGTTAAGAGCTGTTCTCAGAGCACCCAATCAAATAAGTGATTAGGAAATTTTTGCAAAATAAATTCTGTTTGCTGTGACTGCTCACAACAGCCTTCATTCTCTCTAACCTAAAGAAGAAATTGGGGCTGGGTCATGGTGCACCCGGTAGAGTACACACATTACCCAGGTTCCAGTCCTCAGTCCCCATCTTTAGGTAGAAAAGCTTCATGAGCTGTGGGGCAGTGCTGCAGGTGTCTTTCTCTCTCCCTCTCTATCTCATTCTCTATCAAAAGAAAAAATGGTGGTGAGGGGAAGGAATAGCTACCAGGAATGGTGTAGTCCTCTTGCAAACACTGAGCTCCAGCAATAACCCTGATGGCAAATTAATTAATTAATTAATCAAAAAAGGAAAATACATTTTTCATTGTTAAAAAATATTTATTCCCTTTTGTTGCCCTTGTTGTTTTTATCATTGTGGTTATTATTGTTGTTGTTACTGATGTTGTCACTGTTGGATAAGACAGAGAGAAATTGAGAGGGGAGGGGAGGGAAAGACAGAGAGTGGGAGAGAAAGATAGATACCTACAGACCTACTTCACTTGTGAAGCAACTCCCCTGCAGATGGGGAGTCGGGGGCTCAAACTGGGATCCTTACGCCAGTCTTTGCACTTTGCGCCACCTGCGCTTAACCTGATGCACTACCGCCCGACTCCCATATTTTTCTTTTTAAAAGTATCTTATTTATTTATTATTGGACAGAGACAGAGAGAAATTGAGGGGGAAGGAGTAGATAGAGAGAGAGATAGACACCTACAACACTGTTTCACCACTCGTAAAGCTTTCTTCCTTCAGGTAAGGGCTAGGAGCTTGAACCTGGGTCCTTGTGCACTGTAATGTGTGCGCTTAACCAGGTGTGCCACCACCTGGCCCCCTAAAAATACATTTTCTATACACGGAAAGCTACTGAACCCAGATAGCCTAAAGATACAAAACATACTAATCTACTAAAGGCTTGTGGCTGTTTTCTTAAGGAATCTACATTTGTGACTATTGGTTATTTTTATCTTGCTTACTTTCAGAAGAGATTCATGAAGCAGTCTCCATTAAAAAAAATGGAAGGGCAGGGGTAGATAGTATAATGGTTATGCGAAGAGACTCTAATGTCTGAGGCTCTGAAGTCCCAGGTTCAATCTTTTGCGCCACTGTAAACCAAAGCTGATCAGTGCTTTGGTTAAAAAAAGGGGGGCTGGGCGGTAGCAGAGTAGGTTAAGCACACATGGGGCAAAGCGCAAGGGCCCGCTCAATGATCCCAGTTCAAGCCTCCATCTCCCCACCTGGGGGGGGTCACTTCACAAGTGGTGAAGCAGGTCTGCAGGTGTCTATCTTTCTTTTCTTTTTTAAAAGTATTTTAAAATATTTATTTAGTTATTCCCTTTTGTTGCCCTTGTTATTTTATTGTTGTCGTTGTTGGATAGGACAGGGAGAAATGGAGAGAGGAGGGGAAGACAGAGAGGGGGAGAGAAAGATAGACACCTGCAGACCTGCTTCATCGCCTGTGAAGCGACTCCCCTGCAGGCAGGGAGCCGGGGCTTGAACCGGGATCCTTATGCCGGTCCTTGTGCTTCGCGCCACGTGCGCTTAACCTGCTGCGCTACCGTCCAACTCCCAGGTGTCTGTCTTTCTCTCCTCCTCTCTGTCTCCCCGCCTCTCTCGTTTTCTCTCTGTCCTATCCAGCAACAACAGGCACAAGGGCACCAAACCCCAGTGATAACCCTGGAGGCAAAAACAACAACAACAACAACAACAACATGGAAAATAGGGGATCCCCCCATACAATGCAAGGAGGGAAGTTGGAGAAATGCTACAGAACCTACTTGCAAGAAGAATTTTTGTCTCTGGATTTTCTGGAAGTCGAGCCAATTGAGTTTCACTTGCCCTGTGACCTCTGCTCTGTTAGCCATCCTCCACCGCTCGCTACCTTTTTGGGATCCCTCCTCTGATGGGTCCTTGCTCCAAAATATGGAGGCTGCTGTGCTCTGACATTTTTGTCTCCCACACTAGACTGAGGGCCCTCAGAAGAGCTGAACTGTGTTCACTTTTTCTACCCTATACTCAACGCGCTCACGCGCGCGCACACACACAGAGAAACACATGCGCGCTCACATAAATGCTTTGGGAATAGACTTGTTGTTGTTTTGTTTTGCTAACAGGGTTATCACTGAGGTTCAGTGCTTGCACAGCTTCACTTTCCCAGTAGTCATTTTTGTCCTTTTTCTTTTTTTCTTTCTTTCTTTCTTTCTGACAGAGGATGAGAGATAGGAAGAAGGAGAAATGCCTGTAGCCCTGCTCCACTGCTTGTGAAGCTTCTTCCCCACCTCACACTGGTGGGGGCTATGGGCTCAAACCTAGGTTCATGCTCGTGGTAACATGTGCGCTCTAGCTGGTGCATTACTGCCCCTGGAATACACTCACTTATATATGTGTGCTGTGCTCTGCTGCTTTTGCCTCTGCAGATGCCCCGGTCAGCTCTGTGGCCATTCGCAAGTCTGGAGGCTATGTTGCCACGATTGGAACCAAGTTTTGTGCTTTGAACTGGGACAATCATTCAACAGCCATCTTGGCCACAGTAGACACAGATAAGAAGAACAATCGATTCAATGATGGGAAGGTGGATCCTGCTGGGAGATACTTTGCAGGTATGGTCTATCTGCAATACCTTCTTTCTTTCTTTCTTTCTTTCTTTCTTTCTTTCTTTCTTTCTTTCTTTCTTATTAGTTTTACAATAGAAACAGAGGGACAGAGTGAGTTAAAGAGACCATAGCACTGAACTTTCCTCCAGTGTGCTGGGAGCTGGGTTCGAACCTGGGCCCCACACATGGCAAAGCAATGCACTACCCAAGGGAGCTATTTCACCATCCCTTGACCTACTTTCTTTTTTTAAAAAAAAATTTATTTATTAAGATTTTATGGGGGCCAGGTGGTGGCACACCTGGTTAAGCACACACATTATAGTGCACAAGGACCCAGGTTCAAGCCCCTGGTCCCCACATGTAGGGGGAAAGCTTCATGAGTGGTGAAGCAGGGCTGCAGGTGTCTCTCTGTCTCTTTCCCTCTCTATCTACCCCTCCCCCTCTCAATTTTTATCTGTCTCTATCCAATAATAAATAAATTAAATTTTTTTTACTTATTGGGGCCGGGTGGTGGCCCACCTGGTTGAGCGCACACATTCCAGTGTGCAAGGACCCGGGTTCGAGCCCCTGCCCCTACCTGCAAGGGTAAAGCTTTATAAGTGGTGAAACATTGTTGCAGGTGTCTCTCTGTCTCTCTTCCTCTCTGTTACCCCCTTCCTTCTTGATTTCTGGCTGTCTCTATCAAATCAAATAAATATAATTTTTTTAATTTTACTTTTTTGTAATGAGAAAGTTAGGAGGAGAGAGAGAGAGAGAGAGAGAGAACCAGACATCACTCTGATACATGGGCTGCTGGGGATTGAACTTGGGGCCTCATGCTTGAAAGTCCAGTGCTTTATCCATTGTGCCACCTACCCACCACTGTATTTATTTATTGAGGAGAGAGAGAGAGAGAGAGAGAGAGAGAATGAGAACCAGATATCACGCTGGTACATATGCTGCTGGGTACTGAACTCAGAACCTCATGGCTGAGAGTCCAGTGCTTTATCCATAGCTCCACCTACCGGACTGCCATCCTGCTTCCTATTAGTTGCTATTAGAATGTGTTCCCCACCTGTGTAGCACTCACTCACTCTTCTGTCTAAAGCTGAGGAGGCAGTCTGTCCATTTGACCCACTCTCCAAGTATTTGGAATGTTAATTAGAGCCAGACTCAAGCACATGCAAGTAGGTGAGGAGTGGGGGGAGGTGTCGGGTCATAAACAGCTTCATGGGGTTGCATTCCTGAACCTCAGAACTGATGTGCTTGCTCCCAAGTGGCGAGGGTTAGATTCCTTCTGAAAGGTGCAAGCATTGTCTTATAAGGCATCTAGTGCATTCAAGGACTCTGCATTACTTTCTCTTTCTTTTCCTTTTTCCTTTTTTTTTTTCTTGCCTCCAGGATTATCGCTGGGGCTTGATGCTGGCACTATACACCCACTGTCGCTGGTGGCCATTTTTTCTATTTTTTTTTAATTGGATAAGATAGAGAGAAACTGAGAGAGGAGGGGGGAAATAGAGAGGGAGAAAGAAAGATAGACACACCGGGAGTCAGGTGGTAGCGCAGCGGGTTAAGCGCACATGACACGAAGTGCAAGGACCAGCATAAGGATCCCGGTTCAAGCCCCCGGCTCCCCACCTGCAGGGGAGTCGCTTCACAGGCGGTGAAGGAGGTCTGCAAGTGTCTATCTTTCTCTCCCCCTCTCTGTCTTCACCTCCTCTCTCCATTTCTCTCTGTCCTATCTAATAGCGACGACATCAATAACAACAACAATAACCACAATAAAAAACAAGGGCAACAAAAGGGAAAATAAATACATGAAGCGTCCCCCTTGCAGGTGGGGAGCCGGGATCTTGAACCCGGATCCTTGCACGAGTCCTTGTACTTAGTACTATGTGCGCATAAATGAGCCCATCATCACCTGGCCCCTCTACATTTCTTTCTTAAACCAAAAAAAAAAAAAAAAAAAAGAGAGAGAAAGAAAGACAGATCTATTTCTTAACGAAAGAGAAAACCTGGTTGAGCACATATGTTACAATGCTCAAGGACCTGGGTTCAAGGTCCTGCAAGGAAAAAGCTTCACAAGCAGGGAAGCGATACTGCAGAGATCTCTCTCCCCCTCCCTCCCCTCTCCCTCTTTTCCTCTCAACTTCTCTCTGTCTCTATCCAATAAATAAAGTCTTTAAAACATTTTTAATTAATTTATTTTCCTCTTTGTTGCCCTTGTTGTTTTTATCATTGTGGTGGTTATAATTATTGTTGTTATTTTTAAAAAATATTTATTTATGCCCTTTTGTTGCCCTTGTTGTTTTATTGTTGTAGTTATTATTGTTGTCATTACTGATATTGTCGTTGTTAGATAGGACAGAGAGAAATGGAGAGAGGAGGGGAAGACAGAGAGGGAGAGAGAAAGATAGACACCTGCAGACCTGCTTCACCGTCTGTGAAGCGACTCCCCTGCAGGTAGGGAGCCGGGGGCTCGAACCGGGATCCTTATGCCGGTCCTTGCACTTTGCACCACCTGCGCTTAACCTGCTGCGCTACCACCCGAGCCCCTTATTGTTGTTACTGATGTTTTGCCAGATAGGACAGAGAGAAATGGAGAGAGGAGGGGAAGACAGAGACCGGGAGAGAAAGATAGACACATGCAGACCTGCTTCACCGCTTGTGAAGCGACCCCCCCCCCCTCCGCCGGGCGCTCGAACCGAGATTCTTACACTAGTCCTCAGGAATTGCGCGACGTGAGCTTAACCCGATGCGCTACAGCCCAACCCCTAATAAAATATTTAAAAAGAGAGTTCAGGGGGAAGTCGAGTGGTAGTGCAGCGGGTTAAGCGCACATGGCACTAAGCGCAAGGACTGGTGTAAGGATCCCGGTTCAAGCCCCCATCTCCCCACCTGCAAGGGAGTCGCTTCACAGGCAGTGAAGCAGGTCTGCAGGTGTCTGTCTTTCTCTTCCCCTCTCTGACTTCTCCTCTCTCCATTTCTCTGTCCTATGCAACAGCAATGACATCAATAACAACAACAATAACTACAACAATAAAGCAAGGGCAACAAAAGGGAAAATAAATAAATAAGCAGCGGGTTAAGCGCACATGGCTCAAAGCAGAAGGACCAGTGTAAGGATCCTGGTTCAAGCACCCAGCTCCCCACCTCCAGGGGGCTGCTTCACTAAGCAGGTCTGCAGATGTCTGTCTTTCTCTCCTCCTGTCTTCCCCTCCTCTCTTGATTTCTCTCTGTCCTAACCAACAACAACAATAATAACAGCCACAACAAGGGCAACAAAGATGGAGAAAATAGCCTCCAGGAGCAGTGGATTCGTAGTGCTGGCACCGAGTACCAGTGATAACCCTGGAAACAGAGAGAGAGAGAGAGAGAGAGAGAGAGAGAAAGAGAGAGGAGAGAGTTCGATACCTTATCCACAATAACACATCCCAACCCACAGTGCTGAGGCTCGAACCTAGGCTCCTGCACATTTGCCCAGGTGAGTCATGTGGTCTCCTGGTCCTGTGTTTCTTTACTGCTAAGGACTGAACCAGGGCCTGAGACCTATGAAGCATGAGCTGGACCACTGAGCCTCTCCACTCACCCTTATCCTCACAGTTCCAGAGAGAAAGAAAGAAAGAAAGAAAGAAAGAAAGAAAGAAAGACCTCTAACAACCCAAGAGATGGCACGGTGGACAAAGTATTGGATTCGCAAGCATGAGGTCCTGGATTTGGTCCCCAGCATTGCATGTGTCAGAGTGATGCTCTGGTTCTTTCTTTCTCCCCCCCAATAAATAAATAAATCTTAAAGGGGGAGGGGCCATGTGGTGACACACCAAGTTAAGTGCACACTTAAGGTACAAGGAACTGGGTTCGAGCACCTGCTTCCCACCTGCAGGGGCTAAGCTTCATACGTGGTGAAGTAGGTCTTCAGGTGTCTCTCTTTCTCTTTCCCTCTCTCTTTCCCCCTCCTCTCTCAATTTCTCTCAGTCCGATCAAAGAAATAAAATATATAAAGGCAAAAAATGGCCACCAGGAGTAGTGGATTTGTAGCGCCAGCACCAAGCCCCAGCAGTAACCCTGGTGGCAATAGCAAAGAAGTCCGTAATCAAGCCCCAGCATCACACGGGAGGGAGAACTTGCATTTACTCTCTAACGTTGCATTTAAAAAAGAAAACAAAAATAGTCAGGCGGTAGCGCAGCGGGTTAAGCGCACATTGCGCAAAGCGCAAGGACCAGCATAAGGATCCCAATTTGAGCCCTCAGCTCCCCACTTGCAGGGGAGTCGCTTCACAGGTCGTGAAGCAGGTCTGCAGGTGTCTATCTTTCTCTCCCCCTCTCTGTCTTCCCCTCCTCTCTCCATTTCTCTCTGCCCTATCCAACAATGACGACATCAATAACAACAACAATAATTACAATATAACAAGGGCAACAAAAGAGAATAAGTAAATAAATATTTTTTAAAAATCAAAGACAATCAGATGGGCTGGGTGGTGGATCACCTGGAAGAGTGCACACAGTACCGTGCTTGCTTGAGGATCCAGGTTTGAGCCCAGCTCACTTACATAGGTGGGAAGCTTCAGGAGTCATGGAGTGGTACTGTGGGCTCTCCCTGTCCCTCTCCCTCTCTATCTATCTCTGTCTCTCACCCTATATCTTTAAAAAAACTGAAAAGGTGGGCAGGAGTAGATAGCATAATGTTTATGCGAAGAGACTTTTATGCCTGTGGCTCTAAAGTCCCAGGTTCCATCCCCCACACCACCATAAGCCAGATGAGCAGTGCTTTGGTAAATAAAATAAAAAGTAAAAAATTGGGGCCGGGTGATGGTGCACCTGGTTGAGTGCACATGTTACAATGAGCAAGGACCTGGGTTCGAGCCCCCAGTCCCCACCTGCTGGGGGAAAGCTTCACAAGTGGTGAAGCAGTGCTGCAGGTGTCTCTCTGTCTCTCACCCTCTCTGTCCCTCCCTCCCCTCTCGATTTCTGACTGTCTCTATCCAATCAATCAATAAAGATAATAAAAATTTTTTTAAGTAAAAAACTAAGTGATCACCAGGAGGGGGTTGGAGAGTGGAGCACCGGGTTAAGTACACATAGTACGAAGTACAAGGATCCCAGTTCAAACCCCCGGCTCCCCACCTGCAGGGGGTTAGCTTCAGAAGTGGTGAAGCAGGTCTGCAGGTGTCTATCTTTCTTTCCCTCTCTCTATCTACCCTCCCCTCTCAATTTCTCTCTGTCTTGTCTGATTTAAAAAAAAGTCTTCCAGAAACAGTAGATTTGTAGTGCCAGCACTGAACCACATCAACTGGAGGCAGGGAAAAAAGTTACCAGGAGCAATAGAGTCATGCAATCATTGAGCCCCAGCAATAATCCTGGTGGTCAAGGAGAGAGGAGAGAGAGAGAGCGAGAGAGAAAAGTAAGGAAGAAAAATAGGAGTTGTAAGTGGTAGAGAAAATCTTTGATGTCTCATAAATGAAACAAATAAAACATATACAGGGGTCCAGCTAACAGCTCATTTGAATAGTATGCTGCTTTGCCATGCACACAGTGCAGGTTCAATCCCAGCCGCCACCACATTGAAGGAAGCTTCAATGTTGTGGTCTTAGTTCTCCCCCCTTTTTCTGCCTCTATAAAGAAAACATATACAAGATTCAGCTTGGGATTCTATAAGAATCTCTCTGATTTAAGCACAGGTAAATATCCTTGGTAAGAAAGGTAGTTTATATACCCGTTACAGATTACACTTTGAATCTTGTTAAACAGTATGAAATTACAAAGTAAAAAAAAATGTTATTTTAGGGAGCCGGGCGGTAGCACAGCGGGTTAAGCGCAAATGGCGCAAAGCCCAAGGACTGGCGTAAGGCTCCTGGTTCGAGTCCCCAGGGAGTCGCTTCACAGGCGGTGAAACAGGTCTGCAGGTGTCTGTCTTTCTCTTCCCCTCCTCTCTCCATTTCTCTCTCTCCTATCCAACAACAACAACAATAATAACTACAACAATAAAACAAGGGCAACAAAGGGAAATAAATATTTAAAAAATGTTATTTTAAAGATGGTGTAATGTACAGGATTGCACAATAGGAGGCAGGGATGAGCTCTTTGCTTTGGCTTCCGCAGGAACCATGGCCGAAGAAACGGCTCCTGCAGTTCTAGAGCGGCACCAAGGCGCCCTGTATTCCCTCTTTCCCAACCACCATGTGGAAAAGTACTTCGACCAGGTGGATATCTCCAACGGTTTGGATTGGTCCCTGGACCACAAGATTTTCTATTACATTGACAGCCTGTCCTACTCGGTGGATGCCTTTGACTATGACCTGCAGACAGGGAAGATCGGTATGTACTTGTTCCTCGTTTTCCCGAATGCTGCTGAGATTTATAGGTGGAGATTACTATCAGGTTGACTCTGGAGACTTCAACCCATAGGAAACGTTCTTTACTTAAGCTGGGGAGAGCACGCAGCGGTAGCACACAGAACTTGCACGGGTTCAATTCTGGCACCAGCAATAGCCAGAGCTAAATACTGACTTTGTCAACACACCACACCACATACACACACACACACACACACACACACACACACACACACACGGAAAGGGAGAGGGAGAGGGATAGAGGGAGAGGGAGAGGGATAGAGGGAGAGGGAGAGAAAGTGAGAGAACTTAATGTGCATAGATCCTTAATCCTTTTTCTTGCCACTATTACTAGGAACAAGTTTACTATTAAATCCACCCAGAGCTGGGGAAATAGCATTAACAGTCATACAAAAAAAAAAAAAAGAGAGAGAGAGAGAGAGAGACTCTCCTGCCTGAGGCACCAAGATCCCAGATTCAATCTCTAGTACCACCAGAAGCCAGAGTTGAACAGTGCTCTGGTCTCTGTCTCTCTCTCATTAAAATAAATAAAGTATTTTTTTAAATAATAAATTGACTCTGTGTGGCCTGGAAGGTAGCACAGTAGATAAACTGTTGAATTCTCAGGCATGCGTTCCAGAGTTCTGTCCTTAGTATTGCATGTGTCAGAGTGATGTTCTGGTTCTCACTCATTAATTAATTAATTAATTAATTTAAAAAAACACAAATGGTTGTGGTACCATGGATAAAGTGTTGGACTCTCAAGCATGAGGTTTTTAGTTTGATCCCTGGTATTGACTATATATATATATATATATATATATATATATATATATATATATTAAGAAATCTAGGAAAATTATTTATTTATTATTGGATAGAAACAGAGAAATTGAGAAGAGTGGGGAAGATAGAGAGGAAAGAGACAGAGGGCAGGATAGATAGCATAATGGTTATGCAAAGAAACTCTCATGCCTGAGATTCCAAAATCCCAGGTTAAATACCCTGCACCACTATAAATCAGAGCTGAGAAGTTCTCTGATAGAAAAAAAAAAGTGGTCTGGGAGGTAGCACAATGGATAAAGCATTGGACTCTCAAGCATGAGGTCCCGAGTTCAATCCCCAGCAGCACATGTACCAGAATGATGCCTGATTCTTTCTCTTCCTATCTTTCTCATTAATAAATAAATAAATAAATTTTTTTTTTAAAAAAAGAGAAAGATACCTGCGGCCCTGCTTCACCACTTGTGAAGCTTTCCCCCTGCAGGTGGGGATCGTGGGCTTGAACCTGGGTCCTTGCACACTGAAATGTGTACACTTAACCAAGTGCACCACCGCCTGGCTCCCTGGCTCTCTTTCTTTAAAAAAAAAATTATTTTTAATGGCTTGTGTTCTTTTTTATTTATTATATTTATTCATGAGAAATGACAGGAAAGAGAGCGAGAACCAGAAATCACTCTGGTACATTTGCTTCTGGGGAATTGAACTCGTGACCTTATGCTTGAGAGTCCAATGCCTTCTCCACTGTGCCACCTCCCAGAACACAATGGCTTGTGTTCTTTCAGGAGGTGACTAAAGGAAAAAAAATATACAGCAGAATGGGATAAGAGGACTAGAAGAGGCCAGCAAGATAGCTCATTTGGATATGACGCTGCTTTGCCGTGAGCACAACCCAGGTTCTAGCCTGGTCCCCGCTGCGTTGAAAGAAGCTTTGTTGCTGTGAGATCTCTCTCTCTCCCTCTCTCTCTCTCTCTCTCTCTCTTTCTCTCTGACTCTATCTAAAATAAATATGAAACTAAATGAATCTTTACCAAAAAGGACAGGAATGTGGAGTTTGGGCTTGACATAACTCTATTAATGGGCTCTGAATGAGACCTAGATAGAATCTAGAAGGGAATAAATGAGAAAAGAACATTTCAAACTTTCTCATAAAAGGTGCTGGCAAACGCTAGAAGAAGAATAAAAGGTGCTGAGCCACAAAGGAAAAATCAATAATAGAAATGACTCATGGGAAAAGAAGAAGACCCTTGTGAAGATTTAACTGTGGACAAAATGTTCATTATACAGGTTTTCCTTGAAATATGAAGTGCAGGGATCAGTCCGTGGCTCACCTGGTTGAGTGCCTGTTAGCATGCACAGGGCTCCCCATCTGCAGTGGGGGAAGCTTCACAAGCGGTGAAGTAGGTCTGCAGGTGTCTCTTTCTCTGTCCCTCTCTATCTCCCCCTCCTTATTCATTTTCTCTCTGTCCCATCAAATAAAATAGAAAAGAAGTGTAAGGGGGGGAGGAGGAGGGAGGTCGGGCGGTAGCTCAGTGGATTAAGCGCACGTGGCATGAAGCGCAAGGACCAGCTTAAGTATCCTGGTTCGAGCCCCTGGCTCCCCACCTGCAGGGGAGTCGCTTCACAGGCGGTGAAGCAGGTCTGCAGGTGTCTGTCTTTCTCTCCCCCTCTCTGTCTTCCCCTCCTCTCTCCATTTCTCTCTGTCCTATCTAACAATGACGACATCAACAACAACAGTAATAACTACAACAACAATAAAAAACAACAAGGGCAACAAAAGGGAAAATAAATAAAATAAAATAAACAGGGAAAAAATGGTCTCTGACAGCAGCGGATTCGTTATGCAGGTACTGAGCCCCCACAATAACCCTGGTGGCAATAAAGAGAGAGACAGAGACAGAGATGCCACAGAACCAAAGTTTCTGTCAATGAGATGGGGACTGAGTTCAAACCTGGGTCTCACACATGACAAAGCAGGTATTCTACCCATGTGGGCTATTTCGCCAGCACATAGCACTTTTTTTTTCTTTTTAATTTTCCCTTTTGGTGTCATTGCTCTTGGATAGGACAGAGAGAAATGGAGAGAGGAGGGGAAGACAGAGAGGGGGAGAGAAAGCTAGACACCTGCAGACCTGCTTCACCACTTGTGAAGCGACGCCCCTGCAGGCGGGGAGCCGGGGGCTCAAACCCGGATCTTTACGCAGGTCCTAGCGCTTTGCGCCACGTGCACTTAACCCACTGCGCCACCACCGGACTCCCAGCACTTTTTTTTTTAAATGACTGATTTTACCCATTTCTTACTGGCACATTTTTTAAAGTTTTTTTTTTTTAAATTGGGGAATTGGTGTTTTACGCTTGACAGTAAATACAATAGTTTGTATATGCATAACACTTTTCCACATAACAATACAACCCCTACTGGGTCCTCTGACTGGCTTTTTTTTCCCCTCCAGTGTTATTGCTGGGGCTTGGTGCCTGCACTATGAATTTACCGCTCCTGGAGTCCAGTTTTCCCATTTTGTTGCCCTTCTTGCTACCCTTGTTGTTGTCATTATTATTATTGTTGTCATTGTTGTTGTTGTTACTGGATAGGACAGAGAGAAACAGAGAGAGGAAGGGAGACAGAGAGGGGGAGAGAAAGACAGAAACCTGCAGACCTGCTTCACTGGCTGTGAAGGGTCCCCCCCGCAGGTGGGGGGCAGGGGGCTCAAACCGGGATCTTTATGACAGTCCCTGCGCTTTGTGCCCTGTGCACTTAACTCGCTGCGCTTCCGCCCACCTCCCTATATCACTCTTTTTTTATATATTTATTTTTCCCTTTTGTTGCCCTTGTTTTTTATTGTTGTTGTAGTTATTGATGTCATTGTTGTTGGATAGGACAGAGAGAAATGGAGAGAGGAGGGGAAGACAGAGAGGGAGAGAGAAATACACACCTGCAGACCTGCTTCACCGCCTGTGAAGTGACTCCTCTGCAGGTGGGGAGCCCGGAGCTCGAACCAGGATCCTTACGCCGGTCCTTACCCCTTGTACAACATGCGCTTAACCCACTGCACTACCGCCCGACTCCCTGTATCAATCTTTCTATATGAAAAGTTATCCCAGGACAGTGAAGGCCCAGAGATGACAACACACACACTCATGTCCTATCCAACAACAGTGACATCAATAACAACAACAATAAAAAGGGCAACAAAAGAGAATAGATAAATAAATAAATATTTTTAAAAAAGAGAGAAAGAGTGATACAATGAGGGGGAGACAGCATAATGGTTCTGCAAAAAAAAAAATATTTTCCTGCCTGAGGCTCTGAGGTCCCAGGTTCAATCCCCAACACTACCATAAGTCACAGATGAACAGTGCTCTGGTCTTTCTCTCTGTATCCTTCTCTCTGTATCACTCTCATTAAAATAAATGAACAGTGGTCTGGGAGGTGGTGCAGTGGCTAAGGAACTAGACTCTCAAGCATGAGGTCCTGAGTTTAATCCCTGGCAGCACATGTACCAGAGTGATGTCTGGATTTTTCTCTCTCTCCTCCTATCTTTCTTACTAATAAATAAAATCTTTAAAAATAAATAAATAACATATTTTTAAAAGAGTGAGACAGAGAGGCCAAGAGAAAGAGATCATAGGACAGCGCACTGTCCAAGTGAGCTATTTTGCCAAGTGTGTGTGTGTGTGTGTGTGTGTGTGTGTGTGTATTTTCAACTTAGCCAACCGCAGAAGTGTCTACAAGCTGGAGAAAGAAGAACAAATTCCAGACGGGATGTGTATTGATGTGGAGGGCAAGCTCTGGGTGGCCTGCTACAATGGAGGCAGAGTGATTCGTCTGGATCCCGAGACAGGTAAGGTTCCCAGGAGAACGGAAACGTCATGCCGGGCCTGGAGAGCAGCAGCCCCTTGGAGCTGAAGACATTCGCTTACTAGTCAAAGACATAGTCCCAAAATGATAGTTAAAAGTTCTTTTGCTCAGACGTTAAGCCTCTCTGGTCAAAATCAATTTTTAGGGGTCTGGGTAGACAGCATAATGGTTCTGCAAAAGACTCTTGTACCTGAGACTCCAAGATCCCAGGTTCAATTCCTAACACCATCCATAAGCCAAAGCTGAGTAGTGTTTTCTCTCTCTCACTGTCTCATTCATTATATGTTATCTCTCTCATTAAAATAATATATTTAAAAAAATTTTATTATCTTTATTTATTTATTGGATAGAGATAGCCAGAAATTGAGAGGAAGGAGGAGAAGAGAGGGAGAGGGACAGAGAGACACCTGCAGCCCTGCTTCACCACTCGTGAAGCTTTCCCCCTGCAGGTAGGGACCAGGGCTTGAACCTGGGTTCTTGTGCATTGTAACATATGCACTCAATCAATTTGCCACCACACTGGCTCTGAAATAAAATATTTATTTATTTATTTATTTTTGCCTCCAGGGTTATTGCTAGGACTCAGTGCCTGCCCTACGAATCCACTGCTCCTGGATTTTTTCCCTTTTGTTGCCCTTGTTGTTTATCGATGTTGTAGTAGTTGTTATTATTATTGCTGTCATTGTTGTTGGCTAGGACAGAGAAAAGTGGAGAGAGGAGGGGAAGACAGAGAGGAGGAGAGAAACATAGACACCTGCAGACCCACTTCACCGCTTGTGAAGCGAACCCCTGAAGGTGGGGAGCAGGGGACTTGATCTGGATCCTTACACGGGTCCTTGCACTTTGAGCCATGTGTGCTTAACCTGCTGCCCCTCCCCAATAAAATATTTTTAAAGACCAATTACCAGAGAAGGTACATCCACTATGCTGGAAGTCCAACCTCCATTATTTTCTTTGCACTTGCCTATTATTCCATAAGAGTTTCCAAATGTTGCAGCTGGTTGGAACTTTTACTATCAATAGAACTAACTGTGAAATAAAATGTCTGGTGACTTAGGAAAACGGCTCCAAACGGTGAAGTTGCCCGTTGAAAACACAACATCATGCTGCTTTGGAGGGAAAGATTATTCGGAAATGTTTGTGACCACTGCTCAGGATGGACTGACCTCTGAGTGCGTAATGAAGCAGCCTGAAGCTGGTGGGATTTTCAAGGTAATCTGGCCGTTTCTTTAATTTTGAGAATGGAGGTGGGAGAACCTTAGTTAAGTAACTAGGGGGTTAGTGCTTTTCTTTCTTTCCTTTTTTTTTCTTTAGTCTTTTTATTTTATTTTATTTTATTTTATTTTTGTTAATGATATTTATTAATGAGAGAGACAGAAGGAGAGAGAAAGAAAGAGAACCAGAGTATCACTCTAGTACAGGTACTGCCGGGGATTGAACTCTGGGCCCCATGCTTGGGAGTTCAATGATTTATTCACTGTCCTTCCTTCAAGACCAAAGGAACTAATGCTTTTTATACTTCTAAATAAATGATTCTGTTTTGTACTTGTAAGCATTTTTTTGAGAGAGAGAGAGAGAGAAAGAGAGAGAAGAAATACCAGAGCATCTCTTTGGCACATGTAATTCCGGGGATCAAACTCAGGGCCACATGCTTGAGAGTCCAGTGCTTTATTCACTGTGCTACCTCCTAGGCCACTCTATTTTGCATTTAAGTTCACCATGCTAGACTGTAAAACACTTTATTTAGACGTTCTAGACTATAAGTGACTGGAAATCCAGAACAATATGTCTAGCCCTCTTCAGACAACACCTAACAGTTCAATAACTATACAACAAGAATTGTACAGTGGGCGGGGGAGACAGCATAATGGTTATGCAAACAGACTCTCATGCCTGAGGCTCCTAAGTCCCAGGTTCAATCCCCCGCACCACCATAAGCCTGAGCTGAGCAGTGCTCTGGTGTTTCTCTCCTCTCTCTTCTCTCTCTCTCCATCTCTCTCTAAAAAACAATTAAAAAAATAAAAAGAATTGTACAACACTGTGAATATCCTCCATCCCAAAGAAAGAAAATCCTGACAGTCCCCAGTCACCTAATCATGCTCTTCAGGAATGGGAATTCCTCTGCCTGTATTGGAGAGAGGCAGACAAAAAGCTAGCCTTTCCATTTCATTTTGTGGTGAAGACAACTGCTCTTATAGAACAGATGCTGTGCCTGCAGGGGGTCCTGGGGTTGCAAATTTTCATAGTAAATTTAGACCCCGTGGAACCACGTGTCAACCCGATTTTGCCTACTTAGTGTTTCGCTTCTGCCTTGACAGGTTTGAAATGAAAGTCATCCACGGTAATAACAGATGTCGAGTGTCATCACTTGCTAAATGCAGCCAGAGCAGAACTGTTGCTCTCCACTTTACTCCTTCCCGCCCCATCCCCATCTCCCCCCAAAAAAAATTATTGTGAGGGTCAGGGAGACAGCATGATGGTTCTGCAAAAGACTTTCATGCTGGGAGTCGGGCAGTAGCACAGCAGGTTAAGTGCACATGGCGCAAAGCGCAAGAACCAATGTAAGGATATCGGTTAGAGCCCTTGGCTCCCCACCTGCAGGGGAGTCGCTTCACAGGCGGTGAAGCAGGTCTGCAGGTGTCTCCCCCTCTCTGACTTCCCCTCCTCTCTCCATTACTCTCTATCCTATCCAACAACGAAGACAGACAACAATAATAACTACAACAATAAAACAACAAGGGCAACAAAAAGGGAATAAATAAATAAATAAATATTTATATATAAAAAAAAGACTTTCATGCCCGAGGCTGAGGTCAAAGGTTCAATTCCTAGCACCCCCATCAGCCAGAGCCGGGTAGTGAGTGCTCTGGTAAAAACCACCACCATCACCAACAATAATAATAACAATAAATCAGCTTTATAATCTCTCAATTTAAAACCATGTGATTCTTGGAACAATTCCATTTCAACTTCAACTATACAACCTTGTAGGATTTCATTCTTCCCTTCCTCCCTCCCTTTCTTTTTTTTTTCCTTTTCCTTTTTTTTTTTTTTTGTTCTGCTTCCAGGCTTATTGCTCAGTGCCTGCACTATGAATCCACTGCTCCTAGAAGCTACTTGTTGTTTATCATTGTTGTTGGGTAGGACAGAGAGAAATCGAGAGAGGAGGAGAAGACAGATGGGGTGGGGGAATAGACACCTGCAGACCTGCTTCACTGCCTGTGAAACAACCTCCTCTGCAGGCGGGGAGCCAAAGGCTCTACCCGGGATTCTCAACTCTGGTCATTGTGTTTCGTGCCATGTGTGCTTAACCCGCTGCGCTACCGCCCAGCCCCCATTTTGTTTGTTTGTTTTGCCTCCAGAGTTATCACTGGGGCTCAGTGCCTGCACTACGAATCCACTGCTCCTGGTGGCCATCTTTTCTCCATTGTTGTTGTTGCTGCTGTGTGGGAGAGAACAGAGAGAAATTGAGAGAGAGAGAAAGGAGAGAAAGATACCTGCAGACCTGCTTCACCACTTGTGAAGTGACCCCCCCTGCAGGTGGGGAGCAAGAGACTAGAACTGGGATCCTTATGCCAGTCCCTGAGCTTCACACCATGTGTGCTTAACCCAGTGTGCTACCGCTGGCCCCCTGTTTTGTTTTGTTTTGTTTTGTTTTGTTTTGTTTTACCAACACACTGCTCAGTTTATGGTGGTGTTTGAACCTGGGACATCCAAGCCTCAGACAAAAAAAAAATTCTCTTCACAGAACTATTATGCCATCTCCACAGCCCTAGTATCTTATTTATAGTTTTAGCTCTTGGCCTAATCAGTTTTGTTGAACATGGGACTTCGGAGCCTCAGACATGAGAGTCTCTTTGCAGAGCCATTATGCTGTCTCCCCCTCCCTTGAATCTGTTTTAAATCTTCCGTGAATTGACTCTGTTGGAGAGATAGGAAACAATCTAGGAAGTAAAGCATTTGCTGCCAGCAAACTGTCAGGAGCCTCCTGAGGGGGAGGTGGAGTGTCAGGCCATCCTTGCTATGCCATCTCCTCATGGTGAAAATAAAACAAAGGGATTCTCACTGGAGACCAGAGTTTTGTTTCTGATTGCAGTCCTGAGCCTGGGAGGAAGTTTGGGTTAGCTGGCACGTTGCTCCAGCCATACGCCTGTGGATGAGATTCTGGATCTCAATGAAAGTGTTTAGGAAACCCATCCTGCTGATCAGCTACTTCTTTGTACTTCTTCTGGCAACTCAACCTGACTTTTGTTTGGCTTGTAGTGTGGTCACCTTCCATGCCCATTTGAGAACTATAGCAAAGTCACCCCCCCACCCGTGTCTTTTCCTCAGGGATACATAATCCCATCTCTTGAAGTCATTCCTCATAGCTCTTATTTTCCATGGCTTAATAATTCCTTTAATATGGGAGTCAGGCTGTAGCACAACAGGCTAAATGCAAGGACTGGCATAAGGATCCCGGTTCGAGCCCCCGGCTCCCCACCTGCAGGGGAGTCGCTTCACAAGCGGTGAAGCAGGTCTGCAGGTGTCTGTCTTTCCCCCTCTCTGTATTCCCCCTCCTCTCTCCATTTCTCTCTGTCCTATCCAACAACGACGACAACAATAACTAAAACAACAAGGGCAACAAAAGGGAATAAATAGATATTTAATAAAAATAATAATTCCTTTAATATTAAATTTTTTTTTGCCTCCAGAGTTATTCACTGGGGCTCTGTGCCTGCACAGCAAATCCACTGCTCCTGGAGGCCATTTTTCCCCACTCCCCCCCTCATTTTGTTGCCCTTGTGGTTGTCATTATTATTGTTGTCACTGCTGTTGTTGCTGTTGGATAGGACAGATAGAAATGGAGAGAGGGGGAGTTGGGCGGTAGCGCAGCTGGTTAAGCACACATAGACTTTATGTGTCTGGTTTCCCTTACTGTCCACAAATCTAATGGACACTTTTAAAAAAATTGATGCACTGCCTATATTCCTTTTGAAGATTATTAATCTTTTTTTTTTCTCCAGGCTTATCGCTGGGACTCAGTGTCGGCCCAATGAATCCACTGCTCCTGGCAGTGATTTCTTCCCGTTTTTATTGGATAGGACAGAGAGAAATTGAGAGAGGAGGAGGTGATAGAGAGGGAGAGACAAAGATAGATACTTGCAGACCTGCTTCCCCTGCAGGTAGGGAGCGGGGGCTCAAACCGGCATCCTTGTGGCTTAGTACTATTTGTTTTCAACGAGGTACACTGCTGCCTGGCCCGGCCCCTAAATTTATTTATTTATTTTATTTATTTATCTATTTATTTATTTGCCTCCAGGGTTATTGCTGAGGCTCGGTGCTTACACTATGAATCCACTGCTCCTGGAGGCTATTTTTCCCCTTTTTTTATTTGCCCTTGTTTATTGTTGTTGTTGTTATTGTTGTTATGGCTGTTGTTGTTGGATAGGACAGGGAGAAATGGAGAGAGGAGGAGAAGGCAGAGAGGGTGAGGAGAAAGACACACCTGCAGACCTGCTTTACTGCTTGGGAAGCGACTACCCTGCAGGTGGGGAGCCAGGGCTCGAACAGGGATCCTTACGCCGGTCCTTGTGCTTTGCACCATGTACACTTAACCCACTGCGCTACCACCCGGGCCCCCTGAATTTATTTTTGATGATCCTCAGTCATATGAGTCCTCCCCGCCCCTACTGTGGCCAAATACTTGGTGTTTATTCGTGTGTGTGTGTGTGTGTGTGTGTGTGTGTGTATGTGTAGACAAAGACAGAAAAAGAAGAGAGAGGGGGAAAGAGAGAGAGACAGAAAGGAACCACAGCACCAAAGCTTCTTTCAGTGTAGTGAAGCCAGGTTAGAACTAGGGATCGAGCAGAGAGCTGGGCAGTAGGGCAGCGGGTTAAGCACAGATGGCAAGTTAAGCGCAAGGACCGGCACACTATTCAAGTAAGCTTATTTTGCAGGCCCAGCTGCTCATGTTATTCCTGAGCTTCTTCAGGGCTGACTCTTGTGTTCTGAGTGGTGATTGCCCCTCCCTCCCAATTTTGGATTCTATTTTTATGTCTCTAGAGAGTGCCTTGAATTCATGAATCACAAGAGTATTAAATGGTGCAGACTTCACTGTAACTGCCCTGGAAGTAGACAGCATCTGCTGAGGGCTAATTTGTTAAGAGGTCAAGTGATGATCTCGTGGGACTTGGAGTCAATTGCCATCCCTCCTCGCTGATTGGTTTCTTTCTGAAATCCTGCTGGGACCAAAGCTTTTCTGTTTTCTGCAAGGAGCCTTTTCTGTTTTCCAAAGGCCTGGAGTCATGGTGAAGTAGAGCTGCAGCCATCTCTTTTTCTCTCCCTCCCTGTTGTCCCACTCCCTCTCGATGTCTCTCTGTGTCTATCTGATAAATACATTTTTAAAATCTTTTAATTTTTTTCCCCAGTGATTGAAGATTGTTTTTATAGTGGTCCAGTAGGTGGCGCAGTGGGTAAAGAACTGAGTTCTCAAAAATCAATCCCCAGCAGTACATGTACCAGAGTGCTGTCTGGTTTTTCTTTCTTTCTTTTTTTAAGATTTTATTTATTTATGAGAAAGATAGGAGGAGAGAGAAAGAACCAGATGTCACTATGGCACATGTGCTGCCGGGGATCGAACTTGGGACCTCATGCTTGAGCGTCCAAAGCTTTACCACTGGGCCACTCTTTTTTTTTAATATTTATTTATTTATTCCCTTTTGTTGCCCTTGTTGTTTAACATTGTTGTAGTTATTACTGATGTCGTTGTTGTTGGATAGGACAGAGAGAAATGGAGAGAGGCGGGGAAGACAGAGAGAGGGAGAGAAAGACACCTGCAGACCTGCTTCACCACCTATGAGGCGACTCCCCTGCAGATGGGGAGCCGGGGGCTCAAACCAGGATCCTTACTGCGGTCCATTTGCTTTGCACCACATGCGCTTAACCCACTGTGCTACCGCCCAACTCCCAAGAAAATGTCTCCCTTCCTCTCAATTTCTCTCTGCCTCTATTCAATAATAAATAAATAAAAAAGAAAACCAGAGGTACATTCCTCTGGTAATATATATCTTTAACATCAACAGAAAAGTTTTCTCAATATTTATTTATTTCTTCCCTTTTGTTGCCCTTGTTGTTTTATTGTTGTTGATGTTGTCGTTGTTGTATAGAACAGAGAGAAATGGAGAGGGGAGGGGAAGACAGAGAGGGAGAGAGAAAGATAGACACCTGCAGACCTGTTTCACCGCCTGTGAAGCTACTCCCCTGCAGGTGGGGGACCAGGGATTCAAACCGGTCTCCTTACTCCAGTCCTTATACTTTGGGCCACCTGCACTTAACCCACTGCGCTACCGCCCAACTCCCAATTTTTTTTTTTTATAAAACGATCAGATTTCAGGTCTTTCTTTTTCTCTGTCTCTCTTGTTTTTTTTCCTTTATTGAGGGATTAATGTTTTACATTCAACAATAAATACAATAGTTTGGACATGCATAACATTTCTCAGTTTTCTTTTTTAAGACATAATTTTATCCTATCTAACAACAACGACATCAATAATGACTACAACAATAAAAAACAGCAAGGGCAACAAAAGGGAATAAATAAATAATATTTTTAAAAGATATAATTTTATATTTTATTTTAATACTATTTACCACTTCATGATTGTACATGTGCAATGCTTACAATTTCTTATTTTAAATATTATATTTGTGGAGTCCCAATCCACTAAGTCTTACAAGTGCAAAAATTAAGCACAATATTAAAATTCTCAGCACTTAGTGAAATTTAGTGATAATATTTGAATTGAAGATAACTTCAGTTTAATAATTTACATAGACTCACAAATTCTCATAAAAATTAAATAAAAGCTATCATTATTTGAAAAATGAGGCATTGAATAGTAAGCAATTATGGAAAGTAAGGATAATAGCATGCTTTGACTTATCAATTCCACATATTAAATATTATTAGAATCTTCCCCCAAAAAATTAGTTGTAAATTTAATTACTTGTCATTACAAAAGCATGTATGATTACTCTAATTGTAAATACACAGATCCAATGTTTGTTTTCTTACGGTTTTCCAAGTATGTTGTTTTGATAGTAGTATATTGCTTTAAATATTTGTTTTGATAGTATTATTTTTTCAGTACATAATTACAGAGACCATTCTCAATTATTTTTCACTATTAGAACTGTAGTAATTTCATTGTTAAAAAATGTATTCCATGGGAGTTCGGCGGTAGCTCAGTGGCTTAGGCGCAGGTGGCGCAAAGTGCAAGAACCAGCGTAAGGATCCCGGTTCAAGCCCCCGGCTCCCCACCTGCAGGGGCATCGCTTCACAGGCGGTGAAGCAGGTCTGCAGGTGTCTATCTTTCTCTCCCCCTCTCTGTCTTCCCCTCCTCTCTCCATTTCTCTCTGTCCTATCTAACAATGATGACTTCAATAACAACAACAACAATAACTACAACAATAAAAAACAAGGGCAACAAAAGGGAATAAAGAAAATTTTTTTTAAAAAATATTAGTGAGCAATATTGTTGATTTCAATTTGCAGGCTATAGATTATTTAGATAGGCCTCCATGTGTTATTGTCACTAATTGACTCACACAACCATGGCAATAGAGGTCGCTTCACAGGAAGTGAAGCCGGTCTGCAGGTGTCTATCTTTCTCTCCCCCTCTCGGTCTTCCCCTCCTCTCTCCATTTCTCTCTATCACTGTGTTATCTCCTGGACCACCTGTAAATAGTTTCTTTTTTTTCTTTTTCTTTCTTTTATTTATTATTGGACACACAGAGAGAGAAATTGAGAGGGGAGAAGGAGCTAGAGAGTGAGACAGACACCTGCAGACCTGCTTTGCCACTCAGGAAGCTTTTCCCCTGCAGGTGGGGAGCAGGGGCTTACACCCAGGTCCTTACACACTGTAATGTGTGTGCTTAACCAGGTGCGCCACCACGCAGCCCCTTCACCTGTAAATAGTTTCTAACTGGATTATTATCTACATGAATAATTTGAATTGGGACATAAATACCAGATAAGTGATTCCTTTACATGATCAGAAAGAAAAGAAGGATAATCAGTGGCCAAATATATTATTATGAATCATACAAATGCTCTCAAAGTGAGTGACCTGTAAGTGAATTCCCTTTAATCACAATTTCTCTTTTCTCTTTAACAGATAACGGGCTTGGGGGTCAAAGGGATTCCTCCCTACCCCTATGCAGGGTGAGTGAGGGGTCTTCTGTTCTACTGGAGGAACTTCTGGAAGCAACTCGAAAATTCTGGAGCTGACATTTTAATGTAGTTACCAAGTAATGAAGCAAAGATATTTTTAGCAGAGTTAGCTTTTTATCTCCATTTTTAGTAGAGCATTTTGAACAAAGGGTGGCAGGTGGTTTGATTACACACTTCTGTAAAATAATGGAAATGATTCTTCAGTCGTCAATCAGTGTCTTGAGTCTTTGCAAACCGCTGGCAGAGGAAGTCTAGGGAAGGGAGCATAGATGCTTACTATTCTCCACCCTAATCTTCTTATATCTAGAGCTTAAAAGGGAATAAACCGGGAGTTGGGCGGTAGCACAGCAGGTTAAGCGCACATGGCACAAAGCGCAAGGACTGGCACAAAGATCCCTGTTTGAGCCCCCTGGCTCCCCACCTGCAGGGGAGTCGCTTCACAAGCGGTAAAGCAGGTCTACAGGTGTCTGTCTTTCTCTCCCCCTCTTTGTCTTCCCCTCCTCTCTCCATTTCTCTCTGTCCTATCCAACAACGACAACATCAATAACTACAACAATAAAACAACAAGGGCAACAAAAGGGAATAAATAAATAAATAATTTTTTTAGAAAAAAAAAAAAAGGAATAAACCAGGGCTGGCAAAACAGCTTGCTTGCTTGGACAATGAGCTGATATGTCATGTGTGCGACCCAAGTCCTAGGACTCCCACCACATTGAAGGAAGCTGTGTTCTCTCTCTCTCTCTCTCCCTTTCTCCCTGCCTCTCTGTCTCTACCTATAATAATCATAAAAGAAAAATGAAGATTTATCTTAAAGTAAAAATAAATTGTAACTGATAATGGCTTGTCACAGTTATGTTCATTTTATATTCATCGTAATATTATAAAATACACCATGACATGAATTTCATATTAATATTCCTATATATCGAGAGTCAGGCAGTAGCACAGCGGGTTAAGCGCACGTGGCGCAAAGCTCAAGAACCAGTGTAAGGATCCCGGTTCGAGCCCCTGGCTCCCCACCGGTAGGGGAGTCGCTTCACAGGCGGTGAAGCAGGTCTGCAGGTGTCTGTCTTTCTCTCCCCCTCTCTGTCTTCTCCTCCTCTCTCCATTTCTCTCTATGCTATCTAACAACGATGACATCAACAACAATAACTACTACAACAATGAAAAACAACAAGGGCAACAAAAAGGGAAAATAAATAAATATTAAAAAATTAAATATTTCTACATGTCATTTTTTAAACTGAAATATTGCTCTACGACAGGAATTGAATGCCCTAGCCAAATCCATGGTTTCACCTGCTACCTAACAGATGTAAATATATATAATATTATAATAATAGATACTATCTATTATATTAATAATAAAAAAATATATGTTACCTAACAGATGTGTGTATATATACATAGATATAGTTTTTTGAAGGAATACATTTAACATTGTTTTATTGACTTATGGCTGACACACACCTATTCAAAGTGTACAATATATTTCACATTTTTGACATTTAATTATTTTAATTATTTTTTATTGTTGTTATTGATGTCGCCGTTGTTAGATAGGACAGAGAGAAATGGAGAGAGGAGAGGAAGACAGAGGAGAGAAAGATAGACAGACCTGCTTCACCTCCTGTGAAGCGACTCCCCTGCAGGTGGAGAACCGGGGCTCAACCCGGGATCCTTGCGCCAATCCTTGAGCTTTGCGCCACGTGGGCTTTAACCCGCTGCGCTACCGCCCGACTCCCTATTTTTATTTGTTATTGAAGGGTATTAAAGGTTTACAGTAGGTACAGTCATTGGTACATGTGTAAAATTTCTCAGTTTTCTGCAAAAAACTCTCACCCCCTGCCTAGGTCTTCCTCCACCAGTATGCACCAGGACTTGAGAGTCCTAACTCCCCTCATAACCCTTTACTTTGGTGAAATACACCAAACCCAGTTTAAGTTCTGTTTGTGACATTTATTTATGTTTCTTTCTTTCTTTATGACAGAGGATGAAAGAGAGAGAGAGAGAGAGACCCCTATAGCATTGCTCCAACGCTTGTGAAGTTTCTACTCTGCAAGGTGAGGAAGGGAGGTAGTATAATGGTTAGGCAAACAGACTCTCATACCTGAGGCGCCAAAGTCCCCAGGTTCAATTCCCCTGCACCACCATAAGCCAAAGCTGAGCAGTGCTCTGGTGTTAAAAAGGAAAAAAATAAACTTCGACCCTGCAGGTAGGGACAGAGGACTTGAACCTGGGTATTTGAGCATGGTAGCATGTGTGCTTTACTGTCTTCTAGTCAATTTACTGAGTGGTTTTACAATTATTAGGAGAAGGGGGTTGGTCGGTGGTGCACTGGCTTAAGTGCACATAGTACAAAGCGCCAGGGCCCGCACATGGATGCCAGTCCGAGCCCCTGGCTCCCCCCATGCAAGAGGGTTGTTTCACAAGTGGCGAAGCAGGTCTGCAGGTGTCTCTCTTTCTCTCCCCCTCTCTACCCTCCCCTCCCCTCTCAATGTCTTCTGTCCTACCCAATAAAACAGAAAAAAATGGCCACAGGAGCAGTAGATTTATAGTGCAGGCACCGAGCCCCAGCGATAACCCTGGAGGGGAAGAAAAAAAAAAAAAGCAGCGATACAAGCAGGAAAAAAGTTCCAAGATAAAAGAACAAGAAAATGGGGTCAGGTGGTTTTTCACCCGTAGAATGCCCACATTACTATGCTTGAGGGACAGGGTTCAAGCCCCTGGTCCTCACCTGCAGAGAGGAAGGTTCAAGAGTGGTGGAGCGGTACTGCAGGTCAGGTGTCTTTCCTGCTTTCTGCCTGTCTCTCCCTCACTCTGTCTCTGTCTCTATAAATAAATGGCCACAGGGAACAGTGGAGTCATGCAGGCACTAAGCTCCAATGATAGCCCTGGTAACAAAGTAAATAAATAAATAAATAAATAAGGCTGGGCGATAGCATAATTATTACTCAAAATTATGTTCATGCCTGAGGCACCAATCCCCATCACCACCATAAGCTAGAGCCCAGTGCTCTGGTTAATAATAATAATAATAGCAGTAGTAGTAGTAGTGGTGGTGGTAGCAGTAGTAATAACAATAATAATGAATGGCATTGGAAGATATGGGGTGTATATTATGTGAATTTGGAGATTTTTTTGTTATTTTATTTTGTAGGCTAGAGAAGAATTGAGAGGGAAGGGGGCTAGAAAGGTAAACAGGGACACAGAGACACCTGCAGCACTGCTTCACTGCTTGTGAAGCTTCCCCTCTGAAGGCAGGGACTGGAGGTTTGAATTATCTTTGCATAATCCTTATGCTATCTACCCCCACCCTAAATATTTTGTGGATTTTATATTATTGAGAGAGATACAGAGAGTAACACCATAGCACTGCTCTGCTCTGGCTTACAAAGGTGGTGGGGATTGAACCTGGAACCTCAGAATCTCAGGCATGAAGGTCTTTTGCAGAACCATTACGCTGTCTCCTCAGCCCCACCACAAGTTTTTTTCTGTGATACACTGGGATCAGGATCTGTGCACTTCTGTAGGCTTCCCCCCCAATATAGACAATGACACACACACACACACACACACACACACACACACACACACACACACACACACACGGGAGTGGGCGAGAGAGAGAGAGAGAATAGATAACATGATGGTTATGCAACTAGACTCCAAAGTCCCAGATTCAATCCCCCCAGCACCACCATCATAAATCAGAATTGAACAGTGCTCTGGTTAAAAGAGAGAGAGAGAGAGGAGTTGGGCGGTAGCACCGCGGGTTAAGCACATGTGCCGCAAAGAGCAAGGACCGACATAAGGATCCCAGTTCAAGCCCCCAGCTCCTCACCTGCAGGGGAGTTGCTTCATTTTATGCAGAAGGGTGGCTAATGGTTTACAGGACACTTGTTGATACATGGTTACAATTTCTCATCTCCCATGATAGGTGTCTGCAGAACACTGTCACCTACCCAAACTAGGTTCTTTCCCACCATCATGCACAAAGCTGAGATTGTTAGCCCCAGGCGAGATAGATTTCAGTAATTTGTCCCAAGTCATGCTGCTCGTATATTGCTAGGCCACAAAGTAATCCAAGTCTAGGTGGTTCTCCCAAACCAGGCATATCCTCTCTCCCTCTCTCTCCCTCTCCCCCCCCCCTCTCTCTCTTCCTCCAGGGTTATCACTGGGGCTCGGTTCCTGCCGTATGAATCCACTGCTCCTACTCCTGTGGCTATTTATCCAAATTTTTGGATAGGACAGAGAGAAATTGAGAGGGGAGGGGAAGATAGAGAGGGAGAGAGAAAGATAAACACCCGCAGACGTGCTTAGCCACTTGTGAAGCGACCCCTGCAAGTGGGGAACCGGGGAGCTTGAATTGGGATCCTTCTGAGGGGTCCTTGCACTTCACACTATGTGCTCTTAACCTGGTGTGCCACCGCTCAGCCCCCCAGGCTCATTCTCAATGCTTATTCTAGAGCCTTCTATATCGGTTTGTTTGTTCTTTTGCCACCAGGGTTGAACCTAGGGCCTGGGGCCTGTATGACCACCATTCTGGGTAACCATTTATTTCTTTTATTTATTTTAATTGCCATCTAGGTTAGGACCCTGCTCCACCACTCATGAAGGACCCTCCTCCCACCCTTGCCCATAGGTGGGGACCAGAGACTTGAACCTGGGCCCCTGCACACGGTGACCTGTGCCCTAACGAGTGTACTACCTCCTAGGCAACTCTAGGGCCTTCTATGTCTAGGTCTTTCTGTGAGAAAGCCCATCTGTCAAGGAGCTTGTGCTTCTTTGGATTTAAACCACAGACCTCCACTCTCCCAGGTGAGCAGAGTCCCAGCTGAGTAGATTCATGTGGAATCAGAAGTTAAGGTGACATCTAGGCTCTTCCACAGCCTGACCTCTGCCTTTTCCTCCTGCCACTCATCTCAGCACCTGAAGCCCGGTACCTCTTCAAGAAAATGTTCAAGGTGATGGTTCACCTGAGAGAGCGCACACATTACTATGTTTGAGGATCAGGGTTCAAGACCCTTGCCCCCAGCTGCAGAGGGGAGCTTCACAAGTGTTGGAGCAGTGCTACAGGTGTCTCTCCTCTCACTCCCTCTATGTAAAAAAAAAAATGGCTGCTGGAAATTGTGGAATCCTGCAAGCACCGAGCTCCAGTGATCACCCTGGTAGTAGGAAGGAAGAACAGAAGAAAGGGGGGCTGAGTGGTGGCGCACCTGGTTGAACACATGTTACAATACCCAATGACTCAGGTTCAAGCACCTGTTCCCCACCTGCAAGAGGAAAGCTTCACAAGTGGTGAAGCAGGGCTGCAGGTGTCACTCTGCCTCTCTTCCTATCTCCCCCTTCCTTCTCTATTTCTGGCTCTCTCTCTCTCCCCCAATAAATAAATAAATAAATAAATAAATATAAAATTTTAAAAGGAAGAAAGGTAGGTAAGTATTCAGGTCCTGTCAAAGACCTACTCAAAACTGTCAGATGGTTTGGAGTGAGTTGGAAGAGAGAAACACCTCTTCCTTCCTACCCTGTTTTCAAATATGGGTCTCTATTTTCATACCATGTCACTGTCATGCTTCTTCACTTTAGTGACTTGATTTTTTTTTTGTTATTGGATAGAGATGGAGAGAAATTGTGAGAGAAGGAGGAGATAGAGAAGAAGAGAGACAGAGAGACACCTGCAGACCTGCTTCACCGCCTGTGAAGTGACTCTCCTGCAGGTGGGGAGCCGGGGGGATCGAACTGGGATCCTAAGCAGTCCTTGCACTTTGTGCCACGTGTGCTTAACCTGCTGTGCTACCGCCCGACTCCCCACTTCAGTGACTTAAAAGTGCCCTGATTTGTTCAATAATCCTTTTTTAAATAAAAAATTTAAAAAAAAGAAAAAAATCCAAAAAAAAGAATATGTTAATTTTAAAATGCTTTCTTGGGGAGGGAAAAATAAAATAAAATGCTTTCTTTAATCAAAAAAAAAAGTGCCCTGAGATTCTTCTCTCTGAACTCACATTTTCTTTCTCCTTCTCCTGTCACTGTTTCTTCTTAAGAGAATTTAACATAATTTGCCAGTGAAACCATCTGAAATTGGAAATTTCTTTTCCAGAAAGTTGGTCAACTTCCCTTGGTTGTTATAAAGTTAGTCAGGTTATTTAATCTGTGTCTACTTCCCCTACACCAGTATTTTAATTCTTTTAGTATCAGACTGAGACAAAGAGAGCAACAATGTTTAGTTGTTTATTTTTTAAAATATTTTATTTGTTTATTGACGAGAAAGATAGGAGAGAGAGAAAGAACCAGACATCACTCTAGTACATGTACTGCCGGGGCTTGAACACAGGACCTCATACTTGAGAGTCCAGTGCTTTATCCACTGTGCCACCTCCCGGACCACTATTTGTTTAATTTTAAGAATTATTTTCGGGAGTCGGGCTGTAGCGCAGCGGGTTAAGCGCAGGTGGCGCAAAGCACAAGGACCGGCATAAGGATCCCGGTTCGAACCCCGGCTCCCCACCTGCAGGGGAGTCGCTTCACAAGCGGTGAAGCAGGTCTGCAGGTGTCTATCTTTCTCTCCTCCTCTCTGTCTTCCCCTCCTCTCTCCATTTCTCTCTGTCCTATCCAACAATGACAACAGAAATAATAATAACTACAACAATAAAACAACAAGGGCAACAAAAGGGAATTAAAAAAAAAAAAACTTTCAAAAAAAGAATTATTTTCTCCAAGAAGGCATTTTATGCTATAAGTTATGCTCTCAACAGTTTTTTCCCCTACTTTCCACAAACCCAAATGTTGAATTTTCAGTTTTGCTAAATTCTAATCTCCTTGGAGCCTTTTTCTCTGAGTGTGTTAATTTCCAAATGATTGGAGATTTTGTTGCTACTTTATGATATTGACTTCAGATTTAATTCTATTATGATTAGAAAGCATACATTTGTGGCTTCAAGTACTTAAAATTCACTAAAGTCCTGATTTTTACATTTTTATATTTATTTATTTTTTCCTTTTGTTGCCCTTGTTGTTTAACATTGTTGTAGTTATTGATGTTGTTGTTGGATAGGACAGAGAGAAATGGAGAGAGGAGGGGAAGACAGAGAGGAGTAGAGAAAGACAGACACCTGCAGACCTGCTTCACCGCCTGTGAAGCAACTCCCCTGCAGGTGGGGAGCGGGGGGCTTGAACCAGATCCCTATGCCGGTCCTTGCGCTTTGTGCCACGTGTGCTTAACCCTCTGCGCCACCGCCCGACTCCTTAAAATCCTGAATTATGATCCAAATGTAGTCCATAAGTTCTAGAGTGCTAATATACATCATTAGCTATAGTGAATAGTACCATATAGTATAGTCAAAACTTACTAAGGGAGCTTTTTCAGAGGCACTTGCCATGCCCATAAATTTTATATGTGAGGAAATGGATATGTGTTAATTAACTTGTCTAGCAATCATTTCACTGTATACATATCTATTTTATATAAAAAAGTTTTATCTATTAATAAGAAGAGTAAAAAGAATCAGAGCATCATTCTAGTACATACAATGCTGGGGATTGAACTCAGGACCTTGTGCTTGGGTGCTTAATGCCTTATCCAATGGGCCACCTCCCAGGTAGATGGAGATAGTGTGTGTGTGGGTGTGTGTGCGTGTGTGTGTGTGTGCGTTTGCATTCTATGTCTATGGAACTCCAAGAGGGCAAAGACTATCTCATTCACACCTGAATTTTTAGTGCTTCAGATATATAGCAGCTGGCTAAGTCTTTATTTCTTATTCAAGAAGTATCTTCTGGAGCCAGAATAATTGCTTGCTAGGTAGGGCACCTGTTCAGGTCAGGTTCAAGTCCTGGCACCGCATGACAGTGCCATATTACTGGAAGCAGCTCTAGTGCTGTAGAGTCTCTCTCTCTCTCTCTCTTCTCAATGAAAAACCACCCTTGGAGTAGTGAAATAGCACACATGTGAGGCCTCAGGTTATCAAACAGAAAAAAAAAAGGAAGGAGAAGAGGAAGAGGAAGTGGGGACAACAGCAGCAATATCTTCTAGAAAGGTGCAGGGACAAGATGGCAGTGTAGGGAGAATCTGTGTTTACCTCTTTCCTCAATAACAACAGATCTACATCTACACCAATACAGGGAACAATCTGCCCAGAAACAAAGCTTAGATCAAGACAAACAATGTTCCACAGCAAGGGAGAAAAAGTCAGCATCCA
Organism: Erinaceus europaeus; assembly: GCF_950295315.1. Lineage (NCBI taxonomy): Eukaryota > Metazoa > Chordata > Mammalia > Eulipotyphla > Erinaceidae > Erinaceus > Erinaceus europaeus. The sequence continues at coordinate 90,915,802 of NC_080185.1, read as the reverse complement.
GGCAGTGAGGACACAGAGGGATGCCCTCACAGAGAAAGAAATCCCACTGTGCAACAACAAATTGCAATCAGTTAAAAGTCTCTAAGGCATGGAACTTTAAACTGGAAAGCAGGAGGGTAGAGCTCCCAGCACTGGAACAGGAAGCATGAATCTATAGGCTATACATTAGGTGAGAGTCTCAGCAACCACCTGTATGATGGCTTCTACAGCCTGGCTCAGAGCAATGCTGGTGGATGCCATATTGGATTCAATTTCCCTAGTACAAGACCCTGTGGGGCATTTCTGGAAGGAAAGCTCCACCCATACATAGCAAAGGGTGTAAGCTTGGGCAAACAGACCTGACCCTAGCTAGCCCACAACCTGACTGCTAGCAAACAAATTGCATCCTCACTGTCAAGGAAGGATCTTGGCTCTTTGGTACTAAGTGGCCTGTAGGGACATATTTTTAAAAGGTGTAGAATTGGGGGCCAGGTGGTGGCACATCTGGCTAAGCACACACATTACAGTGTGCAAGGATGCAGGTTCAAGCCCCTGGTCCCCACCTGTGGGGAGGGGGAAGTTTCACAACCGGTGAAGCAGAACAGCAGGTGTCTCCTTCTCTCCCTCTCTGTCTCCCCTTCCCCTCTCCATTTATTCCTGTTTCTATCCAATAATAAATAAGTAAATAATATTTTTAAAAGAAAATGTAAAAAAAAGAAAATGTATAGAATTGTACTTCTGATATATATATATATATATATATATATATGTATATACTCTTGTAAATAAAGCTTATCTAAAAAACAAAATTATTATAAAAATCTATACTTGTGGGGAGTTGGGTGGTAGCACAGCAGGTTAAGCGCAGATGGCGGAAAGCGCAAGGACTGGCCTAAGGATCCTGGTTCGAGCCCCTGGCTCCCCACCTACAGGGGAGTCACTTCACAAGTGGTGAAGCAGATCTGCAGGTGTCTGTCTTTCTCTCCCCCCTCTGTCTTCCCCTCTTCTATCCATTTCTCTCTGTCCTATCCAACAACAAGGACATCAGTAACAACAATAATAACTACAACAATGAAACAACAAGGGCAACAAAAAGTAATAAATAAATAAATTTAAAAAAAAATCCATACTTGTGGTCCGGGAGGTGGTGCAGTGGATAAAGCACTGGACCTCTCAAGTGTGAGATCCAGAGTTAAATCCCTAGCAGCGGATGTACCAGAGTGGTGTCTGGTTCTTTCTCTTCATCTTTCTCATGAATAAATAAATGAAATCTTTACAGATATATACTGGAGGCTGGGCAGGGGTGCATCCAGTTGAACCCCTGCTCCTCACCTGTTGGGGGGGAAGTTTCATGAATGCTGCAGCAGGTCTGCAGGTGTCTCTCTTTCTCTCTCCTTTATCTATCTCTCCCCTGTCAATTTCTCTCTGTCCTATCAAATAAAATGAAAAGAAAAAAGGAGGGGTGACCACTGGGAGCCATAGTGTCAGCACCAAACCTCATCGATAATCGTGGTGGCAACAAAAAAAAAAAATCTATGTTGCCTCCTGTGGCCTGGGAGATGCTGTCCTGGCTAAAGCATTAAACATTCAAGCATGAAGTCCTGAGTTTGAGCCTTAGCATCACATGTGTAAGAGTGATGCTCTGGTTCTCTCTCTCCCTCTCTCTTACTGATGAAATAACCAAAATAAATATAGGACCAGCAAAATAGCTCACTAGGATAGTGTATTGCTTTGCCATACATGTGACCAGATTCTAGTCTGGCCCCCACCACAATGAAGGAACTTTGGTGCTGGGGTCTCTCACTGTTTTTCTGCCTTTCTAACTCTCTGTCTCTATCTTTTTTATTATTGTTATCTTTATTTATTGGTGGGGACCAGGGGCTCAAACCCAGGTTCTTGTGCATTACGACATGTGCTCTCAACCGCTGCTCCTGGTGGTTTTTTTTTTTCATTTTTTATTAGATAGGAAAGAGAGAAATTGAGAGGGAAGGGGGAGATAGAGAGGGCGGGAGAGAGAGAGAGAGAGAGAGACCTGCAAACCTGTTTCACCACTTGTGGAGCCACCCCCCTGCAAGTGGGGAGCCTGGGGCTCTAAATGGGACCCTTGGCGGGTCCTTGCACTTTGTACTATGTGCACTTAACCTGCTGCAACACTGCCTTATTCCCTAGTCTTTTCTTTTGAAAAAAATGTTTATTTATTTATTTTTTTAAAAAAATATTTATTTTATTTATTTATTCCCTTTTGTTGCCCTTGTTGTTTTATTGTTGTAGTTATTATTGTTGTTGTTGTTGTTGGATAGGACAGAGAGAAATGGAGAGAGGAGGGGAAGACAGAGAGGAGGAGAGAAAGATAGACACCTGCAGACCTGCTTCACCGCCTGTGAAGCGACTCCCCTGCAGGTGGGGAGCCGGGGTTGGAACTGGGATCCTTATGCCGGTCCTTGTGCTTTGCGCCACCTGCGCTTAACCCGCTGCGCTACAGCCCGACTCCCATGTTTTATTTATTTATTGGACAGAGACAGGAAGAAATCAAGAAGGGAGTTGGGAGAAAGACAAAGAGACACCTGCAGCACTGCTTCATCATTTTTCAAAGCCTCCCCCTGTAGGTGGGAACTGGGAACTTGAACCCAGGTCCTTGCACATTGTAACATGTGTGCTCAACCAGGTGCGCCACTGCCTGGCCCCTAGCACACTGTAGTCTTATAATTTTGTAAACCACTATATGTAAACCACTAGTAACCACAACTAAAAAATAATTGGGAGGGCATTGGGTGGTAGTGCAGCGGGTTAAGCATACATGGTGCAAAGCGGAAGGACCGGCGTAAGCATCCCGGTTTGAGCCCCCGGCCCCCCACCTGCATGGGGGGGTCACTTCGCAAGCGGTGAAGCGGGTCTGCAGGTGTCTATCTTTCTCTCCCCTTCTCTGTCTTCCCCATCTCTCTCGATTTCTCTCTGTCCTATCCAAATATAGCAATAACAACAACAGCAATAATAACAACAACAAGGGCAACAAAAGGGAAAGCCTCCAGGAGCAGTGGATTCTTAATGCAGGTACTGAGCCCCAGCAGTAACCCTGGAGGCAAAATAATAATAACAATAATAGTAATTTGGAAGAGAAAGAGAGAGGAAGACTCCACAGCACTGAAACTTTCTTCAGTTCTGTGGGGGCTGAGCTCAAACCTGGGTCACATAAAGGGCAAAGCAACACACTATCCAAGTGAGCTATCTTGGCAGGCCCTCGTGTTCTAATGTCTCACATGCAGTTCCAATTATGTGCTGACTGCTTATTAACATGCTGCTAGGGACCACTTCTATTTTCAGCCGCTAGCCACCCAGCCTTTCCCAAGATCTGTTTTCTTCTTCAAATGCTAATGCCAACCTCTAGAGATGCCAGAATTACTCCAAGCAACTGGCCCCAGGCCTGACATCAGCCACAGCTGAGCTCCTCCACTTCAGAACATCTGGTAGCACAGAAGCAGATGCACTTGCAGAGAAGCACTCAACCCATCCCAGCCTCTCTGCATCTGCCTGTTCGTTTCAAGTGTGCAGAATCTGTATATGTAAATACATATGTTAGAGACAGAACAAAAGGGTGAAGGAGACCACAGCACTGAAACCAAGACCACAGCATTAAAACTTTCTTCAATGCGGTGGAGACCAGGCTTGAATTCTGATTTACAGAGGTGCCTGAAGGGGGTGGTGTAGATAGCATAATGGTTATGCAAAGATACTCTCATACCTGAGGCTCCTAAGTCCCAGGTTCAATCCCCCTCATCACCATAAACCAGAGTTGAGCAGGGCTCTGGTAAACAAAACAAAACAAAAGTGCCTGGAATTGAACTCGGGAACCTCTGAGCCTCAGGCAGGAATGTCTGTTACAGAATCAATATGCTATCTTTCAGCCCTTCTGCAAGTCCTTTTAAGGTATCGTGTTTGGTGCCCTGTCTTAAGTGAAAAGGCAACCACAGGGCAGCTTCAATTTTCCTGACTTCTTGTGCCCAGTGGTACCAGATTTTGCCCAATGGTATTGCCAAAAACAAATTGGGGGGAGGGTTGCCCATACCACATTCTAAAATCAACTCAGTATGGGGGAGACAGCATAATGGTTCTGCAGAAGTCTTTCATGCCTGAGATTCTTAAGTCCCAGCTTCAGTCCCTCATACCACCATAAGCCAGAGCTGAGCAGTGCTCTGGTAAACAAACAAATAAAATCAACTCAGCTCAAGGATTCTTGGGTATTCAAGTTGAGCGTGTATTTCATGCAGATGCCCCCGCCCCCGCCCCACACACACACCACCACCACCACCACCACCACCACCACCACCAGTGAAATTTCAGTTAATGTTACTGGAAGAAAGTCTGGTGCTCAGTGCTCAAAGGACCAATTAAAGAAGAAGCAAGGGTTGATGTAAGGCAAAATCTTTGTTGCCTAGGAGGTAATGTGGTGCATAAAGTGTTGGACCCTTGAGCATGAGGTCCCGAGCTCGATCTCCAGCATCACATGTACTGGAGTGATGCTCTCGTTCTCTCACTTTCTCTCTCACAAATCCTTATTTATTTATTTATTTATTTAATTTATTTGCCTCCAGGGTTATTGCTGGGGCTTGGTGCCTGCACCACGAATACACTGCTCCTGGCAGCCATCTTTTCTCCATTATTGTTATTTTTTCTGTTATTGTTGTTGTTGTTGCTGCTGCTGCTGCTGTTGTTGAATAGGACAGAGAGAAATTGAGAGAGGAAGGGAAGACATAGAGAGGGAGAGAAAGGTAGACACCTGCAGATCTGCTTCACCACTTGTGAAGCGACCCCCCTGCAGGTAGGAATCTGGGGGCTCAAACCAGGATCCTTGGGCTGGTCCTTGCAATCTGCAGTATATGTGTTTAATCTGTGTGCTACCTCCCTGTCCCCAAATAAATGCTTTTAAAAAATTGTATTTGGGGGGGGGCTGGGTAGTAGCGCAGCAGGTTAAGCGCACATGGCATGAAGTGCAAAGACTAGCATAAGGATCCCACTTGGAGCCTCTGGCTCCCCACCTTCAGAGGGGTTGCTTCACAGGTGGTGAAGCAGGTCTGCAGATGTCTTTCTCTCCCCCTCTCTGTCTTCCCCTCCTCTCTCCATTTCTCTCTGTTCTATCCAACAACAACGACAGCAATAACAGCAACAATGATAAACAACAATGACAACAAAAGGAAAAAAAGTAGCCTCCACTGCCACAGAGCAGTGCATTCGTAGTGCAGGCACCGCGTAGTGCACGCACCAAGCCCCAGCAATAACCTTGGAGACAAAAAAAAAATTATTTTGTTTATTTATTTATTTTGGTTAAAAACAGAAAAATTGAGAGGAGGAAAGGGAAATAGGGAGAGAAAGACGCCTGCAGTACTGCTTCCCGGCTTATGAAGCTTCTCTCAAGGACTCAAAATCATCTCTTTCAATTGAAGAGTAGTATTCCCTTGAACATATCCCATAATAGCTCTATCCAGTTATCTCTTGATGGGCATTTAAGTTGCTTCCATTCTTTGGCTATTGTGAATAAAGCAGCTGTGAGCAGAGGGGTACATATGACCCTTTGAATTAGTGTTTTCATGTTCTTTGAATAAACACGTAGGAGTGGTATTGCTGTGAAATGGGAAAACCAGTAGACGGCGGAACACCGCATTTGTGGTGGGCCTCCACTCCCCAATTCCTATAGACTGAAAGGGAACCACCCCATTTGTAGCGAGCTTCCAGTTTCACGTTTCCAGCCCTTGACTATTACCCACGTCCCAGTTTAAAGTTCCCGCCGCATTCGCTTCTGTCCAGTCCATTTGCACTATGAATTCTGAATGTCAAGCCCCCTTTGTAAAACCAAAAAGTAGTCAAAGTCAACCAAACTGTTCCTTCAGACTTCAGTACGAACCCACTGACCACATCCGCGTTTCCCCAGAAAGATCCCACCGCCATAGCCCCATCTGGGCCAGACCAAGGCTCCATTCCGGGACTTCCAAGGCGGGACTGGGTCTTTCTGGCAACAAGCCAGCCCTGTGTTCAAAGTGAGGGAACAAGTGACCTATGCAGCAACGATCTTCTCATGGTAAGATCCTCAGGGGAATATTGAAGTTAGTGAAGTCGACAGGTTTGATCACCCCAAAAGCCAAATTGTATGGCCTTCAGCTGAGGGCCAGGTTATGCTGTCCAGGAAAGCTAGATCAATTAGGAATTTTAAAAGGGAAATGTTTTAATCTCTGGTATTTGTGAGAATGTATGTGAATATTATGGTTACACAAGGTTTCATGGCTATAGAACTTGAGTGGACTCCTATCTGTGGTTCTTTGGGCTGTCTTTTCAGCTAACTGGGGATTCACAGCCCTCCTGGCTGCGACCGACTATACAGCTTCCCCTAAGCTAAGATGCCTTTAAGATCCCATGAGGGGGGAGTCGGGCTGTAGCGCAGCGGGTTAAGCGCAGGTGGCGCAAAGCACAAGGACCGGCATAAGGATCCCGGTTCGAACCCCGGCTCCTCACCTGCAGGGGAGTCGCTTCACAGGCGGTGAAGCAGGTCTGCAGGTGACTTTCTCTCCTCCTCTCTGTCTTCCCCTCCTCTCTCCATTTCTCTCTGTCCTATCCAACAACGACAACAACATTAATAACTACAACAATAAAACAACAAGGGCAACAAAAGGGAATAAATAAATAAAATAAATATTTAAAAAAAAAAAAAAAGATCCCATGAGGGGTGCAGCCAGGCAAGCACCTGAGTAGAGTCAGAACTTCCTGAGTTCAGGTTCATCCCCACCTTTGTGCGACAGCGTTCACTGGGATAGGCACATACAAAATGTGATCCTGGGGAGTTGGACGGTAGCACAGCGGGTTAAGCGCACATGGCGGTAGGATCCTGGTTTGAGCCCTGGTTCCCCACCTGCAGGGTAATCACTTTACAGGCTGTGAAGCAGGTCTGCAGGTGTCTTTCTTTCTTCCCCTCCTCTCTCCATTTCTCCCTGTCCTATCAAACAATGATGACCTTAACAACAACAATAATAAAACAAGAAGGGCTACAAAAGAGAAAATAAATAATAATAAATAATAATATATAAAATAAATAAAATAAAATGTGATACCCAGTGGCCAGGGGGTGGTGCACCAGGTTAAGCGCACATAGTGCTAAGCACAAGGACCCGCGAAAAGATCCCTGTTCAAGCCCCCGGCTCCCCACCTACAAGGCGGGATCACTTCACAAGCAGTGAAGCAGGTCTGCAAGTGTTTATCTTTCTCTCCCTCTCTATCTTCCCCTCCTGTCTCAATTTCTCTCTGTCGTATCCAATAATAATAATAATAATAAAATAAAAATGGCCTCTGGGAGCAGTGAATTGATTCATAGTGCGGGCACAGAACCCAAGTGATAACCTTGGAGACAATAATAATAATAATAATACAAGGGCAACAAAAGAGAAAATAAAATAAATCAATCAAAATACTACTACTACTACTACTACTACTACTACTAATAATAATAATAATATGGGAACCTCACAGTCAAAGAGTCACCCAACCATCTTAGGGACAATGCTGAGGAATTTCAAGCTAGGTTACAACAGAGACTACAGTGTCCAGATGAAATTGAAGAAATTCCGTGCCCTGTGTGAAGTAGACTGGCCCACTTTAGAGGTAGGGTGGCCTAGTGAAGGCACCTTAGACATCTCAACAATTGCCTGAATCAGAGACATATTCTCAGGTGATCCAGGACATCCAGATCAGTTTCCCTACATCAGCACATGTTATTGCTCTGCCCTAGACCCTCCTGGCTGGCTCTGCTTTCACATCAAGATTGGGCCCAGTCATCAAAGGACCAGGCTCTAGCATCCCACTCAGCCCGGCCTCCCCAGTCCTCTAAGAAGAAATATCCACAGATTCATTCCTGTCCGAGTCTACCTAGCACAGAAGGTTTCTTGCCCCCACCTTACATCATATGCTCCACGGCACCACCCAAACCACTGCTTACTCCTTTGCAAAGGAACCAGTCTGCAACAGCCAACCCAGACACAGGTCATCTACAAATGATCAGCACCACAAACAGAAGCCCAAAGTCATTGCCCCCACCCCCACTCTCTTGCACCTACCACAGTCACCTTCTCCAGCAGCCGCTACCTTACCTCAATCCACCTCCACACAGACTCTTCAGGAAGATAGAAAGGATGAACAGAACATTAAAATCCACCTTGAGCGAGTTTTACCATGAGACTGTACTGCCTTAGCCCCAGTTTCTCCTGCTGGCTCTCCGACAGGTGAGGTGTACCCCAAGAAGGAATGGGCTTTCGCCATTTGAGACAGTCTATGGGTGGCTCCTCCAGTCTTGAAAGTCTTGAAGGGTGACATCCACCAGTTAGGAGAACAAGGATTAAGAAAAGAGATGATTCAACTGGGGAGAATTCTGAGCGATATAACAACGGTGGCTGAGGAAAGAATAACTGATGCCGTAGATACCCTCGTCCACAGGTTCTCACCCAGAGACTGTGTTTGGCTAAAAAAAAACACAGAGCCTTTAGAAGCTATGTGGGATGGGCCTTACTGAGTGATCTTAACCACTCCCACAGCTCTTAAAGTTGCAGGTCAGAAGGCTTGGATCCGGCACACCAGGGTAAAATCGGCCCATCAGCAGGAGTGGATGAGCCACCCTGACCCAGCAAACCCCTTGTGCTATGAAAATCTCTAGAAATGGAAGATCACTTCTGCCGGCATGATCCTGGATCTGACCTCTGGCACAGACTGCCGCTTCTGGTTATCTAGGAGGACTGCTACTTCTAATGACTTTAAGTACCATCCTGTCTTTTGGACTGAGAACTCTCTGTCCAAGGAGGACATGGGAAAAGTGTGGGACTTGCACCCTTGCTGTTCATCAGGTGCATGCTACAGACTACACCTTCATCCTGAGGGATGTCAGATTGGCTCCAGTAACTGAGGCCTTATGGGATATGGGGACTCCATATGTAGACATGCTTATCGATGCTTACCAGGTGGTATGACTGGCACCTGGGAAGTCTCAGGAAGATGCCACCAGACATGTGCTGGATGGCATTCCTATTATCAGAATGTCCTTAAGATATATGGTTGTGGGAGTCGGGAGGTAGCGTAGCGGGTTAAGTGCAGGTGGCGCAAAGCACAAGGACCAGCGTAAGGTTCCCGGTTCGAGCCCCCGGCTCCCCACCTGCAGGGGGTAGTCACTTCACAAGTGGTGAAGCAGGTCTGCAGGTGCCTATCTTTCTCTCCCCCTCTCTGTCTTCTCCTCTCTCCATTTCTCTCTGTCCTACCCAACAACGATGACATCAATAACAACAATTATAACTACAACAATAAAACAACAAGGGCAACAAAAGGGAATAAATAAATAAATATTTTTAAAAAGATATATGGTTGTGAAGAAGGGAAATGTCAAAACCAGGGTCACCATGGTGGTTCAGGATTATTCTGTCAGAGTAAGAACAGGGAAGTTACTAAGCCCACTGGGCCATTCAGAGCATGAGCTGCAGACTGACTGTTAGGGGTTTTCTACTCTTTTATTTTATTTTATTTTATTTTTTTAATTTTTTAATATTTATTTTATTTATTTATTCCCTTTTGTTGCCCTTGTTGTTTTATTGTTGTAGTTATTATTGTCGTCGTTGTTGGATAGGACAGAGGGAAACAGAGAGAGGAGGGGAAGACAGAGAGGAGGAGAGAAAGATAGACACCTGCAGACCTGCTTCACCGCCTGTGAAGCGACTCCCCTGCAGGTGGGGAGCCGGGGTTGGAACTGGGATCCTTATGCCGGTCCTTGTGCTTTGCACCACCTGCGCTTAACCCACTGTGCTACAGCCTGACTCCCTATTTTATTTTATTTTATTTTATTACTACTATTATTATATACAGGTGTCCCTTTTCCATCCACCTTCTTCAGGTTGACAAAAATTAACTGTTGTTGCTTTTTCCGTTGCTAGGTGACTGGGCATCCTAGCCATTGTGAGAGGAACTTGTTTTTCTCTACTCTCCTGTTGCTGAGGAGAGCACCTCAACAACACTCTCCTTTTTCCCCTCCTCCTAGCTAATTAAAAAAAAAAACTCTTTCCTTTCACTGCTGTTCCTTTTTTCTTCTCTTTTTTTCTTTCCTTTTTTTAAAAATTCTTTTCTTCCTTCCTCCTTCTTTTGTTTTCTGAATTCACTGATACTCGCTTGTGAATTATTTTGGGGAAGAAAGCTGACTCGGAGTGGACTCTGTGTGTGTTTGTATTCTCTAATTCCCTTTCTCCCCTTTCTATCCCTAGAATTTATAGTGGACAGTAGATTTTCATAATGGTCTATACTTGCGTTCCCTTTTAGCCTGTCTCTTTCTTTTTCTTTTGTTTGGTTGCTATTTTTTCTTGGACTGGAGGTGTTGTCTGGCTAACTGGTATTGGTTGAACTGCATCAATCCTTGCTTCAGTTACTATTGTTGTAATTTCTGAGGTTGGTAACTGCACTTGTCATAAAGGTCTTTAGTATAGCGTGGCTTCTACTCAAAACACAACTGAAGAATGAAAGAACAGAAAAATAAAAAAAAACAACATCAATAAAAAATGGTTAAATAACTCAACAACAAATAGAAAATTACTAAAAAATCACAGAATTTGTAAACTCAACAACATACTGCTAAGAACCTCTGGGTCAGAGAGGCACTCAAGCAAGAAATTCAAATGTTCCTGGAAACAAATGAAAACCAAGACACAAGTTATCAAAATATTTGGGACACAGCTAAAGCAGTATTGAGAGGGAAACTCATACCCATACAATCACATATTAGAGAACAAGAAAAAGCTCAAATAAACGACCTTACTGCACACCCTAAGTACTCAGAGGAAGAACAAAGGGACCTTAAAGCAACCAGAGGATGGAAATCACTAAAATTAGAGCAGAAATAAACAACATAGAAAATAAAAGAACCATACAAAACATCAATGAAGCCAAATGTTGGCTCTTTGAAAAATTAAACAAGGTTGACAAACCCCTAGCCAGACTCACTTAAAAAAAAGGGAGAAGGCCCAAGTAAATAGAATTGTAAATGATAGAGGAGATATCACAGATGACACCACAGAAATCCAGAAAATCATGCGAGACTTCTACGAAGAACTATACGCCAATAAGCGAGAAAATCTGGAAGAAATGGAAGAATTCCTGGAAATATATACCCTTCCAAAACTGAACCAAGAAGAACTACAAAACCTAAATGCACCAATCAAAGACAAAGAAATTGAAACAGTTAAGAATCTTCCCAACAACAAAAGTCCTAGACCAGATGGTTTCACAAACGAATTCTACAAAACATTCAGGAAACAGCTAATACCTATACTTCTAAAGCTCTTCCACAATATTGAAGAAACACCTTCTATGAAACCAACATCACCCTGATACCAAAAGCAGATAGGGACACAACAAAAAAGAAAAACTACAGACCAATATCTCTGATGAACATAGATGCCAAAATATTAAACAAGATTCTGGCCAACCGGATACAGCAGTATATCAAAAAGATTATTCATCACAACCAAGTGGGATTTATCCCAGGAATGCTAGGCTGGTTCAACATACGTAAGTCAGTCAATGTCATTCACCACATCAATAAAAGCAAAACCAAAAACCACACAATTATCTCAATAGATGCAAAGAAAGCCTTTGACAAAATCCAGCATCCACTCATGCTCAAAACACTACAAAAAATGGGAATAGATGGGAAAATCCTCAAGATAGTGGAGTCCATATATAGCAAACCTACAGCGAACATCATACTCAATGGACAGAAGCTGAAAGCATTCCCCCTCAGATCGGGGACTAGACAGGGCTGTCCACTGTCACCGTTACTCTTCAACATAGTATTGGAAGTTCTTGCCATAGCAATCAGGCAAGAGAAAGAAATCAAAGGAATACAGATTGGAAGGGAAGAAGTCAAACTCTCACTATTTGCAAATGATATGATAATATACATAGAAAAACCTAAAGAATCCAGCAGAAAATACTGGAAGTTATTCGGCAATATAGCAAGGTGTCAGGCTACAAAAATCAATGTACAAAAATCAGTGGCATTTCTTTATGCAAACACTAAATCTGAAGAAGAAGACATCCAGAAATCACTCCCATTCACTGTTGCCTCAAAATCAATAAAATACCCAGGAATAAACCTGACCAAAGAAGTAAAAGATTTGTATACTGAAAACTATGAGTCACTATTCAAGGAAATAGAAAATGATACCAAGAAATGGAAAGACATCCCATGCTCATGGATTGGAAGAATTAATATCATCAAGATGAATATTGTCCCCAGAGCCATACACAAATTGAATGCAGTGCACATCAAAGTTCCACCAAGCTTCTTTAAGAGAATAGAACATAAACTATAATCATTTATCTGGAACCAGAAAATACCCAGAATTGCTAAAACAGTCTTGAGGAAAAGAAACAGAAATGGAGGCATTACACTCCCAGATCTCAAACTATATTATAAGGCCATCATCATCAAAATAGGCTGGTACTAGAACAAAAATAGGCACACAGACCAGCGGAACAGAATCGAAAGCCCAGAACTAAATCCCCACACCTATGGATATCTAATCTTTGATTAGGGGGCCCAAAGTATTAAATGGAGGAAGGAGGCTCTCTTCAATAAATGTTGCTGGAAAAACTGGGTTGAAACATGCAGAAGGATGAAATTGAGCCACCTTATCTCACCAGAAACAAAAATCAACTCCAAATGGATCAAGGACATGGATGTTAAACCAGAAACTATCAAATTCTTAAAGGAAAACATTGGTGAACACTTTCCCACCTAAACCTCAAGAACATCTTTGATGATACAAACCAAATTGCAAGGAAGACTAAAGCAAAAACAATTTGATGGTACTACATCAAATTGAAAAGCTTCTGCACAGACAGAGAAACTATCACACAAACCAATAGACCCCTCACAGAATGGGAGAAGATTTCCACATGCCATATATTAGACAAGAAACTAATCACCAAAATATACAAAGAGCTCAGCAAACTTAGCAACAAAAAACCAAATGACCCCTATCTTTCTCTCCCCCTCTGTCTTCCCTTCCTCTCTCCATTTCTCTCTGTCCTATCCAACAACGACTACAACAGTAAAAAAAAAAAATGACCCCATCCAAAAATGGGCAGAGGATATGAACAGAACACCCACTACAGAAGAGATCCAAAAGGCTAACAAACACATGAAAAATTGCTCCAGGTTGCTGATTGTCAGAGAAATGCAAATAAAGACAACATTGAGATACCACCTCACCCCTGTGAGAATGGCATATATCAAAAAGGACAGCAGCAACAAATGCTGGAGAGGCTGTGGGGACAGAGGAACCTTTCCGCACTGCTGGTGGGAATGTAAATTGGTTCAATCTCTGTGGAGAGCAGTCTGGAGAACTCTCACAAGGATAGGCATGGACCTTCCATATGACCCAGTAATTCTTCTCTTGGGGATATACCCCAAGGACTCTATAACACCTAACCAAAAAGATATGTGTAGCTCCCTAATATGAAAGTATCTCCCTAATATCAGGAAGGGGTATAAGTGTTGTTGACTGTAAACCCCATCAATTTGATTTGGTCTGGAGCCCATATTCAGCTTAGGAGCCTATGTGACCTCTACATCCCTGTAGATCTGAGTTCACATTCTGTGGTCATGAGTAGGAACATTCCAAGCTGCCCCAATATCAACCCATCTTCCTCAGGTGTAGCATAGAGTATATTGTCCAGCCTCCCTTCGGAGGATGGAACATTCTCTACCGTTGTGGATCCAAGTTGAGGGCAAGGTCCTATGTGGGGCTCACAAAGGGGTCTACTTTGTTGTCCCTGATAGATATGACAGGTAACAATGGAGAGAGGGATTTATTTGAGGTCTAGGCCCATCATGTCTGTTTGGGAATCTCAGGATTCCCCAAATAGGGCCTCAGCTGTTGGGGTGGCCTGATAGTGACTAAGAGTCATCATTAAAGTATGCCAGTCTCTTGCCCTTATTCAGCTTTTGCAGTCCTCACTTTCCTAAGGTTAGCTTTGGATTGAGTGAGAGAACTGTAATAGGATGTAGGTGAGGAGGGTATCTAAGTCTAGTTATATACTATTTCATTAGAAACTTTATACTGACTCACTGCAGACTATTGTGTACTTTTGCTTTCAGGTATATATTTTGCCCTACTTTATGGATATGTGTGAGCTCTATCTCATGGGACCTGGTCTATATCTAGGTTTTGGGACTTTGTTAGGAAGTGAACCACCTGGAATGGAATTAGAGAATACCATGAAAGGAAAGGTCTCACCCAAGTAATGAAGCTGAAGAGTTGTCATTCCACACCTGAAGTCTCTGGACACAGTCTGAAGTGAAGCATGGTGAGGTTAGTACTCATTGTATTGATTAGGCTGAGATCGGTGGATGCAATATTATTTGGTATGAATTGAGAGAAGCATGCAGGAAAAGTGCACCCCACCCCAGGACTAGGGGAAATATAGGCTCTATAGTGGAAATGTGAGGTTCCTGCTGTCTTAGGGTTCAAGAAGACAATAGATAGTTATTGTTATAATCACATTATTTGGTAGTTGGGTTAACTTTGAAAAATCCCTTTGTTAGGATTTGCTGTATAATTCATAACATCACCATAATTTATGTCCTTTGACATTATTAGTATATAGCTGTGCCACCGGTTGCTTCTGTTCTCCCTGGTCTAGGCTTTTGTGAGCGTCAACATATCAAAGAGTCAGCCTACGTATTAAAAAGACTCAGTTTGTGCTTTAAAAATTTTGAGACAATAAATAAATTTTTTAAAAGTTTGAGACATACAATCAATTTTCCCCTCTCATATTAATTAAATAGTGATTTATATGACTACAAATTAATAGGAGTGTACATAAACATCATTCCCACCACCAAAAGACTATGTCCCATCCCACCCCACCCCCACCACCACTCCGGGAAGCCAAATATCCACCTTCACCCTCACCCCAGGGTTTTTACTTTGGTGCCCTACTCCAGATCTAGTCAAATCCTGCTTTGTTTCCCTTTCTCTTCTTCTTTCTCAACTTCTGTTGATGAGTGGGATCATCCCATACTTATCTTTATCTTTCTGACTTAGCTCACTTAACATAATTCCTTCTAGCTCTGTCCAAGATGGGTCAGAGAAGGTGGGTTCATTGTTCTTAATAGCTGCATAGTATTCCATTGTGTATATATACCACAGCTTTCTCAGCCACTCATCTGTTGTTGGGCACCTGGGTTGCTTCCAGGTTTTAGCTATTACAAATTATGCTGCTGTAAACATAAGTCTGACCAGACTTCCCTGGACAGACGATCCCACCAATGTGTCCTGGAGCTCCGCTTCCCCAAAGCCCCACCCTACTAGGGAAAGAGAAAGGCAGGCTGGGAGTATGGATCGACTAGTCAATGCCCATGTTTAGCAGGGAAGCAATTACAGAAGCCAGACCTTCCACCTTCTGCATCTCACAATGACCTTGGGTCCATACTCCCAGAGGGATAAAGAACAGGAAAACTATCAGGGGAGGGGATGGGATATGGAGATCTGGTGGTGGGAATTGTGTGGAGTTGTACCCCTCTTATCCAATGGTTTTGTTAATACCTCCTTTTTAAATAAAAAAAGAGCAAGGCCAGAAGAAAACTGCAAAAATAACGAGGATGTCCTAGTCAACCTTTGAATTAAGACTCCATCTGATCCCAAGTAAGACAAGGGACAGAGCCCGACCTCAGTGGTTGAAAAGTTAAGGTGGGGAGAAATCAGCCCAGACAGTGTGACTATTATTTTTCAACTGCCCAAACTTAAGCCCTGACCACTTTGGCCAGTGACTGGACCCAACCTAGGGAGCAACACAGGAACCCAGAATCAAGCCATGCTTTGGAATCTCTACTCTCCCTTAGTTTTGTTTAACACCACCCACCATATGCTAAGACCAGCTAGTGTCACCCTGGTAGAGGATTGTTGGATGTGCATTGTGCCCAGACCAATTCAATATCTAGCTGCTCCCGTGTCAGACTTCAGTGATCAGGCATTGTGTCACAAAGACTGGTTTATTCATTCCCATTTGAAATCTTGGGGAAGCTTCTCATGCTTAAAAAGAAAAAGAGGGAGTCAGGCAGTAGCGCAGCGGGTTAAGTGCTAGTGGCATGAAGCCCAAGGACCAGCGTAAGGATCCCAGTTTGAGCCCCCCCCGGCTCCCCACCTGCAGGGGGGGTCGCTTCACAAGCAGGAAGGTCTGCAAGTGTCTCTCTTTCTCTCCCCCTCTCTGTCTTCCCCTCCTCTCTCCATTTATCTCTGACCTATTTAACAATGATGATGTCAACAACAACAACAATAATAACTACAATGACAATAAAAAACAAGGGCAACTGAAAGAGGTACTAAAAGACCTCTTATAAACAAGAACATCACTATAATACTTGCAATATATCAGAGCAAACAAATTTTTTTAGAACAATGGCACTACAATACATTAAATCCATAATATCAATAAATGTCAATGGCTTAAACTCACCCATCAAAAGGCACAGGGTGGGGGGATGGATCAGAAAACATAACCCAACCATATGCTACTTGCAAGAATCCCATCTGTCACAACAAGATAAACACAGACTTAAAGTGAACGGATGGAGAACTATCATATAGGCTAACGGACCACAAAAAAGGGCAGGAACAGCCATACTTATCTCAGACACGATATATTTTAAATTAAATAAAGTAATAAAAGATAGGCAAGGACATTACATAATGATTAGAGGATCAATCATCCAAGAAGACTTAACAATTATTAACATCTATGCACCCAACGAGGGACCATCTAAATACATTAAGCATCTACTGAAAGAATTTCAAAAATACATCAGTAGTAATACAATAATAGTGGGAGACTTCAATACCCCACTCTCACACTTAGACAGATCAACAAAGCAGAGAACCAATAAAGATACAAGAGAATTGAATGAAGAGATTGACAGACTAGACCTCTTGGACATTTTCAGACTCCTCCACCCCAAAAAACTGGAATACACCTTCTTTTCAAATCCACATAACACATACTCAAGGATAGACCACATGTTAGGCCACAAAGACAGCATCAATAAATTCAAGAGCATTGAAATAATCCCAAGTATCTTCTCAGACCACAGTGGAGTAAAACTAACAACAAACGGAAAATTATTAAAAGACACAGAATTTGGAAACTAAACAACATGCTCCTTAAGAACCACTGGGTCAGAGACTCACTCAAACAGGAAATTCAAATGTTCCTGGAAACTAATGAAAATGAAGACACAACCTATCAAAATATTTGGGACACAGCTAAAGCAGTACTGAGAGGGAAACTTATAGCCATACAATCACATATTAAACACCAAGAAGAAGCTCAAATGAACCACCTTACTGCACACCTCAAGGACTTAGAGGAAGAGGAACAAAGGAACCCTAAAGCAACCAGAAGGACAGAAATCACTAAAGTTCGAGCAGAAATAAACAACATCGAAAATAAAAGAACCATACAAAACATCAATGAAGCCAAATGTTGGTTCTTTGAAAGATTAAACAAAATTGACAAACCCTTAGCCAGACTCACCAAACAAAAAAGAGAGAAGACTCAAATTAATAGAATTGTAAACGATGAAGGAGATATCACAACTGACACCACAGAAATCCAGAGAATCCTGCGAAACTTCTATAAAGAACTATATGCCACCAAGCTAGAGAATGCGGAAGAAATGGAACAATTCCTAGAAACCTATGCACTTCCAAAACTGAACCAAGAAGAACTACAAAATCTAAATGCACCAATCACAGACAAAGAAATTGAAACCGTTATTAAGAATCTCCCAAACAACAAAAGTCCTGGACCAGATGGCTTCACAAACGAATTCTACAAAACTTTCAGGAAACAGTTAATACCCATACTTCTTAAGCTATTCCATAAGATTGAAGAAACAGGAATACTCCCTTCCACCTTTTATGAAGCCAACATCACCCTGATAACAAAAGCTGATAGGGACAGAACAAAAAAGGAAAACTACAGACCAATATCTCTGATGAACATAGATGCCAAAATATTAAACAAGATCTTGGCCAACCGGATACAGCAACACATCAAAAAGATTGTTCATCATGACCAAGTGGGATTCATCCCAGGAATGCAAGGCTGGTTCAACATCCATAAGTCATTCAATGTCATTCACCACATCAATAAAAGCAAAGCCAAAAACCACACGATTATCTCAATAGAGGCAGAGAAAGCCTTTGACAAAATCCAACACCCGTTCATGCTCAAAACTCTACAAAAAATGGGAATAGATGGGAAATTCCTCAAGATAGTGGAGTCTATATATAGCAAACCTACAGCCAACATCATACTCAATGGACAGAAGCTGAAAGCATTCCCCCTCAGATTGGGGACTAGACAAGGCTGTCCACTGTCACCGTTACTTTTCAACATAGTATTGGAAGTTCTTGCCATAGCAATCAGGCAAGAGAAAGAAATCAAAGGAATACAGATTGGAAGGGAAGAAGTCAAGCTCTCACTATTTGCAGATGATATGATAGTATACATAGAAAGACCTAAACAATCCAGTAGAAAATTACTGGAATTTATTAGGCAATATAGCAAGGTATCAGGTTACAAAATCAATGTACAAAAATCAGTGGCATTTCTTTATGCAAACACTAAATCTGAAGAAGAAGACATCCAGAAATCACTCCCATTTACTGTTTCAGCAAAATCAATCAAATACCTAGGAATAAAGTTGGCCAAAGAAGTGAAGGACTTGTATGCTGAAAAATATGAGTCGCTACTCAAGGAAATAGAAACTGATACCAAGAAATGGAAAGATATCCCATGCTCATGGATTGGAAGAATAAATATCATCAAAATGAACATTCTCCCCAGAGCCATATACAAATTTAATGCAATACCCATCAAAGTTCCACCAAGCTTCTTTAAGAGAATAGAAAAAACACTACAATCATTTATCTGGAACATGAAAACACCTAGAATTGCCGAAACCATCTTGAGGAAAAGAAACAGAAATGGAGGCATCACACTCCCAGACCTTAAACTATATTATAAAGCCATCATCATCAAAACAGCATGGTACTGGAACAAAAATAGGCACACAGACCAGTGGAACAGAATTGAAAGCCCAGAAGTAAATCCCAACACCTATGGGCATCTAATCTTTGATTAGGGGGCCCAAAGTATTAAATGGAGGAAGGAGGCTCTCTTCAATAAATGGTGCTGGGAAAACTGGGTTGAAACATGCAGAAAAATGAAATTGAACCACTTTATCTCACCAGAAACAAAAATAAACTCCAAATGGATCAAAGATCTAGATGTCAGACCAGAAACAATCAAATACTTAGAGGAAAACATTGGTAAAACACTTTCCCACATACACCTCAAGGACATCTTTGATGAATCAAACCCAATTGCAAGGAAGACTAAAGCAGAAACAAACCAATGGGACTACATCAAATTGAAAAGCTTCTGCACATCCAAAGAAACTATTAAACAAACAGAGAGACCCCTCACAGAATGGGAGAAGATCTTCACATGCCAGACAAGAAACTAATCACGAAAATATATAAAGAGCTCAGCAAACTTAGCACCAAAAAAGCAAATGACCCCATCCAAAAATGGGCAAAGGATATGAACAAAACATTCACCTCAGAGGAGATCCAAAAGGCTAACAAACATATGAAAAACTGCTCTAGGTCACTGATTGTCAGAGAAATGCAAATTAAGACAACACTAAGATACCACCTCACTCCTGTAAGAATGGCATACATCAAAAAGGACAGCAGCAACAAATGCTGGAGAGGATGTGGGGACAGAGGTGGGAATGTAAATTGCTGGTGGGAATGTAAATTGGTACAGCCTCTGTGGAGAGCAGTCTGGAAAACTCTCAGAAGGCTAGACATGGACCTTCCATATGATCCAGTAATTCCTCTCCTGGGGTTATACCCCAAGGACTCCATAACACCCAACCAAAAAGAGGTGTGTACTCCTATGTTCATAGCAGCACAATTCATAATATCTAAAACCTGGAAGCAACCCAGGTGCCCAACAACAGATGAGTGGCTGAGAAAGCTGTGGTATATATACACAATGGAATACTATGCAGTTATCAAGAACAATGAACCCACCTTCTCTGACCCATCTTGGACAGAGCTAGAAGGAATTATGTTAAGTGAACTAAGACAGAAAGATAAAGATGAATATGGGATGATCCCACTCATCAACAGAAGTTGACTAAGAAGATCTGAAAGGGAAACTAAAAGCAGGATCTGATCAAATTGTAAGTAGGGCACCAAAGTAAAAACCCAGTGGTGAGGGGTAGACATGCAGCTTCCTGGGCCAGTGGCGGGTGGGAGTGGGCGGGAGGGATGGGTCACAGTCCTTTGGTGGTGGGAATGGTGTTTATGTACACTCCTAGCAAAATGTAGACATATAAATCAGTAGTTAATTAATATGAGAGGGGGAAAATCAATTGTATATCTCAAAGTTTCTCAAAACACAAACTGAATCTTTTTAATATATAGGCTGTGTATTTGATATGCGGACTCTCTCAAAAGCCTAGACCAAGTAGATTAGAAGCATCCAATAGCACAGCTATATACAAGATACTGGATACTGTACAGCAAATCATAACAAAAGGACTTTTCAAAGTTAACCCAATTAACAAATAATGTGATGATAACATTAACTATCGATTGTCTTTTTGAACCCTAAGACAGCAGGAACCTCACATCTCCACTATAGAGCCCCTACTTCCCCCAGTCCTGGAACCCTTGGATAGGGCCCACTTTCCTGTATGCATCTCCCAATCCAAACCAAATAATATTGCATCCGCCAATCACAACCTAACCAACGCAAAGATTGCCACCTCAACATGCTTCACCTCAGACTGTGTCCAGAGACTTCACGTGTGGAATGATAACCCTTCAGCTTCACTACTCGGGTGAGACCTTTCCTTTTATAGTACACTCTAATTTCATCTCAGGTAGTTCACTTTCTAACAAAGTCCCATAACCTAGATATACACCAGTTTCTGTGAGAGAGAGCTTATGTTCACACGTATCCATAAACTATTGCAAAATATATACCTGAAAGCAGAAGTACACTAGAGTTTGCAGTGAGTACCTCCCTAACACTTCCTCTCCACTATTCCAAGCTTGGGATCCATGATTGCTCAACAAATTGTTTGGCTTCGTATGTTAACTCTCTTTTCAATCACCAGGTTCCAGATGCCACCAGGATGCTGGCCAGGCTTCCCTGGATTGAAGACCCCACCAATGTGTCCTGGAGCTCAGCTTCCCCAGAGACACACCTTACTAGGGAAAGAGAGAGGCAGACTGGGAGTATGGACCGACCAGTCAACGCCCATGTTCAGTGGGGAAGCAATTACAGAAGCCAGACCTTCTACCTTCTGCAACCCTCAACGACCCTGGGTCCATGCTCCCAGAGGGCTAGATAATGGGAAAGCTATCATGGGAGGGGGTGGGTTATGGAGACTGGGTGGTGGGAATTGTGTGGAGTTGTACCCCTCCTACCTTATGTTTTTGTTCATTAATCCTTTCTTAAATAAAAAATTTTAAATAAATAAAGAAGCCATCTAAATATATCAAACTTCTACTGAAAGAGCTACAGCAATATATTAACAGTAACACAATCATAGTAGGGGACTTCAACACCCCACTCTCTCAACTTGGCAGATCATCCAGGCAGAAAATCAATAAAGACATAAGGGAGATAAATGAAGAGATAGATAAACTAGAACTATTGGACATTTTCAGAGTCATTCACCCCAAGAAATTGGAATACACATTTTACTCAAATCCACATGGGTCATTCTCAAGGATAGACCATATGTTAGGCCACAAAGACAGCATCAGCCAATTCAAGAGCATTGAAATCATCCCAAGTATCTTCTCAGACCACAATGCAATTAAACTAACGCTTAACAATCAACAAAAGATTAGTAACAGTCCCAAAATGTGGAAGCTCAACAGTACACTTCTTAACAACTTCTGGGTCAAAGAAGAAATCAAGGAAGAAATCAAAATGTTTCGAGAGTTCAATGAAAATGAAGACACAAGCTATGAAAATACTTGGGACACTGCTAAAGCAGTCCTAAGAGGGAAGTTCATAGCTATACAAACACACATTAGGAAATAAGAAAAAGCACAAAGAAACAGCCTGATTGCACATCTTAAAGACCTAGAAGAAGAACAACAAAGGAACCCTAAAGCAACCAGAAGGTCAGAAATCACTAAAGTTAGGGCAGAAATAAATAACATTGAGAATAGGAAAACCATACAAAAGATCAACGAAAGTAAATGTTGGTTCTTCAAAAGAGTAAACAAAATCGACAAACCTTTAGCCAGACTCACAAAACAAAAAAGGAAGAAGACCCAAATAAATCAGATACTAAATGAAAGAGGAGATATCACAACAGACACTGCAGAAATTCAACATATCATGCGAGGCTTCTATGAACAACTATATGCCACCAAGCTAGAGAACCTGGAAGAAATGGACGATTTCCTAGATACCTACCAACTTCCAAAACTAAGTAAAGAGGAAGTGGATAGCATGAACAGGCCCATCACAGCTAATGAAATTAAAACAGTTACCAAAAATCTCCCCAAAAATAAAAGTCCTGGACCAGATGGTTTTACAAATGAATTCTACAAAACCTTCAAAGAAGAACTAATACCTCTACTTTTAAAAGTATTCCAGAAGATTGAAGACACTGGAATACTCCCTGCCAGCTTCTATGAAGCCAACATCACCCTGATACCAAAAGCATACAGGGACACAACCAAAAAAGAGAACTACAGACCAATATCTCTGATGAACATAGGTGTGAAAATATTAAACAAAATTCTAGCCAACCAGATACAGCAGTATATCAAAAAGATTGTTCATCATGACCAAGTGGGGTTTATACCAGGCATGCAAGGTTGGTTTAATATACATAAATCAACCAATGTGATCCACCACATCAACAAAAGCAAGACCAAAAACCACATGGTCATATCAATAGATGCAGAGAAAGCCTTTGACAAAATCCAACATCCCTTTATGATCAAAACACTACAAAAATGGGAATAGATGGAAAATTCCTGAAGATAGTGGAGTCTATATATAGCAAACCTACAGCCAACATCATACTCAATGGTGAAAAACTGGAAGCATTTCCACTCAGATCAGGTACTAGACAGGGATGCCCACTATCACCATTACTATTCAACATAGTGTTGGAAGCTCTTGCCATAGCAATCAGGCAGGAGCAAGGAATTAAAGGGATACAGATTGGAAGAGAAGAAGTCAAACTCTCCTTATTTGCAGATGACATGACAGTATACATGGAAAAACCTAAAGAAGCCAGCAAGAAGCTTTTGGAAATCATCAGGCAATACAGTAAGGTGTCAGGCTATAAAATTAACATTCAAAAGTCAGTGGCATTCCTCTATGCAAACACTAAGTTAGAAGAAATTGAAATCCAGAAATAAATTCCTTTTACTATAGCAACAAAAACAATAAAATATCTAGGAGTAAATCTAACCAAGGAAGTGAAAGACTTGTATACTGAAAATTATGAGTCACTACTCAAAGAAATTGAAAAAGACACAAAGAAGTGGAAAGATATTCCATGTTCATGGGTTGGAAGAATTAACATCATCAAAATGAATATATTACCCAGAGCCATCTACAAATTTAATGCTATCCCCATCAAGATCCCAAGCACATTTTTTAGGAGAATAGAAAAAATGCTACAAATGTTTATCTGGAACCAGAAAAGACCTAGAATTGCCAAAACAATCTTGAGAAAAAAGAAGAGAACTGGAGGCATCACACTCCCAGATCTCAAACTATATTATAGGGCCGCTGTCATCAAAACTGCTTGGTACTGGAACATAAATAGACACACTGACCAGTGGAATAGAATTGAAAGCCCAGAAGTGAGCCCCCACACCTATGGACATCTAATCTTTGACAAAGGGGCCCAGACTATTACATGGGTATTACTATTACAGAGTCTCTTCAACAAATGGTGTTGGAAACAATGGGTTGAAACATGCAGAAGAATGAAACTGAATCACTGTATTTTACCAAATACAAAAGTCAATTCCAAGTGGATCAAGGACTTGGATGTTAGACCACAAACTATCAAATACTTAGAGGAAAATATTGGCAGAACTCTTTTCCACATAAATTTTAAAGACATTTTCAATGAAACGAATCCAATTACAAAGAAGACTAAGGCAAGTATAAACCTATGGGACTACATCAAATTAAAAAGCTTCTTCACAGCAAAAGAAACCACTACCCACAGGTGGCACAAAGCACAAGGACCGGCGTAAGTATCCCGGTTCAAGCCCCCGGATCCCCACCTGCAGGGGAGTCGCTTCACAAGTGGTGAAGCAGGTCTGCAGGTGTCTGTCTTTCTCTCCCCCTTTCTGTCTTCCCCTCCTCTCTCCATTTCTCTCTGTCCTATCCAACAACGACATCAATAACAACAACAATAATAACTACAACAATAAAACAACAAGGGCAACAAAAGAGTAAATAAATAAATAAATAAAAATTTAAAAAAACCACTACCCATACCAAGAGACCCATCACAGAATAGGAGAAGATCTTTACACGCCATACATCAGATAAAAGTTTAATAACCAACATATATAAAGAGCTTGCCAGACTCAACAAATAACCCCATCCAAAAATTGGGGGAGGACTTGGACAGAATATTCACCACAGAAGAGATCCAAAAGGCCGAGAAACACATGAAAAAATGCTCCAAGTCTCTGATTGTCAGAGAAATGCAAATAAAGACAACAATGAGATATCACTTCACTCCTGTGAGAATGTCATACATCAAAAAAGGGAACAGCAGCAAATGCTGGAGAGGGTGTGAGGTCAAAGGAACCCTCCTACACTGCTGGTGGGAATGCAAATTGATCCAACCTCTGTGGAGTGTCTGGAGAACTCTCAGAAGGCTAGAAATGGACCTACCCTATGATCCTACAATTCCTCTCCTGGGGATATATCCTAAGGAACCCAACACATCCATCCAAAAAGATCTGTGTACACATATGTTTTTGGCAGCACAATTTGTAATAGCCAAAACCTGGAAGCAACCCAGGTGTCCAACAACAGATGTGTGGCTGAGCAAGTTGTGGTATATATACACAATGGAATACTACTCAGCTGTAAAAAATGGTGACTTCACCGTTTTCAGCCGATCTTGGATGGACCTTGAAAAAATCATGTTGAGTGAAATAAGTCAGAAACAGAAGGGTGAATATGGGATGAGCTCACTCTCAGGCAGAAGTTGAAAAACAAGATCAGAAGAGAAAACACAAGTAGAACCTGAAATGGAATTGGCGTATTGCACCCAAGTAAAAGACTCTGGGGTGGGTGGGTGGGGAGAATACAGGTCCATGAAGGATAATAAATGACATAGTGGGGGTTGTATTGTTAAATGGGAAACTGGGGAATGTTATGCATGTACAAACTATTGTATTTACTGTTGAATGTAAAACATTAATTCCCCAATAAAGAAATAAATTTTTAAAAAAGCCAAAAAAAGATATTTAAAAAAAGAAAAGAAAAAATGAAGAAAAAAAATAAAAATAAAATTTATAAAAATAATGACAGTATTAAACAAAATTTTTAATTTTTAATCTGGGAGATGGTGCAGTGAATAAAACATTGAACTCTCAAGAATGAGGCCCTGAGTTTGACCTGTGGCTTTGCATGTACCCAAAGTGATGCTCTGGTTCTCTCTCACTATCTGTCTCATTAAAAAAATATTTATAGGGGGAGGGCCAGGCAGTAGAACACCTGGTTAAGTGCTCACATCACAGTGCACAAGGACACAGGTTCAAGACTCTGGTCCCAACCTGAAGGGGGGAAGCTTTACAAGTAGTGAAGAAGGGCTGCAGGTGTCTATCTATCTATCTATCTATCTATCTATCTATCTATCTATCTATATCTATCTATCTATCATCTATTTATCTATCTTCTCCTACCCTCTTAATTTGTGGCTGTCTGTATTCAATAAGTAAATATAAATTAAAAATTAAAAATGTATATTTATGGGGTTAGATAGAATAATGTTTATGCAAATAGATTTTTAATGCCTGAAACTTCAAAATCCCAGATTCAGTCCCCTGCACCACCATAAGCCAGAGTTGATCGGTGCTCTGGTCAAGAAAGAAATTGAAATTTATTAATGGGGCTGGGGAAATAGCGTGATGGTTATGCAAAAGACTTTCATGCTTGAGGCTCTGAGGACCCAGGTTCAATCCCCAGCACCATCATAAACCAGCATAAACCAGAGATAATAAGTTCTCTTGTTAAAAAAAAAAAAGGGAGTCGGGCTGTAGCGCAGCGGGTTAAGCGCAGGGGGCGCAAAGCACAAGGACCGGCATAAGGATCCCGGTTCTAACCCCGGCTCCCCACCTGCAGGGGAGTCGCTTCACAGGCGGTGAAGCAGGTCTGCAGGTGTCTATCTTTCTCTCCCCTTCTTTGTCTTCCCCTCCTCTCTCCATTTCTCTCTGTCCTATCCAACAACGACAACAACAATAATAACTACAACAATAAAACAACAAGGGCAGCAAAAGGGAATAAATAAATAAAATAAATATTTAAAATATATATATATATATGCTTGAGGCACCAAAGGTCCCAACTCCAATATCTAACACCACCATAAGCCAAAGCTGAGTTGTGCTCTGGCAATATATATGAATTAATGAGAGAGAATCATCACTCTGGTGTAATGCCAGGCATCAACTCAGGGCTTACTGTCTGAGGGTTCAACACTTAATATACAGGGCCACCTCCCAGGTCTTAGGATGAAAACATTTAGTATTAACTACTAGCAACTTTTTTCCAGCAATGTTGAATAAATTCAGGATTTCACACATATTCAATGTGAGAAAGGAGAGAGTGAGGCAGAGAGGGGGGGGGGAGAGACACCACCAACACCATTCTACCATTCATGGAGCTCCCATTAGTGCTGCCCAGGGTGCTCCCATGTGGTTGGTCCCTGAAGTTGAAAGCCAGGGCCTCAAACGTGGTAGAGGAGGTGAACTATCTCTGGTCGGTCTCTCTGTCTCTCTCTGTCTCTCCCTCTCTGTCTCCCTCCTTCCCTCCAGGGTTATTGTTGGGTCTTGGTACATGCACTAAGAATCCAATGCTCCTGGAGGCCATTTCTTACATTTTGTTGTTGTTGTCAGATAGGAGAGAGAGAGAAATGGAGAGAGGAGGGGAAGACAGAGGAGGAGAGAAAGCCTGCAGACCTGCTTCACCGCTTGTGAAGCAACTCCCTTGCAGGTGGGGAGCCAGAGGCTCGAACTGGGATCCTTATGCCCATCCTTGTGCTTTGTGCCATGTGTGCTTAACCCAATGTGTTATCGCCCGGCTCTCTCTCTCTCTCTCTCTCTCTCTCTTTCTTTCCCTCTTCCTCTCTCTCTTTTTCTTTCTTTCTCCAGAATATTGCTCAACAGTGGTTTATGGTGGTGCTGCGGATTGAATCTGGGACCTTGAAGTTTTCATCTTGAAAGCCTTTTTGCAGAACAACCACTATGCTCACTCTCACTCTCAGTAACTAACTTTCAGATACACAGTTGCACTAAGTGAAGTAAACATGCTGTACATGACTCCCCAGAACCATTTGTTTTATAACTAGAAAGAAGTCTGTACCTGTCAGCAGTATCTTTCACCCACATCACCCAGCTTCCACCACCTGCCTCTGGCAATACCCTCCTCCCCCCATCCCACCCCCAGGCCCCAAATGAGCTCGGTTTGTTTTTTGTTTTTGTTCTTTTCAGATTCCAAGTCCAAGAAGCTTCCAAGTCAAGTGAAATCACAACAGATGAATTTCCCTTGAGAATGTAAGCCCCGGAGGGGAAATGAGCCAGTTTTGTTCTGTGCCAGGCAGTGGTGCGGTTAACTGAGAGTTGATTTAGGCTGATTTCCTGTTCTGAAGCTGTTTTTTATTTTGTTTGCTTGGTTTGTTTTTTTTTCCATGGGATCGCTCTTTGGGGGGACAGGTGGGCGGAGGGGTCATTTTTACCGTGAGGATTGCTCTGTGCCACCAATGTTCTGTTCTGTGTCACGTTTCAGCAACGATACCCACGGTCCAGATGTCCCCTCTGTCTCAGGCTGCTCCTGGAACAGAGCGGACACTGGAATGCTCCAGGGACTGTACTGGCTGTTCTCTCGGCCCCATAGGCTTTGGCATCTGCCGCTCTCATCTCCCACTGCCTTCACGGGTTTGTTTTTTTTTTGTTTTGTTTTTGTTGTCTATTTTTTTTCTTGCTCTCCCTCTAAAAAAAAAAAAATCACTTTTCGACAAGGCCTGAGCTGATTATACCAAATATTTAGGTCTCCAACCTCAGTAGCATACCCCTTTTTCCTAAAAAAAAAAAAAAAAATTCTTTTGGGGCCAGGTGGTGGTGCACCTGATTGATCACACATGGTACCGTGCACGAAGGACCCAGGTTCGAGCCCCAGTCCCCACCTGCAGGGGAAAGCTTTACGAGTGGTGAAACAGGGCTTTCTATCTTCCCATTTTGATTTCTGTCTGTTTCTATCCAAAAAAAAAATAAAGACAAAATTTTTTTTAATTCTTTGGGGGGCTGGGGAGATAATAATAATAAAACAAACTTTCTTTTAGGTAGGGGAGACAGCATGATGGTTCTGCAAAAATTCTTTCATGCCGGAGGCTCTGAGGTCCCATATTCAGTCACCAGAACGTCGTGATAAACTAGAGCTGAGCAGTGCGCTGGTCAAAAATAAATAATAATAAAGAAAAATAAACAACAAAAAAACTTTCTTTTGCGTAGGAGACACAGCATAATAGTTCTGTAAAAAGACTCTCATGCCTGAGGCTCTGAGGCCCCACATTCAATCTCCAGATACTCCAAAAACCGAAGCTGAGCAAGTGCTCTGGTGTGTCTCTCTCTGTCTCACTCTCGCTCTATATCTTTCTCTCTATCTTTTTCTCACTAAACTAACATAAATACAATCTTAAATTATTTTATTCTTTTTATTTCTTGGCTATAGACAGCCAGAAATTGGGAGGGAAGAGGGAGATAGAGAGGAAGAGAGATCGAGAGACACCTGCCACAACTGCAACATTCCTTCACCATTCACAGAGCTTCTCCCCTGCAGATGGGGACTGGGGGCTCGAACACCAGTCCTTGTCATTGTAACATGTGCACTCAACCAGGTGCACCACAACCTGGTCAGTTAAATTTTTTTTTTTATTGTTGTAGTTACTGTTGTTGTTGTCATTGCTGTCATTGTTTTTGGATAGGACAGAGAGAAATGGAGAGAGGAGGGGAAGACAGAGGGGGAGAGAAAGATAGACACCTGCAGACCTGCTTCACCGCCTGTGAAGCGACTCCCCTGCAGGTGGGGAGCCTGGGGCTCGAACCGGGATCCTTATGCCGGTCCTTGCGCTTTGCGCCACCTGCGCTTAACCCGCTGCGCTACCGCCCGACTCCCAGTTAAATTTTTTTTACATAAATAAAATATTCAAAAATATTTGAAAAGAAAGAAAAGACTGATTTGAACAAAATTTTTTTTTTCTGTTTTTAAGCTTTATCGATTAATGAGAAAAAGAGGGAGAGAGAGAGAGGGAGGGAAGAAGGGAGGGAGGAGCAGAGCATCACTCTGGCACATGTGTTGGCTGGGGACTGAATTCAGGTCTTTTTTTCTTTTTAATTTATTTATTTATTCCCTTTTGATACTCTTGTTGCTTTATTCTTGTAATTATTATTGTTGTCTGTCTTCGTTGTTGGACAGGACAGAGAGAAATGGAGAGAGGAGGGGAAGACAGAAAGGAGGAGAGAAAGATAGACACCTGCAGACCTGCTTCACCACTTGTGAAGCGACTCCCCTGCAGGTGGGGAGCCGGGGGCTCAAACCGGGATCCTTCCATTGGTCCTTGCGCTTTGCGCTACGTGCGCTTAACCCGCTGAACTACCGGCCGACTCCCTGAATTCAGGTCTTCAAGCTTGAAGGTTCAACACTTTATCCACCATGCCATCTCCCGGATTTCAGTATCACTTTATTGGGGTGGGGGTGCTTTCCAGGATGATTGTTGTCACAAGGGTACGTTTCTCTATTTCCCCAAGAGAAATGTCCGTGCATTTCATCCTTCACCAAACCATTCTCTTGTTCCACTTGACTCCCCAGCCTCCACTCAGTGCTCCTCCTCTTTTCTAATTCACACCCTTCCTTCCTTCCTTCCTTCCTTCCTTCCTTCCTTCCTTCCTTTCTCTCTCTCTTTTTTTAAAAACAAGCTAGTGACACAGTAGGTGGCACAGTGGCTATAATGCTGGGACTCTGAAACATGAGGTCCAAAGTTTGATCCCTGGTATCACATGTGCCAGAGTAATGCTCTGGTTCTCTCTCTCTCTCTCTCTCTCTCTCTCTTAATAAATAAATATTTAAAAATAAACCAGAAGGGGCCCGGAGGTAGAGCACTTAGTATGAAGTGCAAGGACCCGCTCAGGGATCCTGGTTCGAGACCCTGGCTCCCCACCTGCAGGGGAGTTGCTTCACAGGTGGTAAAGCAGGTCTGCAGGTGTCTCTCTTTCTCTCCCTCTCTGTCTTCCCCTCCTCTCGCCATTTCTCTCTGTTCTGTCCAACAACGACAACAATGGAAAAAGGATGGCCGCCAGCAAGGCATTTGTGGTGCAGGCACTGAGCCAAAATGATAAAATAAAATAAAATAAAATAAAATAAAATAAAATAAAATAAAATAAAATAAAATAAAATAAAATAAAATAAAATAAACAAAAATAAAACGGGAGAGGGTCAGGTAGTGGATTTCCTGGTAAAGTGCACACATTACAGTGTGTAAGAACCCAGGTTCAAGACCTCCCCACTTGCAGCGGTTGGCGGGGGGGGGTGGGGGGAGAAGCTTCACAAGTGGTGAAGCAAGCCTGTAGGTGTCTTTCTATTTCCCTTGCTCCCTCTTCCCTGTAAATTTCTCTGTGTCCTATCAAGTAAAATAAAGTTAAAAAGTAAAATCAATTATAAAATAGGTAAATAAATAAATAGAATGAGAGAGAGAGAGAAATAAGAACCAGAGCATGACTGGTGCATGAGTGACCAGGGGTCTAACGTGGGGACTTCATGTTTACAAATACACTGTGCCCTAGTCACTGCACCACCTCTGAGCACAATTATCATAGCAGTTAAATACAAGCTTCTCCAAACTTGGACCTCTGAGTACCCCTTACTGGCTTGATTTTTTTTTTCTACTAGGGTTATTGCTGGAGGTCAGTACTTACATGGTTCCACTATTCTCAGAGGTCATGTTTTTCCTTTCTCATTTTTATCTGCTTGATAGACTGGAGAGAGAGAGAGAGAGAGAGAGAGAGAGAGAGAGAGAGAGATATGAAAAACTTGCAGCACTACTCCACTGTTCCTGAAGCTTCTCCCCTGTAAGTGGTGACTAGGGGCTTGAACTCGGGTTCTCATGCATTATCACATGTATGTTCTACTGTTGAACCATCCATCGCCTAACTCTAATACTTAATTTTTTTTTTGCCTCCAGGATTATTGCTGAGGCTTGGTGCCTACACTATGAATCGAATCCTCCTGCAGGCCTTTCTTTTCCATTTTATTAGTGTTGTTATTGTTGCTACTGTCGTTGTTGGATAAGACAGAGAAATCCAGAGAGGAGGGAAAGACAGAGAAGGGGAGAGAAAGACAGAGGGAAGAGAAAGACACCTGCAGACCTGCTTCACTGCCTGTGAAGTGACCCCCCTGCAGGTGGGGAGCCTGGGGGCTCGAACCAGGATCCTTATGCTGGTCCTTGCACTAGGCACCATGTGTGCTTAACCACTGCCTGACCCCCAATACTTAGTTGTTTTTTTTTTAAGACTTATCTTATTGATTGCTTATGAGAAATAAGAAGAGAGGGGAGGGGAGGGGGAGGAGAGAGGAGAGGAGAGGAGAGGAGAGGAGAGGAGAGGAGAGGAGAGGAGAGGAGAGGAGAGGAGAGCCAGAGTACCATGCAGATATGTGTGGTGCTGGGGATTGAACCAGAAATCTCAGGCATGTAAGTCTGATACTGTGCTAGTTGAGCTGTTTCCTCAGCCATTCAAAAAGTTTACTCAGTATATGATTCTAAGAAGCATTTGGAGGGTGGTTACAGGAAGTACAGAAGTGAGGAAAAAGGAGGCAGCCCCAGGAAAGTATTATTAAGCAACAGTGGGCAAGTGAAACCTATTCCTACCGCACGGGGGGGAGGGGGCAGTGGAAAACACACCCCATACAGTTTAGCGATGCCGCTCTCATCAGTCACTGGTGCTGAAGGCACAGAGGGCTGCTGCCAGGGGGAGGTTCCTCTCTAGCCTGCCAGTCCTGGGGGGAGAATGGCCTTCTACATGTTGGGGTTTTTTTTTTACTTTTAAAATCATTTTAGAGGTTTTATTCATTTAATTTTAATGAGAGAGATCCAGGTGTCCAAAAACAGATGAGTGGCTGAGCAACTTGTGGCTTGTGGTATATATACACAATGGAATACTACTCAGCTATAAAAAATGGTGACTTCACCGTTTTCAGCAGATCTTGGATGGACCTTGGAAAATTCATGTTAAGTTAAATAAGTCAGAAACAGAAGGATGAATATGGGATGAGCTCACTCTCAGGTAGAAGTTGAAAAACAAGATCAGAAGACAGGTTCTACACAAGTAGAACCTGAAATGGAATTGGTGTATTGCACCAAAGTAAAAGACTCTGGGGTGGGGAGGGAGAATACAGATCCAAGAAGGATGACAGAGGACCTAGTGGGGGCTGTATTGTTATATGGAAAAATGATCAATGTTATGCATGTACAAACTATTGTATTTACTGTCGAATGTAAAACATTAACTCCCCAATAAAGAAAGAAAAAGAAAGAAAGAAAGAAAGAAAGAAAGAAAGAAAGAAGAGAGAGAAAGAAAGAAAGATACAGAGAGTTCTGGTTTATGGTGGTGCTGAGAATTGAACCTAGGATCTCAAAACCTCAGCCATGACAGTCATTTGCATAACCGTTATGCTATTTCCCCAGCACATTCTATATCTTGAAGGCAGGCCCTCCAGTGAAGAGGCACTGACCTTGGCAGTTGGCAAGTGCACACTATAGTAAGGCCTCGTGGGATCTGAGCAGGGGATGTACAGTGTCCGTCCCAGGCAGGGGCTATGACTCTCTGTTCATGGGGAACAAGCAGAGAACAAGTGCTCTGTTAGCTTGAATTATAGAGCTGATTCCTATCTTGTGTTGATGGATCAAGATTGGGTCCAGTATACCGAGGTTCAAATAATTCCCAAGTTCAGCAGGGAAGCAATTCCAGAAGCCAGACCCACCACCTTCTATTCTGCATCCCATAATGAACCTGGGTCCATACTTCCAGAGGGGTAAAGAATAAGATAAGTTTTCAAGGAAGAGAATGGGACACAGAACTCTGGTAGTAGAAATTGTTTGGAATTGTACCCCTCTTATCCTATGGTCTTGTTGACATTTTTATTTTATAAATAAAGTTTAAAAAAAGAAGAATTTAAAAAGAAAAAAATCCTTGGGGTCAAATGGAACTGTGAAAATATTATCAAGTTCTCTGACTGTTCACACTGACCACACACACACACACACACACACACACACACACACTACCCAGGAAATTCCTGAGGACAGAGTTCCTGATAAATCCTAACCTTTGAGTTGGAACATCCCCCCACACCAGTGGGCATCAATTTTTTAACAAGGGGGCCCAAACTATTAAATGGAGGAAGGAGGGGCCGGGCAGCTGTGCATCTGGTTAAGAGTACACATTACAGTGTGCAAGGGTCTGGCTTCAAGCCACTGGTCACCACTGCAGGGGGAAAGGTTCATGACTGCTGAAGCAGAGCTGCAAGTCTCTGTTCCTTTCCCTGTCTATCTCCCCTTCCCCTCTCAATTTATCTGTCTCTAGCCAATAAGAAAGAAAGAAGGAAAGAGAGAAAGAAAGAGAGGAAGAAAGAGGGGAGAGTCTCTTCAACAAATGGTGTTGGAAAAATTGGGTTGAAATATACAGAAGAATGAAACTGAACCACTATATTTCACCAAACACAAAAGTAAATTCCAAATGGATCAAGGATTTGGATGTTAGACCAGAAACTAACAGATACTTAGAGGAAAATATTGGCAGTGTTCTTTTCCATCTAAATGTTATAGGCATCTTCAGTGAAACAAACACAATTGCAAAGAATACTAGAACAAAAATAAACCTATGAGACTACATCAAAGTAAAAAGTGGGGAGTTGGGCTGTAGCGCAGCGGGTTAAGCACAGGTGGCGCAAAGCACAAGGACCGGCATAAGGATCCCGGTTCGAACGCCGGCTCCCCACCTGCAGGGGAGTCGCTTCACAGGCGGTGAAGCAGGTCTGCAGGTGTCTATCTTTCTCTCCTCCTCTCTGTCTTCCCCTCCTCTCTCCATTTCTCTCTGTCCTATCCAACAACAACAACAACAATAATAACTACAACAATAAAACAACAAGGGCAACAAAAGGGAATAAATAAATAAAATAAATATTAAAAAAAAAAATAAAAAAGTAAAAAGTATCTGCACAGTAAAAGAAACCACCACCCAAACAAAGAGACCCCTCACAGAATGGGAGAAGATCTTTACAAGCCATGCATCAGACAAGAGGCTAGTAACCAAAATATATAAGTTGTTCACCAAACTCAGCAACAACAACAAAAACAAGTGTCCCCTCACAAAAATGGGGAGGGGGGCCGGGGCCAGGCAGTAGCACAGGGGGTTAAGCGAACATGGCACGAAGTGCAAGGACCGGCATAAGGATGCCGGTTCGAGCCCCAGCTCCCCACCTGCAAGGAGTCGCTTCACAAGAGGTGAAGCAGGTCTGCAGGTGTCTATCATTCTCTCCTTTACTCTGTCTTCCCCTCCTCGCTCCATTTCTCTCTGTCCTATCCAACAACAATGACAGCAAAAACAACAACAATAATTATAAACAACAAGGGCAACAAAAAGGGAAAAAATAGCCTCCAGGAGTAGTGGATTCAGAGTGCAGGCACCGAGCCCCAGCAATAACCCTAGAAACAAACAAACAAAAAAAATGGAGAGAGGATATGAACAGAATATTCACTATAGAAGAGATATAAAAGGCTAACAAACATATGAAAAAATGCTGCAAGCATTTTTGTCAGAGAAATGCAAATAATGGCAACAATAAGATTCCACTTCACTCCTGTGAAAATGTCATACATCAGAAAGAGGAGCAACAACAAATGCTGGAGAGTTTGTGGGGGCAAAGGAACCCTCCTGCACTGCTGGTGGGAATGTAAATGGGTCCAACCCCTGTGGAGAGCAGTCTGGAAAACTCCCAGAAGGCTAGAAATGGGCCTACCCTATGAGCTTGCAATTCCTCTATCCTAAAGAACCAAACACACCCATCCAAAAAGATCTGTATATGCCTATGTTCACAGCAGCACAATTTGTAGTGTATGCACTTAACCAGGTGAACCACCACTTGGGTCCAGCAGCATAATTTGTGATTGCCAATATCTGGAAGCAACCCAGGTGCCCAACAACAGATGAGTGGCTAAGAAATTTGTGGCCTATATACAAAATGGAATATGTCTTAGCTATGAAAACAAATGGTGATTTCACCTTCTTCACCTCATCTTGGATGGAGCTTGAAGGAATCATGTTAAGTGAGATAAGTCAGAAAAAGAAGGATAAATATGGGATGATCTCATTCATAGAAGTTTAGAAATAAGAACAGAAAGGAGAAACACAAACAACTTGGACTGGGTTTGGTCTATTGCACCACAGTAAAGGACCCTGGGGGTGGTGGTATCAGGTCCTAGTTCATGATGATGGGGGAGTATCTAGGCAGAGGAAGGTAGAGTATTTTGTAGAAAACGGAGACTTTTTTTTAAAAAAATAATTTATTTCTTTATTGGGGAATTAATGTTTTACATTCAACAGTAAATACAATAGTTTGTACATGCATAACATTCCCCAGATTCCCATTTAACAATACAACCCCCACTAGGTTATTCATCATCTTTCATGGACCTGTATTCTCCCCACCCACCCACCCACCCCACCCCAGAGTCTTTTACTTTGGTGTAATACTCCAATTCCATTTCAGGTTCGACTTATGGAAAACGGAGACATTTTATACATGTACCAATAACTGTATTTAATGTAGACTTTAAACTACTAATTCCCTCAAACATTTTTAAAAGGTCACTCAATCACCAGAATGACTAAAAGGAAAAAGATGGAGGAGATAATACGGTGGTTCTAAAAAAGACTTTCATGCTTGAGGCTCCAAGGTCCCATTTTCATTCTCCAGCAAGCCAGAACTCTCGCGAAAGCTAGAAAGAGAGAGAAAGAGAGAAATTGAGAGAGAAAGAAGAGGAACAGAAGGGAAAAGAGGGGAAGGGAAAGGAAAAGAAGAAAAGCTGCGTCCTGGGACGTTAGATTCTCAAGCGTGAGGTCCTGAGATCTGTGGTGTTGCATGCACAAGAGTGATGCTCTGGTTCTTCCTCCTCCTCTTCCTCCGCCTCCTCCTCCTCCTCCTCCTCCTCATGCTCCTTCTCCTCCTCTCTTCCATCCTCCCCTCCTCCTCCCCCTCTTTCTTCTCTCTCATGAATATATCCTAGATATAGGGTGGTTGGAGATAGCATAATAGTTGTGCTATCTCACCTGGTCGCTTCACAGGCGGTGAAGCAGGTCTGCAGGTGTCTTTCTCTCCCCTCTGTCTTCCCCTCTTCTCTTTTTTTTTTAATTTATTTTTTATTTAAGAAAGGATAAATTAACAAATCTCTAGGGTAGGAGGGGTACAACTCCACACAATTCCCACCACCCAATCTCCATATCCCACCCCCTCCCCTGATAGCTTTCCCCTTCTCTAGCCCTCCGGATGCATGGACCCAGGGTCGTTGTGGGTTGCAGAAGGTAGAAGGTCTGGCTTCTGTAATTGCTTCCCCGCTGAACATGGACGTGACTCGTCGGTCCATACTCCCAGCCTGCCTCTCTCTTTCCCTAGTAGGGTGGGTCTCTGGGGAAGCGGAGCTCCAGGACACATTGGTGGGGTCTTCAGTCCAGGGAAGCCTGGCCGGCATCCTGATGGCATCTGGAACCTGGTGACTGAAAAGAGAGTTAACATACGGAGCCAAACAAATTGTTGAGCGATCATGGACCCAAAGCTTGGACTAGTGGAGAGGAAGTGTTAGGGAGGTACTCACTGCAAACTCTAGTGTACTTCTGCTTTCAGGTATATATTTTGCACTAGTTTATGGATACGTGTGAACCTATGCTCTCTCTCACAGAAACTGGTGTATATCTAGGTTGTTAGAAAGTGAACCACCTGGGATGTAATTAGAGAATACTATGAAAGGAAAGGTCTCATCCGAGTAATGAAGCTGAAGGGTTGTCATTCCACACGTGAAGTCTCTGGACGCAGTCTGAGGTGAAGCATGTTGAGGTGGCAATCGTTGTGTTGATTAGGTTGCGATCGGCAGATGCAATATTATTTGATATGGATTGGGAGAGGCATACGGCAAAGTGGGCCCTATCCAAAAGTTCAAGGACTGGGGGAAGTAGAGGCTCTATAGTGGAGATGTGAGGTTCCTGCTGTCTTAGGGTTCAAAAAGACAATGGATAGTTAATGTTATCATCACATTATTTGGTAATTGGGTTAACTTTGAAAAGTCCTTTTGTTAGCCCCTCTTCTCTTGATTTCTCTCTGTCCTATCCAGCAACAATGATAGCAATAACAATAACAGCAAAAACAATAAACAAAAGGCACAAAAGGGAAAAAATGGCCTCTAGGAGCAGTAGATTCTTAGTGCAGGCACCAAGTCCCAGAAATAACCCTGGAGACAAAAAGAAAGAAAGAAAGAAAGAAAGAAAGAAAGAAAGAAAGAAAGAAAGAAAGAAAGAAAGAAAGGAAGGAAGGAAGGAAGGAAGGAAGGAAGGAAGGAAGGAAGGAAGGAAGGAAGGAAAGAAAGAGGGAGTCGGGTGGTAGCCCAGCGGGTTAAGCGCATGTGGCGCAAAGCGCAAGGACCGACATAAGGATCCCGGTTCAAGCCCCCAGCTCTCCACCTGCAGGGGAGTTGCTTTACAAGTGGTGAAGCAGGTCTGCAGGTGTCTTTCTCCCCCTCTCTGTCATCCCCCCTCCTCTCTCCATTTCTCTCTGTCCTATCCAACAGCAACAAAATCAATAATAATAACAACAATAAAACAAGGGCAACAAAAGGGAATAAATAAATTTTAAAAAAGAAGGAATTTTTTTAAAAAGGAAGAGAAGAAAGAAAGAAAGAAAGAAAGAAAGAAAGAAAGAAAGAAAGAAAGAAAGAAAGAAAGAAAGAGGGAGTCGGGCTGTAGCGCAGCGGGTTAAGCGCAGGTGGCAGCAAAGCACAAGGACCGGCATAAGGATCCCGGTTCGAACCCCGGCTCCCCACCTGCAGGGGAGTCGCTTCACAGGCGGTGAAGCAGGTCTGCAAGTGTCTATCTTTCTCTCCTCCTCTCTG
The DNA here is from genome assembly GCF_950295315.1 of Erinaceus europaeus. Taxonomy (NCBI): domain Eukaryota; kingdom Metazoa; phylum Chordata; class Mammalia; order Eulipotyphla; family Erinaceidae; genus Erinaceus; species Erinaceus europaeus. Next base: position 90,877,233 of record NC_080185.1, on the reverse strand, counting down.
TCTTCCCCTCCTCTCTCCATTTCTCTCTGTCCTATCCAACAATGACAACAACTATAATAACTACAACAATAAAACAACAAGGGCAACAAAAGGGAATAAATAAATAAAATAAATATTTTTAAAAAAGAAAAGAAAGACAGAAAGAAAGAAAGAAAGAAAGAAAAACAAAGGAAAGAAAAAGAAAGAAAGGAGTTGGGTGGTAGCGCAGTGGGTTAAGCGCAGGTGGCAGCAAAGCACAAGGACCGGCATAAGGATCCCGGTTCGAACCCCGGCTCCCCACCTGCAGGGGAGTCACTTCACAGGCGGTGAAGCAGGTCTGCAGATGTCTATCTTTCTCTCCCCCTCTCTATCTTCCCCTCCTCTCTCCATTTCTCTCTGTCCTATCCAACGACAATGACAGCAACTAACAACAATAATAATAACCACAACAAGGGCAACAAAAGGGGAAAAATATTGCCTCTAGGAGCAGTGGATTTGTGGTGCAGGCACTAAGCCCCAGCAATAACCCTGGAGGATATATATTAAAATTTAGATGGAAAAGAACACTGCCAATATTTTCCTCTAAGTATTTGATAGTTTCTGGTCTAACGTCCAAGTCCTTGATCCATTTGGAATTTACTTTTGTGTGTGGTGAAATATAGTGGTTCAGTTTCGTTCTTCTGCATGTTTCAACCCAATTTCCCCAACACCATTTGTTGAAAAAACTCTCCTTTTCCCATTTAATAGTCTGGGCACCTTTGTCAAAGATTAGATGTCCATAGGTGTGGGGGCTTATTTCTGGAATCTCACTTCTAATGTACTCGTCAGTGTGTTTATTTATGCTACAGTACCAAGATGTTTTTATGACAATGGCCTATAATACAGTATGAGATCTGGAAGTGTGATGCTTCCAGTTCTGTTCTTTCTTCTCAAGATTGTTTTGGCAATTCTAGGTCTTTCCTATTTCAAAGAGTGGCATTTATTTATTTATTTTCCCTTTTGTTGCCCCCTTTTTATTATTGTTGTTGTAATTGATGTCATCGTTGTTGGATAGGACAGAGAGAAATGAAGGAGAGGAAGACAGAGAGGGGGAGAGAAAGACAAACACTTGCAGACCTGCTTCACCGCCTGTGAAGCGACTCCCCTGCAGGTGGGGAGTCGGGAGCTGGAACCCGGATCCTTCCGCCAGTCCTTGAGCTTTGCTCCACGTGTGCTTAACCCACTGCGCTATCGCGACTCCCAGAGTGGCTTCTTAATAGCCTCAAATAGAAAACGACCCATAATGTTAAGTGAAATAAGCCAGAAAGTGAATGAATATGGGATGATCTCACTCATAGACAGAAGTTGAGAATTATGAACAGAAGGGAAACACAAAGCAAAACTTGGAGTGGGTTTGGTGTATTGCACCAAAGTAAAGGACTCTGGGGCAAGGTAGAGTGTTCGAGTCCCACAGCATGATGGTGGAGTAGGACCTAGGTGGGCGAGGGAGAGGGGTTACAGTGCTAAGCAGAAAACTGAGAAATGTTACACATGTATCAACGACTGTGTTTACTGTCAACTGTAACTACACGCCATGCCCCCAAAAAAGGTTAAAAAATGTAAACAAAGCCAGGGGAGATAGCACCACCTGTAGCACCACAGACATTCATCCCTGAGATTCCAAAGGTCCCAGGTTCAACGGCACTAGCATAAGTCAGAGATGAGCAGTGTTTGGTGCAAATATAAAATAAAAATAAAGTAACTAGGCAGGTTTTTTTTTAATATTTACTTACTCCCTTTTTGTTGCCCTTGTTTTTATTGTTGTAGTTATTATTGTTGTCATTGATGTCGTCATCGTTGCATAGGACAAGAGAGAAATGGAGAGAGGAGGGGAAGACAGAGGGGGGAGAGAAAGACAGACACCTGCAGACCTGCTTCAATGCCTGTGAAGCGACTCCCCTGCAGGTGGGGAGCCGGGGGCTCGAACCGGGATCCTTATGCTGGCTCTTGCGCTTTGCGCCACCTGCGCTTAACCCGCTGGGCTACCGCCCAACTCCTAGGTTTTTTTTTTTCTTTCTTTCTTTCCATTACCAAGGTTAACTGGAACTTTGCATCTATGTGATTATTCTGCCGCTCCCAACAGACTGTTTTCTTTTTTCCATAGAGAGGGAAAGAGAAACAGAGTCACTCCATTATTCATGTAGCTTTCCCTGTGCATGATGCTCCCATGTGGTAGCCGGTGGGCTTGAACCCAGGTCTTTTGTGCATGGTAAAGTGTAAGCTATCCCCCCTACCATACTCTTTCCCTTACACACATTTTATGTTTTTTAAGCTTTTGCTTTTATAAATTTAAGTTAACCTGACAAACTCTTAATTAGCTCCTTTTAAAATTATTTATTTTATTGATAGAGATAAGAGAGGTAGATACCAGAGCACTACTGAGTTCTAGCTTATGGTGGTGCTGAGGATTGAACCTAGGAGCCTCAGGCATGAGGTGGGTTTTTTGTTGTTGTTTTACATAAGCATTATGCTATCTCCTCAGTCCACATTTTATTCTTTAAAAGGTTTCATTCATTTATTTTAATGAGAGAGATACAAAAAGAAAGATCAGGGAGTCGGGTGGTAGCTCAGTGGGTTAAGCGCATGTGGCGAAAAGCGCAAGGACCAGTGTAAGGATCCCAGTTCGAGCCCCCATCTCCCCACCTGCAAGGGAGTCGCTTCACAGGCGGTGAAGCAGGAATGCAGGTGTCTATCTTTCTCTCCCCCTTTATCTTCCCTTCCTCTCTCTATTCCTCTCTGTCCTGTCTAACGATGATGACATCAGTAATAACAGTAACTACAACAACAATAAAAAACAAGGGCAACAAAAGGGAAAATAAACTTAGAAAAAGAGAAAGCTCTGGCTTATTATGGTGGTGCTAGGGATTAAACTTGGCACACTCCCAGTGGCGCTTCTTTTCTTTGATAGGACAGAGAAATTGAAATGGGGTCAAGAGAGAAATTGAAATGGGGTGGAGGGAAGTAGAGGAGAGACATTTGCAACAGAGCTTCACTGCTCTTGAAGCTTCCCAGCCCTGGGTTTGAACCCAGGACCTCGTGCATAGGAATGTGTGCACTCAACCAGGTGCACCACCACCTGGCCCTTCCTCTTTTACTTCTGTAGTCCCAGTAACTGCAGGCTGGAGAGTGCTTTCCTTGGCATCCAGCATTTTTTAAAGTTTGTTCTCTATTAGATGCGGCGTTTTTTTTTTTTTTTGAGTGAGTTAACATTGATTTACAAAATTACAAGACAACAAGGGTATAGTTCAACCCAGAGTTCCCCCCACCAGAGTTCTGAATCCCCAATCCCTCCACCGTAAGCTACAGCAGTTTTCCTAAGGTTGCAAATATGGTTTAACTATTATTTATGGAACTATCTGTCTATATTTGTATATAATTACCCATTTTTTTAAGATTCAATCTTCTCTTCCTTTCCAAGTGACACATACACCTATTACTACATACAAATGTCCCTATTTCTTCTTCTCTCTACAGGTCCTGTTAAGAGTTGGAATTCAGAGCCCTATGGTCATCTTCCCCCTGTCACTTCTTTCCCACTGGGAGTAAAGACCAAAATTATTTCTGGGGGAGTTGGGCGGTAGCACAGCAGATTAAGGGCAGGAGGCATAAAGCACAAGGACCAGCGTAAGGATTCCAGTTCTAGCCCACGGCTCCCCACCTACAGGGGAGTCGCTTCACAAGTGGTGAAGCAGCAGGTGTCTTTTTTTCCCTCCTCTCTCCATTTCTTTCTGTCCTATCCACCAACGACATCAATAACAACAATAATAACCACAACAATGACAAAACAACAAGGGCAACAAAAGGGAAAAAAATAGCCTCCAAGAGCAGTGGATTTGTAGTGCAGGCACCAAGCCCCAGCAATAACTCTGGAGGCAAAAAAAAAAAAAAAAATATATATATATATATATATATATATATATATATATATATATATATTTCTGGGGTGCAAAAGATGGGAGTTCTGGCTTCTGTAATTGCTTCTCCATAGGACATATGCATTAGCAGGTCAATCCATATCCCCAGCCTGTTTCTATCTTTCCCTAGTGGGGTAGAGCTCTAGAGACATGAGGTTCCAGGTCACACTGGTGAAGCTGTTTTCCCAGAAAGGGCTGAGCGGTGGCGCAGCAGGTTAAGCGCTAGTACTGAAGTGCAAGGACCCTGGTTTGAGACCCCGGTTCCCCACCTGCAGGTGGGTGGCTTCACAAGTGGTGAAACAGGTCTGTAGGTGTCTGTCTATCTTCCCCTCCCATCTCAATTTCTCTCTGTCCTATCCAAAAAAAAAAGTGGCCTGGGAGGTGGCACAGTGGATAAAGCATGAGACTCTCAAGCATAAGGTCCTGATTTCAATCCCCGGCAGCACATGTACCAGGGTGCTGCCTGGTTCTTTCTCTCTCCTCCTATGTTAATAAATAAATAAAATCTTTAAAATAAAAAAAGGAAGGAATGAATGAGACAAGGGAGGAAGACAAACACCTATGGTCAGCAGTGAAAACTTGCACTGATTCACTATACTCCATTCCTGGGTCATCCTGGCCCTTCTTCCAACCTAGGAGGTCCCAGCACTCTTCCCTAAAGATGACAGCTAGCAATTTCTTTATATGTTGTACCTCCAGCTGGAGCCTTAAGCCACCATGTTAAGAAGCCAGACTCATCTGCTGCAGAGAGGCCATGTGGAAGAAAACTGAAGAGCTAAGACATGTGAAGGGACATGCAACTTTGGGTATGAAGCCCCATCCAGTCTTCGGGTGACTTCAGCCCCAGCCAGCATCTGGCTGCAACCATTCAGCGCCCCATGAAGAACCATGCAACTGTGAAAGCTAATAATGAATCATCATTTGCATTCACTAAGCTTTAGGGTGCTTGCTACCTAGCAGATGACGAGATACCCAGAAAAACTACGAATTCCCCCTCACAACAAAATCAACAATAGCCAGTCAGAACTTCAGTCCCTTTAATTAAACACTCTGAGAAGGCAGAAGGGAGGGTAGGGGCGTCTCGAGTTCCTTCTGGTAGTCGGTCAGTCCTTGTCAGCTGGAAGCTGGATCTTGCTGGGGTCAAAGTAGTTGGATTCCATGAGGGGGAGACCGTGGGCTTCCCGGTATTTCACAAGCCTCTCAGCTTCCTGGCGAGCCCAGTCCTGCGCACTGGAGGGAACATCATGGGGTACATGTGAAGGAGGCTCAGTGGACACCACCACCCCCCTTTTTAGTGCCCCCATACCTCCACCCCTGCCTCAGCCCCCAACCCATCCTACTCTCTTGGACACCCCAATGCACCTGGTGTCGGGCAGGTAAGCCACAAAGGCGGTGCCAAGGACCAAGACGATAGAGAAGCCGAAGAAGAAGACAACCCGCATGTTCCAGAGGTCTATGACAGGGTCCTTGTCGAAGCCATGGGTGTCTGGGTTCTGTGGTGCGGCAAGGAGAAAAAGACGTCGGGAAGGCCCTGCTGCTGCTCCATGAAGCCTTGGGTTGGCCAACAACCTGATCTCCAATTCCACTGAAGACCTTCCTTCCCCTCCTTCTTCTCTTTCTGCTCTTAAGACTTGTCTAGCGCCTTCCTACCACAAGGCTTTCGTTCTTGCTTTTCTCTCTCCCTGGAAAGCCCTTCCCCTAGATCTAGTCTTGTTATTCCAAGTGTTAGCTTCATGATCGCTTCCTTCAGGAGGTACCCCCCCCCCAGCCCGGTTAACCAGTTAAGTCAGTCTACAGGAGATAACCATTTTATAGATAAAAAAGGTTAACTATTGTTGACAGGGAGGTGGTGCACTGGGGGATAAGGTATTGGACTCTCAAGCATGAGGTCTTGAGTTCAGTCCCTGACATCTCAAGTGCCAGAGCGAGTCCTTGGTTTTCTCCCCTCCCCCTTTCATTAATAAAGGAATATTTTTAAAAGATTTTTTTAAAGGAGTCGGGCAGTAGCGCAGCAGGTTAAGCACAGGTGGCACAAAGCGCAAGGAATGGCCTAAGGATCCTGGTTCAAGCCCCCAGCTCCCCACCTGCAGGGGGTCGTTTCACAAGCGGTGAAGCAGGTCTGCAGGTGTCTATCTTTCTCTCCCCCTCTCTGTCTTCCCCTCCTCTCTCCATTTCTCTCTGTCCTATCCAACAACAACATCAATAACAATAATAATTACAACAACAAAACAATAAGGGCAACAAAAGGGAACAAATATTAAAAATAAATAAGTAAATAAAATTCTGGCTGGAGGCATAACATAATGGTTATGCAAAAAAAAAAAAAAAAAAGACAAAAAACTTCCATTTCCATGCTTGAGACGTCAAGGGTCCCAGGTTCAATCCTCAGCATCTCACCATAAACCAGAGGTAAGCAACGCTCTGGTAATAATAATAGAAATAATAATAGTTGAATAGGGCTGGGGAGATAGCCTAAGGGTTATACAAACAACTTTTATGCCTGAGGCTCCCAGGTCCCAGGTTCAATCCCCAGCACCACCACCATATGCTAGAGCCCTGGTAAAAAGAAATAAAATAAAAATAAAAAATGGAATATTAGCAATGGCCTATGGCTTAACCTAATAGAATACCCTCCAAGTCACTTTCCATCCACCACTGCTTTTTTTGTAGTATTACTAGCTTACTCCCTCAAGTGGTCTGTATTACATTATCATTGACCTCATACTCTATATAACTGTGTTCTAACATCACACTTGCTTATTTTCTGTCCTCCCCTATCATGTAAGCTCCGTGAGCACTGAGGATTTATCTGATTTCCACACTGCAGGATACCGGGTGTCCTCAAGTGTATCTCACATACAGCAAGCCCTCAACGTATTTATGGAAGGAATGAAAACATAAGCGAGCATTATATATATATTAAGCCTCTCCACCAGTAACGATTATATGCTAGGTCTTTTCACAATATCCCAGCGAGATAGTGGTGGAATAGCTAACACTTTGTAACAAGGAGTGAAAGCTGCAGTCCTGAGCATTTTGACTAGTCAGATAACATGAAGCAGATGCAGCATTTCATTTTTTATATGGCATTCTAATACCTTCCGCATTTTATAGAGATAGTAATGGGTTAAGCTTCTTGTCCAAGGTCACCAAGGCAAGTGACTGTCAGTACTTCTATTTTAACTTGGGCATTCTGATTTTACAGCCCTGCTATCGATACAACACAGCAGATCTGGGAGAACTAAGTCCAAATACTGTCTCTGCTACACATTCAGCTATGTGAGTGAACTTGTGTGAGCCACATGCCTTAGTCTCATCTGCAAAATGACCACAGTGAAAGTATCTACTTTGAAACAGGGATGAGAATTAGACTGAGCTAATGCGCGTAAAGAGGGCTTACAACACTGTTTAAAACTATCTGGGGCTGGGCCTTCTTGCTTCTAACAAATTCTGAGTACTACTTCGAGCTTGACGTTTGTCTGAAAAATTAGGGAATCCCAACTCTAGCCTTGAACCCAAATGATCAGGTGCTAAAGGAAAGAAACAAACTAGGCTAAATTCCCAAGTCTTGGAGGATTCCGCCCGCTGTGCAATCCTCAGGCTCCTGAGACCGTCCTCTATGGTGCCTGCTCCGCCGGCCCCGGACTGACCCTTCCGACCCCGTCTCCCCTCCCTCTCACCTTCTCATAGAGGTTTTCGTCCTCGGGATCCGGGTCCTCCTGCCAATGCACAGTCGCTGGAGGCACCCGCTTTCTCGCCAGGGCCGCCGGGGCGATCACAGCCCTGGAAGAGCTGGATTCCCAGCGGACAGGGGCCACCAGGCGCCCTCGAGTCGCCAGTCCACCCAAAAGGCGGCGAGAGCACAAACCTAACAGCCCGGCCGCCATGACAAACTTTCCGCAGGGGCTTGGGGGCGGGGCCGGAAGTGTGGTTCTGCGCAGCCGCAGTCGGCCCGGCGCGATAATTGTCGCTCCGCCTTCCCCCCTTCAACAGCACTAAATAGGTCGCGAGTCCGGGTTCTGTTTTCTAGCCCGGCCTACCGCTGACTCGCCTTCTCCCCCTCCTTCTGACATGGCCTCATGGGAACCACCTATTTCTGCCTCTCCTCAGCAGGCTAAGAACTTTCTTAGGGCTGGGTCTGCTCAGTTCCGTGATGAGAAGGCAGCGCTGACATCTGGGAGGCTCAAGTTCCCAGCCCTTGGGGAAAAGAGGAGGGGTCTCCAATGGGCCCGCCCCACCGGAGGCAGCCAAGCCTCACTGTATTAGCCAATAGCTACATCTTTTCTCGACTTGGGGGCGTAAGCCCAAGCGTTGGAGAGGCGGCAGGCACTTGCCAATCAGCGTCGGCCAAGGCAGGCCGATGGCGGCCGGGGACCAATAGACGCAGCCGGCCAGAGCGCGCTCCCTTAGTAGGTGGCTGGTGGTCGGAGAGCCGGTTCCCTTCTTGCCGCCGCCATTTTGTGCTGGGGATCGCGGCTGGCTGGGAGTAGGCGGCAGTGACTTTCCCGGGGAGGGTAGCGCGCCAGGCGCTTCTCCCCTCCCTATTCCGCCCTTTTTGGCCTCTGGCCGCCTCCAACTTGGTTGTTAACGCGGGACGGCTCCAGTTGAGGTGGGCGAGTGGGGAGAGGTGGCAGCGGGCCGAGGTGATGTCCGGGAGCCTTCCCTTGACAGCCGGGTCCGAGAAGGTGAGCGTCGACACTGGGCGTGGGGCGGAGGTGAGAACTCGGGGGGGGGCGGGGGGGCGGTGAGGATTCTGTAGAGGAGCCACGCGGGCAGAGTGCGCGCTGCCGACCTTGGCTGCTCCGGTGGAACCGAGGGTTGCGTGCATGGTCTGCACCCGGGATGGGGGTGCTTTCTCTCCCCCCACCCTCATCCTCTTTATTTTAATTAATTAATTATTTTTTTTACCTCCTTTTGAGAGTAGAGGCGCGTGCGCGTTTGGGACGCTGAGTGGGTGCTCGTGGCTTGGGGAGGGGAAAGGAAGGGTGGGAGTGGGCCGCCGTGTCCCCGCCAGCGAACTTTTAGAGGTGGAGCGCGTGTTTCCGACTTTGGCTTTTATGCCTAGGGGAGAGGGGGAGATGTCTGTCCTGTGCGACTTCGGTACTTCTCTCCCTACTAGGGGGGCGGGGGGGAGATGTATGGCTCTGGCCCTAATTCTCGATTGCAGAAGAAGGAGGTGGGGGGGGGGGGTCGGGGGAAGACGTCTGTAAGACTGGCGTTATCCTGTGTGCCTCTAACTCGGTTCCTTATCCATAGGGAAATCTTCCTGCTCCTTTGCCCTACCCTACTCACCGGGCACTGTGGGAATGCAAAAGGAATGTGTCTTTGACTCAACGCTCCTCCTTTTTCTGGGGGGCTCCTGCGGGTGACTCATCCGTTGTTTAAGGGGCTCGGTGTGTGGTTCCGGCTTGGATTTAGTGGAGGTTCAAGACCGGTTTTGGCCCGCAGTTCATTCGACTCGTGTCTGTGACTTTGATCTCTAGTGGTTGGTGAATGGCAGGGTCTCCTGGGGGTTTGGTATCTGGCACTCGTCCACTGGGACCACTGGTTTTGATCCTTATTCTTAAATCATCTGGGAACAGGTGGCTTAAGGAGGAAGAGAAAAATGAGCGGGGTGTGTGTGTGTCTGTGTGTGTACACACATACATGGAAGAAAGATGTCCCTGCAGCCTGGTGTCGGTCAGGTGCTGTGACGACCTTGGCTTTGCTCGATTCCTCTTCATAGGGTGGGGTCTAAAGAGGTTAGGATACTTCTGCTGACCCCAGTGGCTCTTGGGACACTGTTAGTTCATTCAGTAAGGGGTCGGCTGAAGCCACTGGCCCTTCAACCCCAGCAGTATAACCTGGTGGTTTGGAACAATCACCTTTGCTTTGGGAAAAGAGAATTAAAAAATAAAAAATCATGAGCCCAGAGCCCTTGGGGGAGGGAGGGAGAGGGAGGCCGACCTCTTGGGACCTGTCTGCACATAAGAAACACAGCCCTGGGCTGAGGCAGTTACTGTGAGGGCAAAGGCTGTGTTGGCGAAGAGCCCAGGGAGGTAAGGGCTTTCTGCTTGGCAGGTTAGCCCCCCTACTCTGTTCTTGGTCTCCTGCTGTCTTGTAGGGGACAGCCAGCATCTGATTGGGTCCAGGATGGAATATCTTGGGGGTGGGGGGCTTGGAGGGAGTCAGGTGGGTACCCTGAACTCTGCGTGATGTCTTGCCTCCATGCCCAGTGTGCCTGATCTTGGACAGATCCTCCAGCCCTTAGAACCACCCCCCTCTTGGGCATGCAGCTCCAGGCTTCAACTTGTTCACTGCTGTCAAGTGGCACTAGCGGTCCTGCCTTTTTGCAAGCTGCCTGCTGTTTCTAGGGTGGTGGGTTCTAGCCTCCCACTGGTGGGGAAAGGGAGAATCAGGCCAGTTCGGAGGCTGCCTTCCTGCCCTGCTCCACAGGAAAAGACCATCCCAGCACATCGGCATAGAACTTTAACAATTGAAGGTGTCTCGAGGAGGCCCTTCTCTGCCCCTACTGCCTTGACCCCTTTCTTCCTTCTACTCTCCTTAGAGTCCCTGCAGGAGGCATCATCCAGACTGGCAGATCATGGTGGCAGCAGCGGGGGTGGCTGGGAAGTGAAACGGAGCCAGCGGCTGAGGAGGGGCCCCAGCAGCCCCCGCAGGCCCTACCAGGTCATGGAGTATGAACGACGGTGAGTGATCTGCTCCTTTCCCTATTTCCAGCAGCCTAGGCTTATCCTCCTGGATGCAGGAAGGTGGGAAAAGGAAACAGTGCCCGCAGATGAGTGGTGTCTTTTCAGTGGACATTGACTTGGCACTTGCTGTGAGCCAGGGCCTGTGCTAAAAACTCTGGGGAGCAGTGCACTTATGAAGCAGACTGATGAAATTGCAGCCTTCTCTTTAGTGGGGGCTTCCTCACAAGGGAGACCATACAGTTTACAGGTGGTTCAAAAAGAGCTTGATGGGCACCATGGTTGGTCCTGAGTTATAGCTCACAGTTATCATGTGGGAGTACCAGGCAAAGGGGAAGCTTCATGAGTGGTGTTGTGGTCTCTCTCTTTCTTATTTTATTTGGGGGGGGGAGGGATGACAGAGACCAGAGCACTATTCAGCTGTGTCTCATGGTGGGCTGGGAATTGAACCTGGGTCCTCAGAGCCTTAGGCATGACAGTCTTTTGCAGAACCATTATGCTGTGTCCCCAACCCTCTCTTTTGTTCTTTTTGATGCTCTGTCTCTTGCCTCATATCTGGGAAATGAGGGTCTACTAGGGACAGTGGAGTCCCAGCAAAGCCTTAGTGGCAGGGAGGGAGGGAGGGAAGAAGGTAGGAAGGTAGGAAGGTTTATCTCGATCTTGCTTGGGAAAAGCCAGGTTAGATAGTGGGAAACTCTTAAGGACAGGGTGGACTGGAGCTGGTGTGATAATCATCTTGGAACAGGACATGCTCTCAGTTAAAATATCTGGTAAGAACACTTGCCAGTTGGAAGACTTGGTAAGATTTAGAGATCGTGGGTGGATCATACCCCTGCCAACCTGGTAAGCCACCCCAGTTGGTGCTAAAACAGATGATGTAGTCCTGACATTTTAAGATTGCATGGCAGAACTTACCTGCCTGCCCCCAGAAAGCCTCTATTAAGAGTTAAGTAGAGAGCTTGGGAGGTGGATAAAATCCTAGGACTCTCAAGCATGAGGTCCCAAGTTCAATGCCCAGTATCTCATGTGCCAGAGTGCTGTTCTGGCGATCGCTTTCTCTGTGTGTCCCTCTCACTAACAAATAAACATTTATTAAAAGAATAGGTAGACTTTAAAAAAAAATCAAGGACGAAGTGGTTTTTAAAATGCCTAGTGGATGGCACCGTGGATAAAATGTTGGAATCTCAGACATGAGGTCCCTCGTTTGATCGGCAGCATCGCAGGGGCCAGAGTGATGCTCTGATTCTCTCTCCTTCTACATAAATAACTAAATCTTTTAAACTTGGCTCACAAGGGATTTCTTCTACCCTCACCCTTTTCTAAAATGTGAAAATAATAGTTTGGTTTTCTGAAAATGAAGCCCAAACTTGAGAGGTGTAGTCCTTATCTAGTCTTAACCTTTTAAAAATGTCATAAAAGAGAGAGAGACACCAGAAGCCTGCTCATTTTTGCTTATGGTGGTGCTGGAGATTGAATCTGGGGCTTTGGACATAGAAATGATGTGCTCTTGACATGTTGAGCTATCTCCCTGACCAACTAGGGCCTCTAAAGAACCTCAAAGAGGCAGGCAGGGGCGGACCTGGTTGAGCACACACATGACAGTGCACAAGGACCTGGGTGCAAGTGCCCAATGCCCACTCGCAAGGGGAAAGAAACTTTGGCAAGCGATGAATTCCTACAGATACAGTCTGTCCCTCTGTTGTGTTTGATACATATCTTTCTGAAACATGTAGCTTTGTTCTAAGTATCTTTGTTTGCAGTTTACACAGATGACAGCATTCCAGTCCTCGTTTTCTTCTCTGAGCACTCTTATCTCCCGGCACTGCATTTTCAGCTCTGTGTGTATTACCGTGTGTATGCTCGTGCTTTGCTTTTAATTGGTCCCAAGGATACAGTGGAGTTTGCCTGCTGCCTTTTACTTAATGATTCCCCCAAGGATGAGTACTTGCTCTTAATCTTAGTGTGCTAAAAGTCATCCTTTTTGTCTTAATCTGTGCTTTGCTTTCGTAGTGTTCTTTCTCGTGGCTTTTCTCTGGGTCACAAAGATTGTTTCCATACCTTAGCTTTACCTTCCGCATCCAGCCTTTTTTTTTTTTTTTTTTTAATTCACATGAGAGGGAGAAAGAAGCGAGTGTACTGTTCCCTGAGGCTCCAGGGATAAAACTGAGAACCTCAAGCACGCAGGCCCCACTCTCTACCAGTTGAACTGTTTCCACTGCTACCTCCATTCAACCTTTTTTTTTTCTTTAATAATTTTTTTAAACGATGTTTTTTTATTTATTGGCTAGAGACAAATTGAGAGGGAAGGAGAAGTAGGGACGAACACACACACCCTGCAGCACTGCTTCCTTATTCACGAAGCTTTCCCTTTGCAGGTGGGGGCCAAGGGTTTGTTTGTTTGTTTGTTTTTTAAATATTGATTCCCTTTTGTTGCTCTGGGGACCAAGGGTTTTTATGGTTTCGTTTTAGTTTATGGGAAAATCAATACAGACACACCAGAGTGAGTATTGTTCTGTCATGCGTGGTGCTGGGGACCAAGCCTGACACTTCATGCTTGCAAGTAATGTGCTCTACCAGCTGAACCACACTTCTAGCCCACATCCAGTCATTTATTTCAGGAGATAGGTAGGTAGCTTGAGGAGGAGGCGAGAGGGACTGGAGTAACACTCTGGCTGATGCAGTGCCCGGGATCGAACTCAGGACTTCCTGCTTGTAAGTCCTGAGCTCTAGCACTGCACCATCTCCTGGGCTATAACTTCTGGTTTTATTTTCCTCCATATAGAGGAGCAGTTTTCCCAGCACCACCTCCAGAATAGTTCATTCTCTCTCTGGGTTTGCAGTACTTTGTCTTATTTCAAGTTTCTTCGTGTATATGGATCTGGTTTTGAGTGATCTAATTGATTGCAGTGATCTGTTTGCTCATTCTTGTGCCAGAACCTGACTGCTTTTATTAACAGGACTGTCTGTAAAGTCTCTCTTTTGGGGATCGGGAGGTAGCACGGTGGGTTAAGCGCATGTGGCACGAAGTGCAAGGACCGGCGTAAGGATCCTGGTTTGAACCCCCCCGGCTCCCCACCTGCAGGGGAGTTGCCTCAGAGGTGGTGAAGCAGGTCTGCAGGTGTCTTATCTTTCCCCCTCTCTGTCTTCCCCTCCTCTTTCCATTTCTTTCTGTCCTACCCAACAACAATGGCATCGCTAACAACAATAATAACCACCACAATGATTTAAAAAAAAAAAAAAAAACAAGGGCAAGAAAAGGGGAAAAAATAGCCTCCAGGAACACTGGATTCGTCCACCGGGCCCCAGCAATAACCCTGGAGGAAAAAACAAAAACAAACAAAGTCTTTTTTTTTGACACGTCACCTAGAAAGGAAGCCAAGACCTCACACTTGCTCAGCATTGCTCAGTGGTCTCCCCAGCTCAGCCTTTCCGATAAGAGGAGGGAGAGGCACCACAGCCCTGCTCCACCGTTCATAGAGCTCTCCCAGCTCCATCTGCAGGATCCCATTTGGTACTGGGGCTTGAACTCAGAGCACACTCTATTGGGTCTGCTACCCCCCCCCAACACACACACCCTTAATAGTTGCCACTTCGTTTTTAGCTTTATTGCCACCAGGGTTGTTGCTGGGGCTCAGTGTTGGCACTGCAAATCCACCACTCTCCTCAGCTACCCCCTCCTTTGATGGTCTACCCCCTTCTTTGATGGTCTTTCTTTGATGGACACCTGCAGACCTGCTTCACCGCTCATGAAACACCCCCTCTGCAGGTGGGGAGCAGGAACTCAAACCCAGGTCCTTGCACATGGTGATGTGTGTTCACTTACTGGTGTGCCACTGCCCAGTCCCCACGATTTGTGGAACTTTACATGAAAAGCTGTCAAATCCCAGGCAGGGCTGCCAACCAGACTTCCCTAGGCAGACGACCCCACCAATGTGTCCTGGAGCTCCGATTCCCCAGAGCCCCGCCCCACTAGGGAAAGAGAGAAACAGGCTGGATCAACCTGTCAACACCCATGTTCAGCAGGGAAGCAATTACAGAAGTCAGACCTTCTACCTTCTGCACTCCATAATGTCCCTTGGTTCATACTCCTGGAGGGATAAAGAATAGGAAAGTTGGGAGTCAGGCAGTAATGCAGTGGGTTAAGCACAGGTGGCACAAAGCTCAAGGACCGGCATAAGGATCCCGGTTCGAGCCCCCGGCTCCCCACCTGCAGAGGAGTCGCTTCACAGGCGGTGAAGCAGGTCTGCAGGTGTCTATCTTTCTCTCCCCCTTTGTCTTCCCCTCCTCTCTCCATTTCTCCCTGTCCTATCCAACAACGACGACAACGATAACTACAACAATAAAACAACCAGGGCAACAAAAGGGAAGAAATAAATATTTTTTAAAAAAGAATAGGAAAGCTATCAAGGGAGGGAATGGGATACGGAGTTCTGGTGGTGGGAATTGTGTGGCGATGTACTCGTCTTATCCTATGGTTTTTGTCAGTTTCCTTTTTATAAATAAAAATAAAAAAATAAAATCCCAGGCAGGGGAGACAGCATAGGTTCTGCAAAAGACTCATGCCTGCGACTCTGAAGCCAGACCTGAGCATGTGCTCTGGTCACTATCTATGTATGTATCTTTTTCTTTATAGTTCTCTCTTGTTAAAGTAAAAGAAAAATATTTTGCAAAAGATATCAAACCCTCAAAACACCACGTATTTTGATTTAAATAACACTGAATTTATATATTGATTTGTGGACACTTGTAATCTTTGTGAGTTGTTTTAGTCTATACCTGTATGGAGAATATTTTAGGGGGGACCAGGCGGTGGTGGACCTTGTCAAGCACTCACATTACAGTGCACAAGGCCCCAGGTTCGAGCCCCCATCCCGACCTGCAGGGGGGGAGGTTTCACCAGCAGTGAAGCAGGGCTGCAGGTGTCTCTCTGTCTCTCTCCCTCTGTATCTTCCCTTCCTCTCTCAATTTCTCTCTGTCTCTATCCAATAATAAAGAATACAAAAAAAGAAGAAAGGGGATCAGCTGATCCTTTGTAAAAAAACAAAAGAATATTTTAGGTATCTTGTTATTGATATTTGGTGTTTTTTTTTTTCTTTTTTTTAAATCAGAGCACTGCTCAGCTCTGTAATTTCTGGTAGTGCTGGGGATTGGACCTGGGACCTTGGAGCCTCGGGCATGAAAGTCGTTTTGCGGACCCACTGTGCTTTCCCCCTGGCTATTAAATTTTGTTTCAATACCCCCCCCCCAAAAAAAAAAAAAAACCTGAGTAAATGAAAACACAGATCTTAAAAATTCTTTGCTAAAGTAATTTCTGGACAGTTGAGTAGTTTTTGTGGTCATCTTCTTTTCCAAGCTGATATTTGCCAAGGTTGAGGAAAGCAATTGTTGTAATCTTCATTCTTAATCTGTTTTTTTTTTGTTTTTTTTTTAGTTGTTGGTCATTGTAGGCAAATCATTCCTGTCACTTCTAACCTCTTTTATTGCTTGATGCAATGTCCAAGACTTTTTTTTTTTTTACATCTTTATTGAATAGAGACAGCCAGAAATTGAGAGGGAAGGGGATGTTAGAGCGGGATAGAGACAGAGAGACACCTGCAGCTCTGCTTCACCACTTGTGAAGCTTTCCCCCGTAGGTGGGGAGCCGGGGGCTCAAACCGGGATCCTTACGCCAGTCCTTGTGCTTTGTGCCACCTGCGCTTAACCTGCTGCGCTAACACCCGACTCCCTGTCCAAGACTTTAAAAAATATTTATTTATTCCCTTTTGTTGCCCTTGTTTTATTGTTGTAGTTATAATTGTTATTGATGTCATTGTTGGATAGGACAGAGAGATGGAGAGAGGAGGGGAAGATGGGGACAGAAAGATAGACATCTGCAGACCTGCTTCACCGCTTGCGAAGCAACCCCCCTGCAGGTTGGGAGGTGGGGCCTCGAAACCGCATCCTTAAGCTGGTCTTTGCACCACCTGCGCTTAACCCGCTGCGCTACTGGCCCGATTCCCGTCCAAGACTTTTAGTACCTTGTTGACGTACTTTCAGTGGTGCTGGGTGACCAAATCAAGACTGATTTGACAGGTTATGACAGAAAATTTAAAGACTAATGACTTAATGTTTTTTTTTAAGTTCCTATGTTTCTGTTTTCTAGATTCCACATATGAGTGAAACCATCTGGTAGTTATCTTTCAAACAACATTAAGTCATTATTCTTTGAATTCTTCTGTCATAACCTGTCAAATGATTTTTCTTTTTTGCCACCCAGCACCACTGATTTGTCCCAAGTCATCTTTTTTTTGATTGCAGAGGAGTATTTCATGGAGTATGTGTTCCGTAACTTCTTTATCCAACGGCCTGTTGTTGGGAAGTTCAGCCGCTTCACTCTTCGGCTACTATGAATAATGCAGTTATGAACGTAGGGGTGCGTGTGTCCCTTTTTAAATTTTAATTTACTATTGGATAGGGACAGAGAAATTGAGAGGGGTGGAGGTGATAGAGAGGGAGAGAGACGCAGACACGTGCAGCCCTGCAGGTGGAAACCGGGAGCTTGAACCCAGGTCCTTGCACACTACAGTGTGTGCGCTTAAACAGGTGTACCACTGCCTCTCCCCATTCTGTCCCTTTGAATTAATGTTTGCATGTTAGAATGTAGTCTTTAATAAACCAAGAGAATTCTCTGATCCTGATTTACTGAGACTGATCAAAAATAAGTGTTAAACTTCATACTCATGCTTCTTCCCCCCTTCCATTAAGATATATGCTTGGAGGGAGTCAGGCGGTAGTGCAGTGGGTTAAGCGCACGTGGCGAGAAGCGCAAGGACCGGCATAAGGATCCCGGTTCAAGCTCCCGGCTCCCCACCTGCAGGGGAGTCGCCTCACAAGCAGTGAAGCAGGTCTGCAGGTGTCTATCTTTCTCTCTCTGTCTTCCCTTCCTCTCTCCATTTCTCTCTGTCCTATCCAACAACGATGACAACAATAAAATAATAAGGGCAACAAAAGGGAGTAAATAAATTTAAAAAAGGATATACTCTTGGCATTCTTTTTTTTTAATTTCTTATTTGTAGTATATATGTTTTTTTTGTGTGTGTGTTCTTACTTTGGGGGAAAAATCAGATTTAAGTGGTTGAGGAGGTGGCACAGTAGATCAGTTGTTGGACTCTCAAGCATGAGGTCCCAAATTCAACCCCCAGCAGCGCATGTGCCAGAATGATGCCTGGTTCTTTCTCTCTCTCTTCCTGTCCCTCTCATTAATAAATAAAAAAGATGATTTTTTTATAATTTTTATTTATAAAAAGGAAACACTGACAAAAACCACAGGATAAGAGGGTTACAACTCCACACAATTCCCACCCCCAGAACTCCATATCTCATCCCCTCCCCTGATAGCTTTCCTGTTCGTTATCCCTCTGGGAGTATGGACTCAGGGTCATTATGGGGTGCAGCAGATGGAAGGTCTGGCTTTTGTAATTGCTTCCCCGCTGAACATGGGCATTGACAGGTCGGTCCGTACTCCCAAAATCAGATTTAAGGAAAGTTCCAAGTACAATAAGCTAGCAGATATCCTCTGCCTAGAACCACTAGTTGCAAAAATTTTGCCACATTTGCTTTTCCTACCTGCCCATCCTGCCCCCCCATTTATGATGCTTTTCTTTTTTTTTTTTTTTTAATAATTTTTAACATTTATTTTCCCTTTTATGGCCCTTGTTGTTTTTTATTGTTGTAGTAGTTGTTATTGATGTTGTCGTTGTTAGATAGGACAGAGAGAAATGGAGAGAGGCGGGGAAGACAGAGAGGGGGAGAGATAGACACCTGCAGACCTGCTTCACCACCTGTGAAGCGACTCCCCTGCAGGTGGGGAGCCGAGGACTCAAACTGGGATCCTTACCCCGGTCCTTGCGCTTCACGCCTTATGATGCTTTTCTGAACTGAATCAGTGATAGGTATGACCCTTTTAAGTGCTGTAACATGTATGCATTAAGAGCAAGGACTTTCAACGCTGTATCTATTTGTTAATGAGAGAGATGTCCAGGATTGAACTTGAGACATCATGCTTGGGAGTCCAACCCTATCCACTGTGCCACCTTCCCGGCTGCTATTATTTTTCATGGTTTATTTATGAGTGGCAAAAGAGGGTAAAGGAGAAAGAGGAGAGAGCCAGGGCATTGCTCTGGCACATGCTGTGCCAGTGATTGACCTCAGGACCTTACACCTGAAGGTCCAACACTTAATCCATTGCATCAGATTTTTTTTTCCCTTTCTTTTTGTTAGAGACAAGAGAAGTTGAAAGGGAAGGGGTAAACGGAGAGAGAGAAAAAGAGACAGCTGCTGGACTGATTGTGGGGCTTCCCCTCTGTAGGTGGGGACCAAGACCTTGAACTTGGGTCCTTGCAAATGGTAATATGTGTGCTCTACCGGCACACCCCCTCCTGATTTCTTCTTACTCGTCATTTCCAAGCCGCTGTTGAACAGTTCATTCATCCCTGGGATATAAGTAGGACCCACTTGCATGTAAACTCTTGAGGTTGAAAAAAAAAACACATCTGTGATATGGGATGCTCTCACTCTCAGGCAGAAGTTGAAAAACAAGAGCAGAAGAGAAAACACAAGTAGAACCTGAACTAGAGTTGGCGTATTGCACCAAAGTAAAAGACTCTGGGGTGGGGGTGGGGGGGGAGAGTACTGGTCTAAAAAAGATGACAGAGGGCCTAGTGGGGGTTGTATTGTTATGTGGCAAACTGAGGAATGGTATGCATGTACAAACTATTTTTTTCACTGTCCCCTGTAAAACGTTAATCCCCCAATAAAGAAATTTTAAAAAAGAAAGGAAAAAGGAAAAACACATCTGTGGACCAGGCCGTGGCACACTTGGCTAAGCACACACATGGCAGTGCACTAAGACCTGGGTTCAAGCCCCTGGGCCCCACCTACAGGGGGAAAGTTTCACGAGTGGTAAAGTAGGCCTGCAGGTGTCTCTGTCTTGTTCCTTTTTTTAATTTATTTATTGGATAGAGAGAGCCAGAAATAGAGAGGGAAGGGATTGATAGAGAGGGAGACAGATGTGGGGATAGATAGCATAATGATTATGCAAAGAGAGTCTCATGCCTGAGACTAAAGTTCCAGGTTCAATCCTCCACCCAACCATCAGCCAGAGCTGACCATTGCTCTGGTTAAAAAAGGGGGGGGAGGCTGCAGGCAATGGTGCATTGGCTTAAGCACACATAGTATGAATTGAAAGGAACCCCACAAGGATCCCAGTTGGAGTCCCGGGCTCCACATCTGCAGGGGGTTTGTTTCACAAGTGGTAAAGCAGATCTGCAAGTGTCTGTTTGTCTCTCTCCCTCTCTATCTTCCCCCTCTCCTCTCAATTTCTTTCTGTCCTATCAAAATATATATATTGAAAAACTGGCCAGGAGCAGTGGATTCGTAATGCAGGCACCAAGCCCCAGTGATGATAATCCTGGAGGCAGAGAGAGAGAGAGAATGAGGGAATAACGAGAGGAGAGAGACAGCAAGATACTTGCAACACTGTTTCACCACTGGCAAAGCTTTCCCCCTGCACGTGGGGACCGGGGACCGGGACGCGAGCTCAAACCCAGGTTCCTGTACTTTGTAACACATGCACTCAACCAGGTGCATCATCACCCAGCCCCTGTCTCATGTTCCCTCTCTATCTCCCCCTCCCCTCTCAATTTCTCTCTGTATTATTTATCCACTACTAAATAAATAAAGGAAAATCATATCCGCATGGTCCGGGAGGTGGCGCAGTGGATAAAGCATTGGACACTCAAGCACGAGGTCCTGAGTTCAGTCCCTAGCAGCACATGTCCAGAGTGATCTCTGGTTCTTCCTTCCCATCTCTCTCTCGCTCTTTCCTCACCCTCTTATCTTTCCCATTAATAAATAAATCTTTTTTAAAAATCACATCTGTTTTTTTAAAATTCTTTATTATATTTATAGGATAGAGACAGCCAGAAATAGAAAGAGAAGGGAGAGATAGAGAGGGAGAGAGACAGAGACACCAGCAGCCCTGCTTCACCACTCGCAAAGCTTTCCCCCTGCAGGTGGGGACCAGGGGCTTGAACCCAGAACTGTAACATGCACTTAACCAGGTGCACCACCACTTGGCCCCCACATCTGCTTTTTTCACCACTCACATCCTATGGCATGTAGCTGTCACCTTGGC
The DNA here is from genome assembly GCF_950295315.1 of Erinaceus europaeus. NCBI lineage: Eukaryota > Metazoa > Chordata > Mammalia > Eulipotyphla > Erinaceidae > Erinaceus > Erinaceus europaeus. Next base: position 90,856,438 of record NC_080185.1, on the reverse strand, counting down.
CTTCAGGTATATTTATACAACTTGTTCTCAAGCACACCAGGATGCATCAGATTAGCCGTAACTAAAAATCACCCTGAACTCTAGTAGGGGCTGCTGGTTTTACTTTCTTTCTTTCTTCCTTCCTTCCTTTCTTTCTTTCTTTTTGCCCTTTTGTTGCCCTTGTTTTATTGTTGTTGATGTTGTCGTTGTTGGATAGGACAGAGAGAAATGGAGAGAGGAGGGGAAGACAGGAAAAGAGAAAGAGAGACACCTGCAGACCTGCTTCACCACCTGTGAAGCGACTCCCCTGCAGGTGGGGAGCCGGGGGCTCAAACTGGGATCCTTAATGCTGATCCTTGCACTTGGCGCCACGTGTGCTTAATCCACTACCGCCCGACCCCCGGTTTTACATTTTTAAAACACTGTTATATCTGATCAAATATGGCATTACTTGAGCTACTTGTGTCTTCAGAGCTTAGTAAACTCCACTTTAAGAGTGCCTGGGTATTCGTTATTGTATTATTTTTTGAGGGGGTTTGTTTGGTGGGGTGAAGTGCTCAGATATTACTATTCAGTCCTGCTTCTTGGAGATACATTTTGAACAGAATGCATCTACTTAAATACTTTTTTATTATCTTTATTTATCTGAAAGAGAGAGCCAAAAATTGAGAGGGAAGGGGGAGATGAAGAGGGAGAGAGGGGAGTCGGGCAGTGGCGCAGTGGGTTAAGCGCACGTGGCGCAAAGCGCAGGGACCGGCGTAAGGATCCCGGTTCGAGCCCCCGGCTCCCCACCTGCAGGGGAGTCGCTTCACGGGCGGTGAGGCAGATCTGCAGGTGTCTATCTTTCTCTCCCCTCTCTCTCTCTGTCTTCCCCTCCTCTCTCCATTTCTCTCTGTCCTGTCCAACAACAAAGCAACGTCAACAATGGCAATAATAACCGCAACGAGGCTGCAACAACTAGGGCAACAAAAAGGGGGAAAAATGGCCTCCAGGAGCGGTGGATTCATGGTGCAGGCACCGAGCCCAGCAATAACCCTGGAGGGGAAAAAAAAGAGAAAAAAAAAGAAGAAGAAGAGGGAGAGAGACACCTGCAGCAGTGCTTCACCACTTGTGAAGCTTTCCCCCTGCAGGTGGGGACCGGGGGCCCAAACTTGGGTCCTTGTGCACAGTAACGTGCAGTCAGCCAGGTGCGCCACCACCTGGCCCCTCAGAGTCTCCTTTAGAAGCATGTCTAGTCAGAGTGCTCCAGCTAAAATACTGTCACTTTCCAAATCTGTTCCCCGTGCTGGCAATCAAGCTCAAGACCTAATGCTTCCAAGTCCAGGAGCTGTACTACTGTGTCAATTCCCTGCCTACTTACTAGGCTTTGTTTCTACACTTTATTTACTTCATTTTAAATACATATATATATTTGGGAGCGGGGCAGTAAGCACAGCGAGTTAAGCGCACATGGCACGAAGCACAAGGACTGGAATAAGGATCCTGGTTCAAGCCCCCAGCTCCCCACCTGTAGGGGAGTCGCTTCACAGGCGGTGAAGCAGGTCTACAGGTGTCTGTCTTTCTCTCCCCCCTCTGTCTTCCCCTCCTCTCTCCATTTCTCTCTGTCCTATCCAACAACGACAACAGTAATAACAAAAAGGGGAAAATAAATGAATAAATAAATAAATATTGTCTTTGATTATTGGATAGAGACAGCCAGAAATCAAGAGGGAAGGGAGTGATAGAGAAGGATAGAGAGAAAGACACCAGCAACACTGCTTCACCACTTAAAGCTTTCCCCCTGCAGGTGGGAAAACCCAGTTCCTTGTATATTGTAATGTGTATATTCAACCAGGTGTGCCACCACCTGGCCCCTATTTAATTCATTTCAGTAAGAAAAAGGATACACAGAGAGAGTGAAATCAGAGCACTGCTCAGTTCTGACTTAGTGGCAATGAGCATAGGTCCCAGGACGTCAGAGCCTCAGGCATGAAAGTCTTTTGCAGAACCTTTACACTGTTTCCCCTGCCCCTTGTTAGTTGTAAAAATTGATTTTAGTGTATCTCTGTCTCATTGAGTGAGTGACCAAGGATCAAATCAGGAACCTAAGTTTGCTGCCCCATACGTTGCTTTTATAAACAAGTGTTTTTCATGAATAGCATTTTTGTGCGTGTGAAAGTATATTGTGTGTTAAATACCAGCAAAAATTAGGAGCCCGAGGATATATAGATTTTTCATTTGGCCCATTATCTCCAGTTTCTACTCCCACCAACAATATAAAAATGTCTCGTTCCCATATATCCTTGCCAGCAGGTCATTTAAAAAAAAGGAACAAGAAAGGGCAGAGAAAAAAATCTCACAAGACAAAGGAGACTAAGTTGACCTGATGAATAAATGAAATATGGGTGTCCTAAAACAGAAAGAGAAGGCATTTGTGGAAAAAATTGGTGAGATTCTAAGAAAGTCTATGTAAACCTAATAAAGTTTTTTTTAAAAAAAAAATTTTTAACAGCTGTTGTTTTGTAAGCGTTGGGGGAGGCTGAGTGAAATGTATGGAAACTCCTATCCTCAAACTTTTCTGTAAATCAAAATTGTTTGTAAATACATTTGAGTTCAAGATTAGGAAGTTTTGTGCCAGGGTCGTTGGTGTGCTTGGTTGAGTACACATGCTACCTACCATGTGCAATGAAGAAATCTAAAAAAAAAGAAAAAAGTGGTCCAGGAGGTGGCGCATTGGATAAAGCATTGGACTCTCAAGTATGAGGTCCTGAGTTCAGTCCTTGGCAGCACATGTACCAGAGTGATGTCTGGTTCTTTCTCTCTCCTATCTTTCTCATGAATAAATAAATTCTTTTTAAAAAAATAAAATAAAGAAAAACAGAAAGAAGGAAAGTTTTGTACTTCAGAGGACAGTATTCAAGAGAGTGAAAGGAAAACTCCCCTAGTGGAAGAATGTATTTCAAATCTTAGATCTGATTAGGTATTAGCACCGAAATAACACCAATCTAACAATAAGAGAAACCCCAGGGGAGTCGGGCGGTGACCAGGCGGAAAGATCCCGGTTCGAGCCCCCTGGATCCCCAGCTGCAGGGGGTCACTTTACAGGTGGTAAAGCAGGTCTGCAGGTATCTATCTTTCTGTCCTATCCGGCAACAACGACATCAATAACAACAACAACAATAATAAGCACAAGAATGATAAAAACAACAAGGGCAACAAAAAAGGGAATAAATAAATAAATATAAAAAACCAACAAGGGCAACAAAAAAGACAAATAAATAAATAAATAAATAAATAATTTTTAAAAAGGAGAGAGAGAGAGAGAGAAACCCCCAAGTCAAGAAAAAAATGAATAGAAGATTCAAGTAGATAATTTTTCAAAGGTGATACACGAATGACCAATAAGCACACAGAAAGGTACAAGATAAGTCAGTGAGAATGTGGAGGAACTGGGACCACTGCATTGCTGGTGGGAGTACAAAATGGCGCACCAGCTGTGAAACAGTTTGGTGGTTCTTTAAAAGAGTAAACGGAATCATCATATGGTCCAGCAATTCTACTCTAGGTACATACCCAAAATAATTGAAAACAGGGACTCAGACAGATACTGGTCTACCAGTGTTCATAGTAACATTATTCATAATATCCAAAACAACCAGTAGGTGGTTTTGGATATTATGAATATCAGGTGCCCAGCAACGTCTGAGTGGATAAACAGAACTGTGTGTGTGTGTGTGTGTGTGTGTGTGTTTGTGTGTGTCATATTTACATACATACTCAGTCTTAAAAGGCAATGAGATTCTGACACAGATGAACTTTGGAAATATCACGCTATGTGAAATAAACCAGACATAGGGGTAGATAATGACTCCACTTACATGAGATACTTAGACAAATTCAGAGACAGAAAGTAGAATAAAAGTCACAGGATGGATAGCTTCTGTTTGGAGTGACGGTAAGGTTCAGGCTAGTGACTGCACAAGATCCTGAGCTGACTTTGTGTTGACAAATGGTACACTTTTAGGAAGTCAGGCGGTAGGTATCACAGCGGATTAAGCACACATAGTGCAAAGCGCAAGGACCGGCACAAAGATCCCAGTTGTAGCCCCCGGCTCCCCACCTGCATGGGGGGGGGTCACTTCACAAGTGGTGAAGCAGGTCTGCAAGTGTCTGTCTTTCTCTCCTCCTCTCTCAGATTTCTCTCTGTCTTACCCAACAACAATGACAGCAGTAACAACAACAATAATAATAACAATGACGATACACAAGGGCAACAAAAAGGGAAAAAAATAGCCTCCAGGAGCAGTGGATTCATAGTGCAGGCACCAAGCCCCAGTGATAACCCTGGAGACACACAAAAAAGTGTATGCCTTTAAATGGGGCCAGGGATAGTGTCAGTGGTAGAGCCTGTGCCTTTTATGGGTAAGACTCTGGATTGGATTCCCAGCACCACATGAGAAAGCAACAAAGACAAAAAGAAGAGTAAACAAAACAAAACATGTTGAACTCCATGGGTAGTAGAGCAATGCTTGATTGTCTCTGTTATCTCTCTCTCTCTCTCTCTCATAAAATAAGAACTGAGCCAGACACTACATACACCAGGATGTAAAAGCCACTCTTGAGGGGCCAGGCAGTAGTGCAGCCGGTTAAGCGCACATGGTGCCAACAAAGCGCAGGGACCGGCGTGAGGATCCCGGTTCGAGCCCCCAGCTCCCCACCTGCAAGGTAGTCACTTCACAAGTGGTGAAGCAGGTTTGCAGGTGTCTTATCTTTCTCTCCCCCTCTGTGTTCCCCTCATCTCTTCATTTCTCTCTTACTTGCCAGCAATAACAGCAAGGGCAACAAAAATGGGAAAAATGGCCTCCAGGAGCAGTGGATTCATAGTGCAGGCACTGAGCCCCAGCAACAACCCTGGAGGCAAAAAAAAAAAAAAAACTCTTGAGAGTTAAACGTGACATTCTTTTAATTTGTTTTTATTATTTGAAATATTTATTTATTGTTGGATATATCCTTTTTAATTTTTGAAGAAATGTTGGTTTCACAGGATTGTTGTCACAGGAGTGTAGTTCCACGTCTCAAGATTAGTTGTCAATGCACCTCACTCTCCACCAAACTGTTTCTACCTTCTGCCATTGGGGGCTAAGCTAGTTTTTGTACACATACCCTCCTTTTTAAATATTTTATTTATTTTTTCCCTTTTGTTACCCTTGTTTTTTATTGTTGTTATTGATGTCATTGTCGTTGGATAGGACAGAGAGAAATGGAGAGAGGAGGGGAAGACAGGGGGAGAGAAAGATAGACACCTGCAGACCTGCTTCACCACTTGTGAAGGGCCCCCCTGCAGGTGGGGAGTGGGGGGGAACTATTATTACTATTATATAAAACAGAAAATGAGAAGGGAGAGGGAGATAGAAAGGAGGAAAGGACACCTACAGACCTGTTTCATCTACTTGTGAAGCATCCCCCCTGCAGGTGGGGAGCCTGGGGCTTGAATCAAAGGATCCTTGCATGGGTCCATTGCACTTCGTACTATGTGTGCTTAACCCGGTGTGCCACCGCCCGGCCCCCCAACCTGTTCACCTTTTTTAATTTTAGTTATTTAATAATGAGAAAGGTAGGAGGAGAAAGTGAAAGCCGAACATTAGTCTGGTACATGTGCTGCCGGGGATTGAAGTCAGGACTTCATGCTTGAGAGTCCAGCACTGTATCCACTGTTTGATCTCCCAGATCAAACACTATTCACTTTGAATTATAATTGAAGAGGGCAGGGGAGATGGCCTCATGGATATGTAGAAAGACTCAAGCCTGAGGCTCCAGAGTCCCAAGTTCAGTCCCCTGTATCATCATAAGTCAGAGCTGAGCAGTTCTCTTATAGACAGATAAAATGACTATAATTGGAGAAATGCCGATGTAATCAATTTTGAGACAGTAATCAATCATTGTGACAGGGAAAGACTGGCAAAGCAACTCTCAGTGCTAGCTAGTCTGTGAAGCAGAGGGACAGGGTGGGACAGTGCCCAGTGACGCGGAGGGAGAGGGGTCAGCAGGCACCTTGTCCCAGTGGACCCTGCAGGCCTTGTAGGACCATGGTGAGCATTGTTAGTGTCTCAGCTTAAGAATAACAGGAAGCCGGGAGTCGAGCAGTAGCGCAGCGGGTTAAGCACACATGGCACAAAGCGCAAGGACCGGCATAAGGATCCCAGTTCAAGCCAACAGCTCCCCACCTGCAGGGGAGTCGCTTCACAGGCGGTGAAGCAGGTCTGCAGTTGTCTGTCTTTCTCTCTCCCTCTCTGTCTTCCCCGCCTCTCTCCATTTCTCTCTGTCCTATCCCTATCTAACGACAACATCAATAACAACAACAATAAAAAGACAACAAGGGCAACAAAAGGGAAAATAAAATAAAAAGTAACAGGAAGCCATTAAGAAGATACAGTTGGGCTTGACTAGCTTTACCCCAGAGAGCATTTGCACTGGGATGCAGAGAGTGAACACTAGGAAGACCTAGGCGGCAGCGCCAGGCATACACGGGGTGGGGGTGCCAGCTCGCCCCTAGAGGTTAGGATTTCAGGATCCCAGGTCAAGGCTGAGGCTGAAGGTCTCAAGGGAGGGAGAATTGTGCGGTGTAACCCTAATCTTCCCCTTCTTCCTCCAGAGGTGGTCGTGGAGACAGGACTGGCCGCTATGGGGCCACTGACCGTTCCCAGGACGATGGTGGGGATAATCGCAGCCGAGACCATGACTACCGGGACATGGACTACCGTTCTTATCCCCGAGAGTACGGCAGCCAGGAGGGCAAACACGACTATGACGATTCATCCGAGGAACAGAGTGCAGAGGTGAGGGCTCGGGAGAGCCAGGCCAGGCCTGGGTGGGCAGGCTCCTTCCTGCAGGGCCATTGTCTGGCTATAGTGCCGTGTGCAGGCAGCTCTCGGCCCCCTCTCCCCCCGCCCCATGCCTTCAGACTGTGCTCGGTGGCTTTGCCTCACCTAGAGGGTCTGTCCCCATTTCCCTCACTGGGGGCGTCCCTCTCAGGTTGGATCTCCTTGACTTCCATATGCTTGGCTCTATACTTCTGAGGACTGCTGGCCACCCCCTCTCTCCCTTCCTCCCTGTTGCTCAGCTGGCATCCATGGTTCACTGCAAGCCCTGTTCTGCCTGCTCCCAGTCAGTTGGGGCACTTGAAGAGCCTCTTCCATGGGACCTGATGTCTGGGCTGGGGGAAGGGGAGCAATTGGGAAACTGAGTAGCACCATGCAGAACAGCTCGGTAGAGGTCAGGGGGAGGGCCAACTCCGTGGTGGTAGAGCACTAGGTAGAAGGAAAAACTCTCTTGGATGTTTCATTTAAGCTTGGGGGAGTTAATCCTAGCCTAAGAGGCAAGGGAGGCATGATGCTCACCATCAGGGAGCTCTAGTTTGAGGAGGACAGTTGGGACTCTGGTCCAAGCAGGCAGGTAGCTCTCTTATCTGAAGCAGGGGGTGGCTACTCCTGTAACCTAGCCAGGGAAGTAGGAGGGACAGGGTGTAGGCCTTTAGCCATGCCTCGCAGTCCAGTACATAGCCCTGTGGTGGGTACCCAGCATCCCTCTTGACAGTGAACTGTGCCTGGATGTTTCCAGAGCAATAGGTGTGGACCTTTGGGAGAAGTGGAAGCAGAGCACTCGAGTTATGTCCTGTTCCCCCCCACCACCACCACCACCACCACTACCACCACTACTTATAGGCAGGAGGGGTATGGCCCCGGGCCTGCCTGCTTTGTCCTGGAAGAAAGGGTTGAGTCCTACCCACGAATCAGCAGCCACACGCTGTTGGGAGGGAGCCTGGTGATGCTGGAAAAATGGCCAAGCAAGGAATTCACAGATCAAGGGATGGCGCTGTGGCCCCGGCACCTTCTTGGGCCGCTATGGCCTGTTCTGGTCAAGATCTCAGACTTCTAATACACACAAGCTGGTTGCAGGGCCCAGGCCCAAGATGGGAATTATAAACAATGTGTGGCACACATACACACACACACACACACACACACACACACACACACACACACAAAAAAATTGTGTGCCTACTTAGCTGAGCTGGCCGGCAAGGGAGGCGTGAAGTTGAGGGGGTACACACAGGGCAATGTTTAGGGTGCCAAGCCCAAGCCATCTTTTCCTAGCAAGTCTACACAGTGTCTGGTTGTCTGCCTCTCCCACACCTATATGGCCACCAGCACCCACTCCCCACCAAGGCAGCCATGGAGACTCTCCAGCTCTAGAAGGGGTGCAGTCCAAGCCTACCCTGCCTGCCTGCCCCACGCCTTTAGCCAAAGCCCGCCCACCCCCGGCTTTCAGAGCCTGCCTGCCTCAGAGAGCCAGCGGCCAGGCCTGGCCCAGGCTGACTGCCTGTCTGGTGTCTCTCATCTCATTCTGTCGGCCAGGATTCCTACGAGGCCTCCCCGGGCTCTGAGACTCAGCGTAGGCGGCGGCGGCGGCACAGGCACAGCCCCACCGGCCCACCAGGCTTCCCCCGAGACGGCGACTATCGGGACCAGGACTATCGGACCGAGCAAGGGGAGGAGGAGGAGGAGGATGAGGAGGAGGAGGAGGAGGAGAAGGCCAGTAACATCGTCATGCTGAGGATGCTGCCACAGGCAGCCACTGAGGATGACGTACGTGCCCCCCATGGCCCCGGGCAGGCGGCAGAGCAGGAGGCCAGGCTGGGTCTTCTTGAGGGCCCTCGACTCCCCCACCCTGACCTTTTCATGTCTTTTTCCCCGCCAGCTTCTGAGCCCCACCTCTGGGCAGCCTCTGGCGGCTCCCGGTCAGGAGAGAAGGAGTGTCCAGTAGGCTGGTTTGGCCAAAGGGGCTGTGGTGGCGGGTGTGGGAGGGAACAGAACATTCTTCCCACACATTCCCCTGCTCATCCAGCCATTCCACATGTGTTGACCAGGGCCAGCTCACTGGGCGCAGCGCCAGGCACTGTTGGGGATAGGGAAGATGCAGGAGCCCCGCCCTCCCAGCCTCCTCCTGTCAGCAGCAGTGAATCTCCTCACAAGCCTGGCCACAGAGCCTTGGCTGCTGCTTCATCTGCCTCCGCTGCTGCTGACAGCCTCCCCGCTTTAGTTCTCTTAGTGACATTCTTTCCCTCCCCCTTCCCTTCCTTTTCTTCTGTTTCCTTCTCATATATACTTCTGAGGGAGACCCCCCTCCCCAGAGGGCCACAACAACCTTCCTTCTTACTATCCCTCCTGCCCCAGTCTCTGCTCAGATCACCTCTGAGGTCTGCCAGCTGAGCCATTTTGTCATAGAAAGCCTCCCCTTTGTGTCTGAGAGAGCTTCTCAAGATCGAGCAGTAGCCAAATGCCGGCGTTTGTTGGGGTGTTATCGCAGGGTGGGCAGCGCACCAGGCCTAATTTGATCCTCACAGCCACCCTTCAGGGAAAATACTCTGTTATCTCCATTTGGTGCGTGAGTGAGCCAGGTCTCCGGCCATAGCAATGACGCAACTTACCCAAGGTCCCATAGTCAGTGAGTGGCAGGGCCCATCTGGGATGTGAACTCCAGATCCCACATTCTCGATGTTTCTTGAGCTCACCCTGTTTGCGGTCCTTGTAAACGTGTGTGTGTGTGTGTGTGTGTGTGTGTGTGTGTGTGTGTGTGTGTGTTCGCGCGCGTGCGTATGTTCTTTCTCAAGTTTAACCTGCAGCACAGGTGCAGTAAGTGTCTTGCCAGAGAATGCAGAGTGTAGATGCCCCACCTCAGTCTTCTGGGTGAGGATCCATAGACTGAGAGGCCCTGTCTCATTTGACCCGGATCCTTAAGTTCCCTCTGCAGTGTTCCTCCGGCTAACTGCCTCCAGGGAGACCTCCAAATTCATGGTCACACTTTTTTGTTCTTGCCCCCCCCCCGTCTCTGTGCCCCTTGTGGTCTCAGGCACATGACTGGTATTGGTCTAGACCCCACACTCTCCCTGCCCCAGGTCTCTTGGTACAAGTGGGGGGGGCGTTTCTTTGCGAGGTGCAGAAATGGCACCCCAGATTCCTTCACTTTGTGGCCGCACCAAGCCTGTTATCAGAATCTCCCCACCCACTGTTCTTGGTCTGCTTGCTTTCTTTTGGTCTTTTGCGCGCTTCCCTCTCCTCCAGCGGTCATCTTCCTGCCCTGCTTCACCCTGCTCTGCGCCTTTTTCTTCCTGTGACTCACTCTCTGCAAGTCTGGGGCCAAAAGCTGAGCCTGGGAATTGGTGTGGGTGTGTTTGGGCCTGTGCCCCACCCTGCTGGGGGCAGGCCCTGAGCTTGGGTTGGGTTTAGATGACCGCCTGTGTGGGGCCAGCCTCAGATACCCAGCAGCCCCCTTGTTCTGAGCCCACCCCAATCTGCATTTCCCCGTACAGATCCGTGGCCAGCTGCAGTCCCATGGCGTCCAAGCCCGGGAGGTCCGGCTGATGCGAAACAAATCCTCAGGTGAGCTTTTGTTCCCGGTGCCCTCCCCATCCACTGGCCAGCCTCAGCCTCCAAGTCTCCCTCCTGCCTCCCCTTTCTCCCCCACCCTCCTCACCCTGCCTCCCTGCCACAGCTGGGATTGGGCAGCTTTGCGGGGGTGTGGGGGGTGCCTTCTCTTGCCCTTATCCTGCTCTCCCCACAGCTGCAGCCAGCAGCCTTGGGGATGTCAGGGAGGGGGCCAGCACTAACCTGAGTGCTCCCCAGGGGCAGGGGCAGGGCCAGGCTCTGGGGACCCTCCTCTTTGCGATACTCCAGTATCTGAGTTGGAAATCCCCACCCCCACCCCAGTATACTCCCTTCCTTCTCATTACCCTACCCCTTGCTCTCCCAGTACATGTCTGGTACCAGCTAGAAAGCCAGTTTGACGTGTCCCAAGGGGGGAGACAGGGCTGGCTCTCCTTAAAGGGTGCATCCCTGCATCCCAGGGGGCAGTCACTGTCCGGCCTCGCTTGTTCCTTCCTCCCCCGGTAGGCGACAGGGAACTGGCCTTAAGTTAGCGAGGGGGTTGGGGGGAGTTGTTTCTGCAGGCCCTCTGGCCTAGGCTCCCCAAGGCAGGCCCAGTGAGGCCTCCTTCTGCCTCCCTGGGTGTCTCTCTCTCTCTCTCTCTCCCTCTCCCTCTCTCTCTCTCTCTCTCTCTCTCTCTCTCTCTCTCTCCATCTCTTAATTCTCCCCACACCTCCACATGCATCCGTCTAGATCTCTGTCTTCCTCTCCCCCAGGTTCTTCTTCCCCTCCCCCTCATTACACCATCTCATCTTCCTGTGCGCCCTAACAGTTATTCCTGTGGAGAATGAACCTTTCCCAAACCCCAGCCTCCCCCATTTCTGCCCGCCCCGTATGTTCATCTCCAAAGGAGGTGTTTTCTTGTGTCCTCAAGCCTTTGACTCTCTTCCCCAACCCTGGCCAGGCCTGGAGTCTCTCTCAGTTCCACGTAGGTCTCGCTCTGCTTCACCTCAGCAAGGCTCCATGCTGCTAGAGATTCTGAATCTCTTGCTCTAGTGTGGCGGCCCAGGTGCAGCCGCCTCTGTGACCTTGGGCACTTGTCCCAGACACCCACTGATCCTTTAAGGTCCTTCTCATCCCAGTGCCCAGTTCTCTTTTTGGAGGCCCCAGACTGTAGGTGGCGTTAATTGCCTCAAACTTGGCCCTGGTGAGCACTGCAGTGAGACTGAGGTGACCAAAGTGTCCCTAACCTTCCCACCCAGAAGCCGCCCAGGTTCCTGCTGGCCCTAGAGCCTTTGGACACCTGTCACTGGGCTCCGCTAGCCTTGTGGCAGGACCTTCCCTCCAGTTACTTATCCTGGCCCATGTTGAGCCAGCAGTCTGCCCGTCTGCCCTCCCTCTCTGGGGACAGACCTCTACTTGTACTCTTTCCTTCCTGATTTCTTTTGTCCCTCTCTGTCACCTCAGACTGGTCGGGCAGGTCTGCCTGACCCACGTCTTTCTTCCCAGCTGGTGTGTGTGCATTTCTCCCTGCGCTCCTGTCCCCACCTCTCTCCAACTGTTTTCCTATCCTTCCCTCTTTCTTGCCCTCCCAGCCATCTTCCTTGCCTCCCACCACCTTGGTCTTTCTCTCTCTGACTGCTTTTCTCTCTCCCTTCTTCATTTTTCCTCTCCCCCTTCCCTCTCTGCCCCTGGTCCTCTCCCCTCGGGTCCCGCCCCCGGGAACGCCGCGTGTCCAAAGCTGTTGACTAACCCACTGCGTCTGTATCTGAATGCTGTCTCCAGGTCAGAGCCGGGGCTTCGCCTTCGTCGAGTTTAGTCACTTGCAGGACGCTACACGATGGATGGAAGCCAATCAGGTTGCTTTGCCGCACTTGAACCCCCCCCCAAACAAATACTACTTTGTAATCGAGCGCTCCCCATCGCCTGATTCTTATGGACACAGTTCCCTGCCCCGTGGCCCTGTGTCCCAACCCCCACCCCACCCCCTCTCTCTCCCCTTCCTGACCCTAACTTTCTCCTCTCCCCATCTCTTGCTACCCACTTGACTTCCCTCCAGAACCCACGCTTACCACTGGCCCCTTCCCTCTGCCAGGTACTAGCCTTGCCCCTCCGCCTCTCCTGACTGAGCTTCCAGATAAAGGGCTGCTAGGGGTGGAGGGTCTTCCTTTCACCCAGACCCCCCCCACCACCACCAGGGGACTGACGTGCTCTGGATTTAGCCAGAATCCAGACTTCAAGCACAACTGGCTACCCAGCCACTAGGGAGCTTAGCCATTGGCACACTTGCTAGCAAGTTCTATTTTGCCAACTCCCTGCATGTGAGGCCCATCTTTTTTGAGTGGCACATGAGAGGTCAGTGCTGCTCCGTTGACCTAAAGCAGCCGTCAACTGCCAGTGACTGACTTGCTTCGGTCACACCAGCCCTCCACTCTCTACAGGGCAGCCTTGCCCTCTCAGCAAGGCAGGTGGCAGTGAGAAGGGACAACCCGGCTTCCCTCAGCCCAGTGTGGGCTCCCAGTCCAGCAGCTTTGGGACCTTCTTCTCCACTTACTTACCCCAAGCCCAGCTTGTTGAGGTGGGGCATTGGTGGAGAGCCATGGGGCAGGGCCAAACCCGAGGCCTCCTCTACTGGCCATAGGCAAGTGCCATGGGCCCAGAGCTGAGCTAGCCGTGGAAGACAGCCTCAAAAGCAGAAACTCCCTTCTTTTGAATATGGCTCTTACCTTTTCCCCCCCTTCTCCGGCACTAGCGCGTGTGCACACTGTACTTTGTTTTCTCTCTCTTTCTCTCTCTCACACACACTCTCTCTCTCTCTCTCTCCTTCCCTCCCCAGTACTCCCCCCCGTATCTCCCCTCCCTCTCCTGTCTCCCTGACCCCCAAAGGTAGCCTGTGTAGTGCTGGCCCTCGTGGCCTGGCAGTGGCAGGGCCAAATGGGGGGGGGCGTTTTTCCCACTGTCCAGCAAGCGTCGGCCAGCCAAGCACTGTGTGCCTGGTGGCATGTGTTCACGTGTGTATGCGTGTGCCCGCCCCAGGCAGCAAAACAGCTGCGCCCGAGGGCTGTGGCACCTGACCTCCCTCCTTCCCTTCCTTCTTCCCTCGTCCGTTCTCCGACCTCCCTCCGCTCCCTGTCCCTCATCCATCCAGCTGAAGGGTTCGCTCACTCTCTTCTCCTGTGCTGAGACGGTGCGTGGGGCACTGCTTCCTGGGCCTCACTGCAGTCTGCTTTTTCCCACAGCACTCCCTCAACATCCTGGGCCAGAAGGTGTCTATGCACTACAGCGACCCCAAGCCCAAGATCAACGAGGACTGGCTGTGTAACAAGGTACAGGGGCGTCGTGCGGCACTAGCCGAGGATAGAGGCAGTACCAGCAGTGGCCACAGCATGTCTCTGTCCTCGGGGCCTCCATCTTATGCAGTGTGGGTGCTCCAGCCCAGCTCAGTAACCCCCCTTAACCCCACCTCAACCCCAACTCCCTCAGAGGGCCCCATCTAACCAAAAGCTCCAGGAAATAAGTAGACTGGTGGCTGCAGTGAGGTAGTGCAGCTATGTGGCATGTGGACCTCACAGCCAGACTGGCTGCTGTGAGGCATCCAGGTCTGCCTTGGCTTTGGTCAAGGTTCGGAACCTCTCTGCCTTCTTCTCCCTGTATCTGAAACGTGAATACTAATAATACTTCTCCCTAAAGGTGGCTAGGAGGAGTTAAATGTGCTGATTGAGAGGGTAGTTCTTTGAGCAATACCCGGGGCCACATCTAGCACCGCATCCGTGTCAGCTGTTACCCTGAAGGCAACCACAGGTGCTTTGAGCACCTGTCAGGTGACCCAGTCTTGAGGCCCCCTCTGACCCAGACATGTCCCACCTGAGACTTCCAGGTACAAGGTTCAGGTTTTTGCAGTCACGTTCCTTAAGAGGAAACTGCGATTCACAGAGGGGACTTGAATTCACCCTTGGACTACCTTGGTCAGGACTACCTGGAGCCTGTGGGCAGTCCTGACCCCCGTCCCTGAGGAGAGCTCTGCTTAGGAAGGGCTGGAGCACCTGTCTGGTGCAAAAGCAGCAGTGGGAAGGGCAAGGGACACAGTGTAACAGTTATGCAAACAGACTGTGATATCTGACGCTCCCAGGTCCCAGGTTCAATCCCCCCACACCACCGTAAGCTCTGGTAAAGGGAAAATAAAAAAGCAAAAAGGGAAGAGAGAGAAGGAGCAAAACAGCATTGTGACTCCTGTTATTTTTAGATACTCCTTTTACTTTTTTTTTTTTTTTAATCAGAGCAGTGCTCGGCTCTGGTTTATAGTGGTGCAGGGGATATGAACCTGAGACTTTGGAGCCTCAGGCATGAGAGAGTGTCTTTGTGTAACTGTTGTGCTATCTACCCCCACCCCAGATACTCCTTATGATCAGATAATCCGCTTGCTTTCTCTCCTTCTCCTCCCACATTGTTGGTCCCCAGGTCCGGTCCACACGGTCCACCCCTCACCTGGGCAGTGACTGTGAACTCTCTCCAGTATACCAACCTTTTTCCTGCCTCCCTACTGGGACAGTCCCCTACGCCACCTCTAGCTGTGTTCATTCTCTACAAAAAGCCCCCTGTCTCTCTGAGCCTAAGCCAAGTATTTCTCCCCTGGTACCTTTTCCTCTCCAGATCTGACACAGGCTTTTCTCTTCTTCCTTTCTGAACCAGCTATGGGGAAACAAACAAACAAAAAACACACAGTCTGCCCTTTCTCCCTCTGCTAGCACCAGCTTCCCAGCCAAACCAAACTGCCAGGTCGCCCAGAACAAATATCCCTGCTGACTGTTACCCAGCTGAGTGAGCCAGTGCCCCCCCCCCCCCCGGTACTTTCTCTTCTCTGAGCCTCTGCCTGTTACTGTCTTCACAGACTGGCCTCCACACTGCTACATCTGCCCTCCACCCCCCCCCCCACTGGGAGGTCACAAGAACAGAGGCCATGTCCTGGGCTTGCAAAGCAGGGCTCGGCATGAGAGCAGTGCTCACAGAGTGGAATGTGGAAAGGGGTGGGGTACATCTTGAGGCCAGAATACCTGAGGGGTACTTCTCATGAGCCTTGAGCCATCTAGTCCTCAAGACAGTGAAGGAGCGGGAGTCTAGTTAGACAGTGGTGCTGTTGGCTTCTAGGGCTAGACATGTGATGGTTTGTGACCAGGGAGTGTGGAGAGTCACTTGCTTAAGAATGACGGCCAGATCCCTCCCCTTTCCCCCCCTTGCCCTGGCATCTCCCTACCTGAGGCACTGGAGTTCTGGGGGCCATTTGGGTCTGAGTTAGAGGTGCACTGGGAAGCCCCTTCACACACACATACCCTGATGGTCTGGCCTGTGCCTCACAGTGTGGAGTCCAGAACTTCAAACGCCGAGAGAAGTGCTTCAAATGTGGCGTGCCTAAGTCTGGTGAGGCTCTCCTACCTCCCCCATCCCTGGGATGTGGGGTTTGCAGGGAGGAGGGTGAGGGGCTGAGGCTCAGGGCAGGAGAACAAACACTCCGAGAGATCGAGAGAGTGTTTTTTTGTCACTGGCCTCTCTTCTGCTGTCCCCCCCCCACACACACAGAGGCAGAGCAGAAACTGCCGCTGGGTGCAAGGCTGGATCAGCAGACGCTGCCACTGGGTGGGCGAGAGCTGAGCCAGGGCCTGCTTCCCCTGCCGCAGCCCTACCAGGCTCAGGGAGTGCTGGCCTCCCAAGCCCTAAACCAAGGCTCAGAGCCAAGCTCAGAGAACGCCAATGACAGTGAGTCATGTGTTCCTTTTCCCTTCCTCTCTGCCCTAGGGTTTGTCTGGGTTGGGTTCTTCCGATGCCAGAGAGAAGGTGTAGCGACCAGGACTTGGTTCCTCCTTGGGGGCGGGGTGGGGGTGGGGTCTCTGTCGGGGGGGGGGGGGGGGGGCGTGGCTTGGGAAAATCTGAGAAGCAGCAGGTGCAGAGCTGAGGCCACAGAGGGTGGGGCTAGAGCAGAACGAAAGCCGGGCTGCCCCCTAACTCTCGGCCCTACCCCGCAGCCATCATCTTGCGCAACCTGAACCCACACAGCACCATGGACTCCATCCTGGGGGCTCTGGCGCCCTACGCGGTGCTGTCCTCCTCCAACGTGCGTGTCATCAAGGACAAGCAGACCCAGCTGAACCGAGGCTTTGCCTTTATCCAACTCTCCACAATCGTGGTGAGGGCGGCACAGGGGGGGGGCCGGGAAACCAGGGTCCCGGCCCCCAGGGTAGGGAGGAGGGAGTCTAAGCCCAGCCCCTCAGTGTGACCCCCCCCAGTCTAGAAACAGGGCAATGGAGCCGGGGACCTCCCCGGGCCTGACCGTTCTGTCCCTCTCTCTCTTCCTCCTCCAGGAGGCAGCCCAGCTGCTGCAGATCCTGCAGGCCCTTCACCCGCCACTCACCATCGACGGCAAGACCATCAATGTTGAATTTGCCAAGGGTTCTAAGAGGTTAGGGCCTCACCCCTATCCCTTCCCGGTGTGCACCTTGGCTTGGGACCTCCCGCCTCATTCCCCTTCTCTTACATCCCTCCCTCAGGGACATGGCCTCTAATGAAGGCAGCCGCATCAACGCTGCCTCAGTGGCCAGCACTGCCATTGCCGCGGCCCAGTGGGCCATCTCTCAGGTACTCTGACTCCTGCTCCCCCCACCCCAGCAACCCGATTCCCCAGGCTGCCTCCATCCCCCTGCACCCTCTCTGCACTCGGGAGGGCTGGCTCAGTACTGTGGCTTTCTGTGAACCCCAAGCTCTTTCATGGGGGCTGCTTCAGCTTTTTGGGAGGCCTGGCTGTGGTCCCCTTCCGTCACTGTCTCCCGACACCACTGTGGCCACTTGGCTCTACTGTTTGGTGGTGGTTTTGTCGGCCTGCCTCATTGCAGCTTGGTTAATGAAAAGGAATTCCTGGACCGGCAGGATAGATCACCTGTACACGACCCAGGTTCTAGCCCAGTCCCCAGGACCCTGGAGGAAGCTTTAATGCTGGGATATCTGTGTGTGTCCATCTCTGTTTCTCTCTCTCTCTCTCTCTCTCTCTCTCTCTCTCTCTGCTTCTACTTTGTCTCTACTTAAAAGGGGGGGTGGGAATTCAGAAGTGATTAAAAGTCTGGAGAAGAGAATGAAGAAGGGAAGAGGAAACTGGTTCCTTTCCCAGCCTGATACCTGGCACACTTGCCATACAGTGTTCACACCCTCAGCCATGGAGGTGTTTGGGTGTGTGTGTGTGTGTGTGTCTTTGTTCTGGTCTCATTCTTGCTGATGATGCCCTGCTCTGCGAGGACGGGCTGGTCTTTGCCCTTCACCTCTCTTGGGGCTGCATGCTTTTTTCTGTCAGACCTACAGGCCTCACCTAAGGGCAGATAACTTTTTTTTTAATATTTATTTATTTTCCCTTTTGTTGCCCTTGATTTTATTGTTATTGTATAGTTATTATTGTTTGTTGTTATTGATGTCATTGTTGGATAGGACAGAGAGAAATGGAGAGAGGAGGGGGAGACAGAGAGGGGGAGAGAAAGATAGACACCTGCAGACCTGCTTCACTTCTTGTGAGGCGACTCCCCTGCAGGTGGGGAACCGGGGACTTGAACCGGGATCCTTACACCGGTCCTTGTGCGCTTAACCCGCTGCACAACCGCCCGACTCCCAAGGGCAGATACTTCTAAGCAGGTCCCACAACCTCTTGCCCTCTCTTCCACTAATGAGCCCCTCCCACCTGCCCCTCAGGCCTCCCAGGGTGGGGAGGGTGCCTGGGCCACCCCCGAGGAGCCAGCAGTCGACTACAGCTACTACCAACAGGATGAGGGCTATGGCAGCAGCCAGGGTACAGAGTCCTCCCTCTATGCCCATGGCTACCTCAAGGGCACCAAGGGCCCTGGCATCACTGGAGCAAAAGGGGACCCCTCCGGAGCAGGTGAGCCACAGCCTCTCTCCATGAGCTTGTGATAGGGGTCAGGGTCTGGGGCCCCAGAATTCACAGGCTTGTCTCCCTCCACATCTCTCCCTCTCTCTAGGTCCTGAGACTGCGCTGGAGCCCGGGGCAGACTCTGTGTCGCTGCAGGCCTTCTCCCGCGCCCAGCCTGGTGGTGGCCCCGGCCTCTACCAGCAGTCTGCAGCTGATGCAAGTGGCAGCCAAGGTGCCACAGCCAACAGCCAGGTGAGGGGGTCTGGGAGAGCCCTGGGGGATGGGCAGGGGCGGGGCACAGGGTCTCCCCTGGCTGACCCTTAGCTGTGTTCCTGTCTGGCCCCATGACCAGTCATACACCATCATATCACCTGCTGTGCTCAAGTCTGAGCTCCAGAGCCCCACCCATCCCAGCTCTGCCTTGCCGCCAGCCACCAGCCCCACTGCCCAGGAGTCCTACAACCAGTACCGTGAGTGGCCACACACAGCCTGGGAGTGCAGCGGGGGGGGGGGGGTTGTTCAGGGGGACACAGGACATTCCTTAACAGAGTGGAAAGTGTATGCCATCCCCATTTCTTCCCTTAGCTGTTCCTGATGTGTCCACCTACCAGTATGACGAGACATCTGGCTACTACTATGATCCCCAAACAGGCCTCTACTATGACCCCAACTCCCAGGTGACAAGGCAGCCCAGGGAGTTCTGCTGGTCTCCAGGTCCCCTTCTGGCTTTTCCCTAACGCTTCCCTGCCTCCTCTCCCCCTCAGTATTACTACAATGCTCAGAGCCAGCAGTACCTGTACTGGGACGGGGAAAGGCGAACTTACGTACCTGCCCTGGAACAGTCATCTGATGGGCACAAGGAGACGGGGGCCCCCTCAAAGGAGGGCAAAGAGAAGAAGGAAAAGCACAAGACTAAGACGGCCCAGCAGGTGAAGGGATAGCGGGTATCCAGCATCGCCAGCTGGTTTCTTGAGGGTCTCACTGTGGCCGCGTTTCTCTTTTCTGTTACCCACCTGCTGCTAAGAAAGACAGGCGGACGGGGGCTGGAGTTACACTAAAGAGTGACCGAGGGAGTCGGGCGGTAGCGCAGTGAGTTAAGTGCACGTGGCGCAAAGCGCAAGGACCGGCATAAGGATCCCGGTTTGAGCCCCCGCTCCCCACCTACAGGGGAGTCACTTCACAATCAGTGAAGCAGGTCTGCAGGTGTCTGTCTGTCTCTCCCCCTCTCTGTCTTCCCCTCCTCTTTCCATTTCTCTCTGTCCTATCCAACAACGACGACATCAACAGTAATAACGACAGCAACAATAAAAACAACAAGGACAACAAGAGGGAAATTATAAATAAATAAATATTAAAAAAGAAAGTGACCGGCTCCTTGGGCTGGCAAACTAGCTCACATGGATAACTCCCTGCTTTGCCATGTGTACAACCCAGGTTTCAGGCTCTGCCCTTGGCCTTGTGATTTTGAGGCCAAACAATTGCCTTGGCACATGACAGGCCTTCCCACTTCCCAAACACCGCTGCCATCTACATGAGCCCCACAGGCTCTCCTGTCTCCCAGGGGGAACTGCAGTGCTGCTGGCAGAAGTGGGCCTGCCTGTGGAAACAGGGCCTGGACCCCTACTTCTGGGTGTCAGCCATGTCTGTGTTTAGATGCGTCTGTATACCACAGGCTTAGCAGGATGTGGGCAGTGGAAGGGAATCTCGGTGTCTGGAAGGAAGAATGTTAACAGTCTTGAGTGTTTCCTTAGCAACCTGGTGAATTCTGAAAACGGTGGTGTATTCTTGTGGAGAACGTAAAATAACATAATACCGCACATAGGAATTGAGATTACAGCTGACTTTGGATAGCGTACGACTTCGCCAAGTGTGTGACCCAGGTTGGATCCCAGATCCCAGCACATTAAAGAAAGCTTCAGTGCTGTGGTTTCTCTGGCTCACTCGTTCTCGCCCTCTCCCTCTCTCTCTCTCTCCCTCTCTCTCTCCCTGCTTTTATCTAAAAAAGAGAGAGAAAATTTGAAAATGAAGGTCATACACAGAGTTGGGCAGGAGGCAGCTCACCCAGTCGAGTGCCCACTTAACATTGTTTTTAATATTTATTTTATTTATCTATTCCCTTTGTTGCCCTTGTTTTATTGTTGTAGTTATTATTGTTGTTGTTATTAATGTCATTATTGGATAGGACAGAGACAAATTGAGAGAGAAGACAGAGAGGGAGAAGAGAAAGATAGATACCTGCAGACCTGCTTCAATGCTTGTGAAGCGCCCCCTCCCCGTAGGTGGGGAGCCGGGGGCTTGAACCGGTATCCTTAGCCAGTCCTTGTGCTTTTGTGTGGGAGCATCTTTTAAGAGTGAAAGAGGGGGCTGGGTGGTGGCACACCCGGTGCCCATGTTACAGTGCGTAAGGACCCAGGTTCAAGCCCCAGGTCCCCACCTGCAGAGAGAAAGCTTTGTAGGTGGTGAAGCAGGCCTGCAGGTATTTCTCTTTCTCTCTCCCTATCTCCCACTACCCTCTATTTCTGGATAGCTCTATCCAGGGGTAGCAGTGAGTGTCGCAGGGGCGGGGGGGAACTCCAGCATCTAGAAGGTTCCTAAGATTGCCACCCGCACACCCCTGCCCCGTCTGCCCCTAGATTGCCAAGGATATGGAACGCTGGGCCCGCAGCCTCAACAAACAAAAAGAAAACTTTAAGAACAGCTTCCAGCCCATCAGCTCCATTAGAGACGACGAACGGCGTGAGTCAGCCACAGCAGACGCCGGCTATGCCATCCTTGAGAAGAAGGTGTGTTGTGGCTGCCCATTGAACAACCTCTCTCTCTCTCTCTCTCTCTCTCTCTCTCTCTCCATCCTTCCATTTCCTCCACTGAGCCTTTGAATTTCTATGCACACACCCCCCCCCAGGGAGCACTGGCTGAGAGGCAACACACCAGCATGGAACTTCCAAAACTAACCAGCGACGATCGCCCGGTGAGTGCCCAGGGCAGAAACGGGTGAGAGACTCAAGACCCTCCAGACCTGACCTTCTGCCCTCACCCACAGAGCCCACCACGGGGCCTGGTGGCAGCCTACAGCGGGGAGAGTGACAGTGAGGAGGAGCAGGAGCGCGGGGGCCCCGAGAGGGAGGAGAAGCTCACTGACTGGCAGAAGTTGGCCTGTCTGCTCTGCCGGCGCCAGTTCCCCAGCAAGGAAGCGCTCATCCGGCATCAGCAGCTCTCCGGCCTCCACAAGGTGACTTGGAGAGGGGGTCTTGGCAGAGGCCTCGGGGCTCGGGCCCCTGACCCAGCCTAGCTGCTTCACTCTCTTGTCCCCTTTGCAGCAAAACCTTGAGATTCACAGGCGAGCCCACCTGTCAGAAAACGAGCTTGAAGCACTTGAGAAAAACGACATGGAGGTGAGGTGTGACCCACACCCAGTCAGTCCCCTTGGAAATTGGTGCTCAATTTCCAGCAGCCATGTCACAGCCGTGTCAAACTCTGTGCCTGTGAGGCCTCTTCCTAGTCCCCATCCCACCCCCACCCCACTCCCCCTTTCATGCTGGCTGCCAAAGGCTGTGAAGTCCTTCCCCGCTGGCAGGCCTAGTAACGAGGTCACACTCACGGTGGGGATCCCCCATTTGCTTCCACACTTTCAGCAAATGAAGTACCGAGACCGCGCTGCAGAACGGAGAGAGAAGTACGGCATCCCTGAGCCACCAGAGCCCAAGAGAAGGAAGTACAGTGGCGTGACCGCAGCCTCCGTGTGAGTGTCTGGGACTCGGGGTGGGGCCTGGAGCTAACCGGCTGCTCACTCACACTGTCCCACTGGCCCTTGCAGGGACTTTGAACAGCCTACTCGAGACGGCCTGGGCAGTGACAACATTGGCAGTCGCATGCTCCAGGCCATGGGCTGGAAAGAGGGCAGTGGCTTGGGCCGTAAAAAACAAGGCATTGTAACACCCATTGAGGTGAGTCTCCTGTGTGCCCGTCCCCGTCTTCTTGTCCCTCCTCAGTCCCCGGCCAGTCTGACAGAACATCTCTTACACAGGCCCAGACCCGGGTGCGGGGCTCTGGCTTGGGTGCCCGAGGCAGCTCCTACGGGGTCACCTCAACCGAATCCTACAAGGAGACACTGCACAAGACAATGGTGACCCGCTTCAATGAGGCCCCGTGAGCAATGACAAGATCTGCTTCTCCATGGGCGGGGGGGGGGGTCCAGCCCAGAGCAGGGGAGGATGATGTATGGGTGGTCTGTGTGGGGCCCTGCGCCTGTCTTCCAGCCCACTCCCCTGCCAGAGAGGCCCTGACCAAGTCAAACTTTGAGTTGGTGACTTTTCTTGGAAAACTGGGCTAGGATCATATTCTTTTTGTAATAAAATCTGAAAAGTCTACAGCCTGCTTGTCTCTTTTTTTCTCGTGCCCCAGCGTATTCTGTGGCCCACACAGAGATGGAGACACAGGGCTTTGTTGGGCCCAGGTAGGTGACATTCACAGTGTTTGGTGCCCAGTGGCCACCAGCTTGATGGGAGGAAGGCAAACCCTAGGATCTGACCTGTGTACCCCCAGACCCACAAAATCCTGGTCACAGCCACTCATCATTACTGATCTAGCTGGGAAATGTAGCACCAGCAAGACATTGCCAGGCTTCATTCCCCCAATGTCAGTCAGAACTGGAAAACAGCCTCCCCAGCTTCTGGACACACTGCCCACAGTTGGAACTATTATGTAGACTTCAGGCTAAAACTCACTTGGCCGCCCCCGGGTCAGTCTGTCCAGGGGTGATGCTTGAGAAGCTTCACGAATAGTGAAGCAGTGCTACGGGTGTTTCCTATCTCCCCCTTCCATCTCAGTTTGTCTCTGTCTAATCGATGAATAAATGAAAATCTTTAAAATTTTATATATTTATTTTGGATAGAGACAAATTGAAAGAGAAGGGGTAGATAGAGAGATGCCGGGAGTCGGGCGGTAGCATAGCGGGTTGAGCGCACGTGGCACAAAGTGCAAGGACCAGCGTAAGGATCCCGGTTCGAGCCCCCGGCTCCCCACCTGCAGGGGGGTCGCTTCACAAGCAGGCCTGCAGGTGTCTATCTTTCCCCCCTTCTGTCTTCCCCTCCTCTCTCCATTTCTCTCTGTCCTATCCAACAACAACGACAGCAACAACAACAATAATAACAACAACAACAAGGGCAACAAAAGGGTAAGAAGTAGCCTCCAGGAGCAGTGGATTCATGGTGCAGGCACTGTTTCCCAGCAGTAACCCTGGAGGCAAATAAATTTTTAAAAAAGAACAAAACAATTACACATATATTTGGGAAAGCTCAGTAAGAAGGAAATAGGAGCTGGATGGTAGTACACCTGGTTGAACTCACATGCGACCATGCACTAGGACCTGGGTTCAAGCCTCCAATCCCACCTGGAGGGGGGAAGCTTCACAAGAAGTGAAGCAGTGTTAAAGTTGTCTCTGTCATCCTCTCTCTATCTCCTCCTTCCCTCACAATTTCTCTGTCTCTACCCACTGAATAAAGTATTAATAAAGAAGGAAAGAGCGTTACGTTAATGAAATAGAAAAAAAATAAAACCAAAACCAGATTATCCTACAACAAAAATTAAGTGGAATGACAGACCACTGGCAATATACAGAAGACACAAATAAATGCACAATTAAAGGAAGCATTTACTAAAACAACCTTTAAAAGATGATTCATGGGGGTCAGGCGGTAGCGCAGTGGTTAAACGCACATGACGCAAAGCTGTCGGACAGGCATTAGGATCCTGGTTCGAGCCCCAGCTCTCCACCTGCTGGGGGGTCCGCCTCACAAGTGGTGAAGCAGGTCTACAGGTGTATTTCTCCTCTCTGTCTTCCCCTCCTCTCTCCATTTTTGTCCTATCCAACAACAATGACATCAATAACAATAATAACCACAACAAGGGCAACAAAGGGGGGAAAATAGCCTCCAGGAGCAGTGGATTTGTGGTGCAGGGGCGACAAAGGGGGGGGAAATAGCCTCCAGGAGCAGTGTATTCATGGTGCAGGCACCAAACCCCAGAAATAACCCTGGAGGGAAGAAAAAAAAAAGTGACTCATTGTTGGTATGCATGAGACCCCTTCTGTTTCATTTGGTTTAAATCCCCCCTGCTTAACACTATTCTATTTACATAACCACTTCATTCTATTTACATAACCGCTGTTAACAAGCACCTCCCTCCAGGGCATTGGTTCAATCCCCACTGTTTCATGATATGTTTTTGCTCCACCCCCCCCTCCTTGTCACACCCTGATCCCTTCTTTATCACACCCTGATTTTTACCAGTCACTTTTCTCTCCACCCTCTCTATGTCACATCCTGTTTCCACCCTACTTGGGAAGTATATATAAAGACAGCATTGTGAGTTTTAGAGTACTGTACTTTGAGTTTAACTTAGCTCGTCTTAGATTGTGCTGCGTCCTGCATGAATAAAGAGATACTGCCTACAGCTCAACCATGAGTCCCTGGTCGTCTGTTACCCGCCCGTGAAGCCAGCCCGGCGAAAACGACATAACCTGTCGAAAACAACAACTCATTTATTCACGAGAGAAAGACAACCAGAGAGCATCACACTGACATGCAAAGCCAGCTAGCTGTCAAGCTCAAAACCTCATTCAAGTTCCATGCTCTACCTACAGTGCCACCTCCTGGTCTACCGGGTAAACAGCTTTTAAAAAATACATCTGGGGTGCCAGGAGGTGGCGCACCAGCTTAAGCGCACATAGTATGAAGCACAAGGACCCGCATCAGGATCCTGGTTCCAGACCTCCGCTTCCCCATCTACAGGGGTGGGGGGTCACTTCACAAGCTGTGAAGCAAGTTTGCAGGTGTCTCTGTTTCTCTCCTCTGTCTCCCCCTCCCCTCTCAATTTGTCTCCGCCCTATGCAATAAAAATTAAAACCAGGAAGCCAGGAGGTGGCATGGCTGGTTAAGTGCACAAGGACCCGGGTTCAAACCCCTGGTCCCCCACCTGCACAAATGGTGAAGTAGAGCTGAAGGTGTATCTCTGTCTCTCCTCCTCTCTATCTCCCCCTTCACTTCTCAGTTTTTCTCTATATCTAATAAATTAAAAAATAATAACTTTTAAAATTAGGAAAAAATAGCCACCAGGAGCAGTGGATTCCTAGTGCAGGCACCGAGTCCCAGCAATAACCCTGGAGTCAAAAAGAAAAGATATTCGGGGACTGGGGAACTAACATAATGGCTCTGCAAAAGACCTGAGCGCCTGAGCCTCTGAGATTCCCGTTTAGTCCCCAGCATCACCATAAATCAGAGCTAAGTAGTGCTCTGGTCTCACTATCTCTTTCATTAAATAAATATATTTTCTAAAGTTTATTAAAAACTTTGAGATGGGGCAGGGCAGGTGGTGGTGGTGCACCTGGTCAAGTGAACATATTACACTATGCAAGCCCCTCGTCCCCACCTATAGGGGGAAAGCTTCATAAGTCATGAAGCAGGGCTGCAGATATCTATCTCTTTCCCTCTCTATCTCTCCCTGCCCTCAATTTCTCTGTCTTTATCCAGTAGTAGATTTTTAATTTTTTTTAAGTTTATCTGGGGCATAGTGGCGCACCTGGTTGAGTACACATGTTACAATGTGCCAGGACCTGGGTTTTAGCCCCCAGTGCTCACCTGCAAAGAAGAAGCTTCCTGAGTGGTGAGGCTGTACTGCAGGTATCTCTCTGTTTCTCTCCCTCTCAAATTTTGGCTGTCTCTATCCAATAAATAAATATATATTTTTAAATATTTATGTATTGGGAGTCGGGCGGTAGCACAGCAGGTTAAGCGCACGTGGCGCATGGCGCAAGGACCGGCATAAGGATCCCGGTTAGAGCTCCCGGCTCCCCGCCTGCAGAGGAGTCGCTTCACAGGCGGTGAAGCAGATCTGCAGGTGTTTGTCTTTCTCTCCCCCTCTGTCTTCCCCTCCTCTCTCCATTTCTCTCTGTCCTATCCAACAACGACATCAATAACAATAATAATAACTACAACAATTATAAAAACAACAAGGGCAACAAAAAGGAAATAAATTGTTGTTTTTGCCGGGTTATGTTGTTTTCACCGGGCTAGCTTCACAGGCGGGTAACAGACGACCAGGGACTCATGGCTGGGTTGTACGCAGTATCTCTTTATTCATACAGGATGCAGCACAATCTAAGAGGAGCTAAGCTAAATTCAAGGTACTCTAAAACTCACAATGCTGTCTTTATATATACTTGCCAAGTAGGGTGGAAACAGGATGTGACATAGAGAGGGTGGAGAGAAAAGTGACTGGTGAAAATCAGGGTGTGATAAAGAAGGGATCAGGGTGTGACAAGGAGGGGGGGGTGGAGCAAAAACATATCATGAAACAGTGGGGATTGAACCAATGCCCTGGAGGGAGGTGCTTGTTAACAGTGGTTATGTAAATAGAATGCAGTGGTTATGTAAATAGAATAGTGTTAAGCAGGGGGGATTTAAACCAAATGAAACAGAAGGGGTCTCATGCATACCAACAATAAATAAATATTTAAAATAATATAAAACTATGTATTTATTTTCCCTTTTGTTACCCTTGTTTTATTGTAGTTATTATTGTTGTTCTTATTGATGTCATCATTGTTGGATAGGACAGAGAGAAATGGAGAGAGGAGGGGAAGACAGAGAAGGGGAGAGAAAGATAGACACCTGCAGACCTGCTTCACAGCCTGTGAAGTGAACTCCCTGCAGGTGGGGAGCCGGGGACTTGAACTGGGATCCTTATGCCGGTCCTTGCGCTTTGCGCCACCTGCGCTTAACCCGCTGCACTACCGTGCAACTCCCAAGTAAAGATAAATTTTACAAAGTGTGGGAGTCGGGCTGTAGCGCAGCGGGTTAAGCACAGGTGGCGCAAAGCACAAGGACCGGCATAAGAATCC
Source organism: Erinaceus europaeus (assembly GCF_950295315.1). Taxonomy (NCBI): domain Eukaryota; kingdom Metazoa; phylum Chordata; class Mammalia; order Eulipotyphla; family Erinaceidae; genus Erinaceus; species Erinaceus europaeus. The sequence goes on along the minus strand of NC_080185.1, from coordinate 90,829,263 downwards.
TGGTTCGAACCCTGGCTCCCCACCTGCAGGGGAGTCGCTTCACAGGCGGTGAAGCAGGTCTGTAGATGTCTATCTTTCTCTCCCCCTCTCTGTCTTCCCCTCCTCTCTCCGTTTCTCTCTGTCCTATCCAGCAACGACGACAATAAGAACTACAACAATAAAACAACAAGGGCAACAAAAGGGAATAAATAAAATAAAATATTAAAAAAAAACTTTTACAAAGTGTATCTGGAACTGGGGAGATAGCATACTAATTATGAAAAAAAAAACCTTTTTTTTTTGTCCCTAGCTGCCGTGGGGAGCTTCATGAGTGCTGAGGCAAGACTGCAGGTGTCTCTCTTTCTCCTGCTCTCAGTTTCTGTCTCTATCTGATAAATGAAGAAATTATATATATATATATATATATATATATATATATATTAAAACATTTGTACTGTCTTTATTTATTTATTGGATAGAGACAACCAGAAATCAAGAGGAAAGGGGGTGATAGAGAGGGAGAGAGACAGAGAGATACATGCAGACCTGCTTCACCACTTGCAAAGTTTCCCCCTGTAGGTGGGGACCAGGAGCTTGAGCACAGATCCTTGCGCAATGTGACATGTGCACTCAACCAGGTGCGCCACCACATAGCCTCTCTCATTGTATTTTAATGAGAGAGATACAGGGAGACACACAGAGAAAGATGAGCAGGGGTAGACAGCATAATGGTTATGTGAAGAGACTCTCATGACTGAGGTTCAGTCCCCTGCAACACTGTAAACCAGAGCTGATACGTGCTTTGGTTAAAAAAAAAAAAAAAAAAGTGGGGCCAGGAGGTGGCGCACCTGGTTAAGGACACACATTACAGTGCGCAAGGACCCAGGTTCAAGCCCCTGGTCTGCACCTGCAGGGGGAAAACTTCATGAGTGGTGAAGCAGGGCTGCAGGTGTCTCTCTGTCTCTCTCCATCTCTCTATCTTCCTCCCCTCTCAATGTCTCTCTCTATCCAATAATAAATAATTAAATAAATAATATAATTTTTTTAAATAGAAAGAGTGGTCCGGGAGGTGGCACAGTGGATAAAGCATCAGACTCTCAAGCATGAGGTCCTGAGTTCAATCCTCGGCAGTACATGTACCAGAGTGATGTCTGGTTCTTTCTCTCTCTCCTTTTATCTTTCTCATAAATAAATAAATAAATAAATAAATAAATAAATTAATTAATTAATTCTTTTAAAAAACAGAAAAACAAAGAGTGAGAGACAGCAGATCTCTGTCTTATGGTGGTGTGAGGGATTGAACCTAGGAGCTTGAAGCCTCAAGCATGAAAGTCTTTTGCTGTGTCTCTAGACCTAAATCTTTCCAAAAGCATTCAAAAGGGGCTAGGCGGTGGTGCACCTGGTTAAGCGCACATATTACAGTGCGCAAGGACCTGGGTTCCCCCGGCCCCTATCTGCAGGGGGAAAGCTTCACAAGTGGTGAAGCAGTGCTGCATATGTCTCTCTGTCTCTTTCCCTCTCTATCACCCCCTTCCCTCTCGATTTCTGGCTGTATCTATCCAAACAAATAAAGAAAGATAATTTTTTTTAATTTTTTAAATTTATTTATTCCCTTTTGTTGCCCTTGTTGTTTTATTGTTGTAGTTATTATTGTTGTTGTCGTTGTTGGATAGGACAGAGAGAAATAGAGAGAGGAGGGGAAGACAGAGAGGAGGAGAGAAAGATAGACACCTGCAGACCTGCTTCACTGCCTGTGAAGCGACTCCCCTGCAGGTGGGGAGCCGGGGTTCAAACCTGGATCCTTATGCTGGTCCTTGTGCTTTGCGCCACCTGCGCTTAATCCGCTGCGCTACAGCCCGACTCCCAAGAAAGATATATATTTTTTAAGTATTCAAAATACCTATCTGGAGCCTAAATACTGGGCAGAGCAAGTGTTCTGGCAAGAAATGAAAATTCAGTGGGAGAGGGGTGGGGGGTAGATAGCATAATGGTTATACAAAGAAACTCTCATTCCTGACCCTCCAAAATTCCCCAGAACCACCATAAACCAGAGCTGAGCAGTACTCTGGTGAAAAAAAATCATTTGGTCCGGGAGGTGGCACAGTGATAAAGCTTTGGACTCTCAAGCATGAGGTCCTGAGTTTGAAACCCGGCAGCACATGTGCCAGAGTGATGTCTGGTTCTTTCTCTCTCCTCCTATCTTCTTCATTAATAAATAAATAAAATCTTTAAAAAAATCAGTGGAAGGGGCTAGGTGGTGGCCACCTGGTTAAGTATACACACTAATGAAGCCCCAGCTACCCACCTGCAGGGATGGGGAGCTTCAGGAGCAGTGAAGCAGGGCTGCAGGTGTCTCAAAGAAAGAAAAAGGAAGGGATGGGGAGACAGCATAACAGTTCTACAAAAGACTTTCATACCTGAGATTCTGAGGTCCCAGGTTCAATCCCAGACCCACCATAAGCCAGAGCTGAGCAGTGGTCTGGTCTTACTCTTGTGACCACCCCCCACATATTAAAATAATGTATCTTTAAAATTAATATTCATGCATGGAGGTGGATAGCATAATGGTTATTCAAAGAGACTCATATGCCTGAGGCTCCAAAGTCCCAAGCTCAAGCCAGAAGTGAATAGTGCTCTGGTAAAAAAAAAAAAAAAAGGGGAGTCGGGCTGTAGCACAGCGGGTTAAGCGCAGGTGGCGCAAAGCACAAAGACCGGCATAAGGATCCCGGTTCAAACCCCGGCTCCCCACCTGCAGGGGAGTCACTTCACAGGCGGTGAAGCAGGTCTGCAGGTTGTCTATCTTTCTCTCCCCCTCTCTGTCTTCCCCTCCCTCTCTCCATTTCTCTCTGTCCTATCCAACAATGACAACAACAATAATAACTACAACAATAAAACAACAAGGGCAACAAAAGGGAATAAATAAATAAAATAAATATTAAAAAAAAGAAAAAAAAGGGGGGGCAGATGCTGGTGCACCTAGTTAAGCACACACATTACAACGCACAAGGTTTCAGGTTCAAGCTCCTGGTCCCCACCTGCAGAGGGGAAGTTTCTCAAATGGTGAAGTTGGGCTGCAGGTGTCTGTCTCTTTCCTTCTCTATCTCCTCCTCCCCTCTCAATTTCTCTCTGTCTCTATCCAATAATAGGTATATATATAATTTTTAAATGAATATTCTAGTGGGAAGGACTGTCACCAAGGTCCCTTAGAGCAACCTGTGTAAGCACTGGACAACACGCACTACCCAGGAGGTTGCCACTTAGGGAGGATGGGAAGCACACAGGCTTCAGACAGGAAATCTTTAATGCCTGAGGCCCCAAAGGCCCTAGGTTCAATCCCCAGTACAACCATAACCCAGAAATGAATAGTGCTTTGGTTGAAAAATAAAAAAAAAACAGGGCGTGTACAGGCAGGGAGTGGGAGGGTATATTTATTGAATATAGAGGGGGAGAAATTGGTTGGGAAAGGGAAGAGACCTCTGCAGCACAGCTTCACCACTTGTGTAGCTTCCTCCCTGCAGGTGGGGACTGGGGTCTTGAACCCAGGTCCTTGTGTACTGTAATGTGTGTGTACTCAACCAGGTGAGCAACCATCTGGCCCCAAAATGAATATGTTCTTCTAAAAATATATCACAGGGTAGGGAGTAGATAGAATAAGGGTTATGCAAAGAGACTATCATGCCTGAGGCTCCAAAGTCCCAGGTTCAATCCCCCACACCACCATATGCCAGAGCTGAGCAGTGCTCTGGTAAATAAATAAATAAATAAATAAATAAAATAAATACATGCATACATACATACATGTATATAACAAAAATAAATAAAAGTACATAACATAGGCCAAAAGTAAATGTCAACCACTGAGCAGGGGAGGGGGACCGGTGGTGGCACACCTGGTTGAGTGCACATGTTACAATGCTCAAGGACCCAGGTTCGAGCCCCCAGTCCCCACTTGCAAGGGTAAAGCTTTGCAAGTGTTGAGTCAGGTCTGCAGGTATCTCTCTTTCTCTTTCCCTCTCTCTCACCCCTTCCCTTTCGATTTCTGGCTGTCTCTATCCAATGAATAAAGATAATAAAATGTTATAAAAAATTTTTTAAATGTTGACAAGCAGTCAGTCATGTATCCATACTTAAACCTTGAATGTATAAGTTAATGAATGCAATAGGAAATGAGTGGAGGGAGAAGGGAGTCTACAGTAGAACATTACAGAGCAATGCTAAATTTAAAAAAAAATCGTGGGGCTGGATGGTGGCACACCTGGTTAAGCGCACATGTTACAATGTGCAAGGACCTGGGTTTGAGCTCCTGGTCCCCACCTGCAGGGGGAAAGCTTTGCAAGCGGTGAAGCAGGGCTGCAGATCTATCTATCTATCTATCTATCTATCTATCTATCTATCTATCTATCTATCTATCTATCTATATCTCCCCTCCCCTCTCAATTCCTGGCTGTCTCTATCCAATAAACAAGAAGATAATAATTGGGGAGTCTGGTGGTAGCACAGGGGGTTAAGCGCACGTCGCGCAAAGCGCAAGGATCCCGCTACCCACATGCAAGGGAGTCGCTTCACAAGCGGTGAAGCAGGTCTGCAGGTGTCTCTCTTTCTCTTCCCCTCTCTCCATTTCTCTCTGTCCTATCCAACAATGATATCAGTAACAACAACAATAATAACTACAATAAAAAACAGCAAAGACAACAAAAAGGGAATAAATATTTTTAAAAGAATAATAAAAATAAAAAGATAATAATTGTGTATAAGACTGATGAAATAGCTCACTTGCATAGTGAACTGCTTTTTCCAGGTCTAATCCTCATTGCATGGAAGGAAGCTTCAGTTCCATGGTGTGTGTGTGTGTGTGTGTGTGTGTGTGTGTGTGTGTGTGTCTTCTGCCCTTTTTTTTTTTTTTTTTGCCTCCAGGGTTATCATTGTGGCTCCATGCTGGCACTAGGAATCCACTGCTCCTGGTGGCCATTTTTTTTTTCTGTTTTATTGGATAGGGCAGAGAGAAACTGCAAGAAGAGGGGAGATTGGGGGGGGAGAAAGATAGACATCTGAAAACCTGCTTCACCACTTGTGAAGCGTTCCACCTTGCAGGTGGGGAGCAGGGGCTCAATCAAACACAGTTTCTTACTCAGGTCCTTGTGCTTAACCCGGTGTACCACCGCCCAGCTCCCCTGCCTTCTCTATCTAAAAGATACATCTTTAAAAAAAAAAAAAAAAAGCTTTTCCTCTTGCAGCTGGAGGTTCAAACCGAGACCCTTGCGCGGGTGCTTGGCCCTTGGTACTATGTGCGCTTAACCCTGTATACCTCGGCTCGGCCTCCCCTATCTTTTCCTTTTTCTTTTCTTTTATTATCAGAGCACTGTTCGACTTTGGCTGATGGTGGTGTGGGGGCTTGAACCTGGGACTTTGGAGCCTTAAGCATGAGAGTCTGTTTGCATAAACATTATGCTATCAATCCTCCGTCCAACCCCTATCCTTTTCTATATTGTCTCCTTCACTACAATGAATATTCTGTGAGGCAAGACTTGTCTGCCTTGCTCACTAAGGTTTGGCATACACCACAACCGCTCACTCCCATCCAAAAGACTCCATTATTTTATATTTATATTATATTTCTATTTATTTATTGCTAGAGCACTGCTCAACTCTGATTTACGGTAGTGCTGGGGACTGAACTTGGGGCCTTTGGTGTTCCAGGCATGAAAGTCTATTTGCATGATCACTAGCTATATCACCAACCTTAGGTTCACAGGCAGTGAAGCAGGTCTGCAGGTTTCTGTCTTTCCCCAACAACGACGACAGAAACAACAACAATGGCGATAAACAACAAGGACAACAAAAAGGGGGGACTATGTAAATAAACATAAATACAATGATAGAAATAAAACTTTAAAAATAATAATAATCCTGGCAGGGGTAGATAGCATAATGGTTATGCAAACAGACTGTCAAACCTGAGGCTCCAAAATCCCAGGTTCAGTCCCCTGCACCACCATAAACCAGAGCTGATCAGTGCTCTGGTTAAAAAAAAAAAAAAAAGTGTGGTCCAGAAGGTGGCGCACTAGGTAGCGCATTGGACTCTCAAGCGTGAGGTCCTGAGTTCAGTCCTTGGCAGCACATTTACCAGAGTGATGTCTGGTTCTTTCTCTCTCTCCTATCATTTCTCATGAATAAATAAATAAAATATTTTTTAAAAAGTAATAAGAAAATAATAGGGAGTTGGGCAGTAGCACAGCGGGTTAAGCGCACATGGCACAAAGCACAAGGACCAGCCTAAGGATCCCGGTTTGAGCCCCCGGCTCCCCACCTGCAGGAGAGTCGCTTCATAGGCGGTGAAGCGGGTCTACAGGTGTCTTTCTCTCGCTCTCTCTTGTCTTCCCCTCCTCTCTCCATTTCTCTCTGTCCTATCCAACAATGAAGACAGACAACAATAACTACAACAATAAAACAAGGGTAACAAAAGGGAATAAATAAATCAATATTTTTAAAAAGAAAATAATAATCCATTTAATGAAATTGAAGCAACAGGCACTCATATATGACTTTTCCATTTTTTGTTTATTTTATCTAAGAGGGGAGAAAGAGGTCTGGGTGATAGAACAGTAGATAAAGAGTTAGACTCTCAAGCATGAGGTACTGAGTTCAATCCCCGGCAGCACATGTACCAGACTGATGAATGGTCCTTTCACTCTTTCCTCCTATCACTATGAGAGACAGAGAGAGAGAGAGAGAGAAAGAGACCAGAGCACTGCTCTGTTCTGGTTTAAGGTGGTAGGTGGTGCAGGGAATTGAACCTGCATTACACATGGCTTTTGAACATTCATATACACTCCTTCTCTTTTTCCATTTCCCCTACTTCTCAGGCTTTTAAAAAATTATATTTATTTATTTCCCTTTTGTTGTCCTTGTTTTTATTATTATTGTTGTTGTTATTGATGTCGTTGTTGTCAGATAGGACAGAGAGAAATGGAGAGAGGAGGGGAGACAGAGAGGGAGAGAGAAAGACAACTGCAGACCTGCTTCACCACCTGTGAAGTGACTCCCCTGCAGGTGGGGGCTTGAATCGGGATCCTGACGCCAGTCCTTGCTCTTCTTTGCGCCAGGTGCGCTTAACCCGCCGCGCTACTGCCAGATTTTGGCAAGCTGTTTCCTCCAACTAGAATGCCCTTCTCTCTTGCCTGGGAAAGTCCAAATTCTGCCTTAAGAGTATTGCTTAGCTCTGACTTATGGTGGTACTGGAGACAGAACTGAACCTGGGACCTTGGAGGCTCAGGCATGAAAGTGTTTATTTTATTTTATTTTATTTCATTTCATTTTTTAAATATATTTATTTTGCCTCCAGGGTTATTGCTGGGGCTCTGTGCCTGCACTATGAATCCACTGCTCCTGGAGGCCATTTTTTTCCCTTTTGTTGCCCTTGTTTATCATTGTTGTAGTTATATTATTGTTGTTACTGCTGTCATTGTTGTTGGATAGGACAGAGAGAAATGGAGACAGGAGGGGAAGACAGAGAAGGGGAGAGAAAGATAGACACCTGCAGACCTGCTTCAATGCCTGTGAAGTGACTCCCCTGCAGGTGGGGAGCCGGGGGCTCCATCCGGGATCCCAATGCGGGTCCTTGAGCTTTCTGCCATGCTCACTTAACCCGCTGCGCTACTGCTCCACTTCCGTGAAAAGTGTTTTTTTTCTTTTTGCAGAAACACGATGCTATTTTCTCAGTCCCCAGGAGGCAATTCATTCTTTTACAGAAGAATTCAGCCACAAAGTCCCAGGTTCAATCCCCTGTATCACCATAACCAGTGCTCTGATTAAAAAATAAGTAAATAAAATAATTCAGCCAGACCTATGACTTCAATTGTCACATCAGGTGGTCTGCAGATCCATATCTCTAGCCTCTCCTTTCCTCTGCCCCTTGAAATTCAGAACTGGTCCTTGACCCTTCACTCATCTAACAGTTCCACTTAGCTGTCTACCAGGCATTTCAAATCACATTCCTGCTACTGAAGTATTTTCCACATCAGTAAAACCATTAGGCTATCTACCCCCCTTAAAATAGACCTATTCTTTTTTTTTAAATTTATTTATTATTGGATAGAGACAGAGAAATTGAGAGGGGAGGGGGAGATAGAGAGGGAGAGAGACAGAGAGACACCTGCAGCTCTACTTTGCCACTTGCGAAGCTTTCCCCCTGTAAGTGGGGACCAAGGGCTTGAACCTAGGTCCTTGTGCACTGTAATGTGTGCACTTAACCAGGTGCACCACCACCTGGCTCCTTTCTCCCTCTCTATCTTCCCCCTCTCCTCTTGGTTTCCTTCTGTCTCTATTTCTTCTATTCCATAAATGAAAAAGTCAGCCTGGAGCAGTGAAGCCTCAGCATGAACCAACAAATTACAATAGAATTTAGATAATGTCATTCCCCTCCTGCAAATCCTTTTATGGCTGCCCATGGGTCTTGAAATCAAAAGCAGCTATCTCAGCTTGGCTCACAATGCCTTTCTGGACATGACCTTGGCTCTCATCTCCCCCATGAGCGCCCTTTCTCATTCCTTTCTAACTACACTCACTTCTGCCAAGAACTTGAAATCTCCACATTTTGTACCTGATATTCCCTCCCCTCCAGAACACTCTCTGTTCTCTTATCTACACAAGGCAGCCTCCCTCACACTTCACTCCTTCTCTGCCCACGTGCATTCTCTGAGGAGGTGTAATGGGGGCGGGGGGGGGGAGCTTCTCTGGTAAGACAAAGCATAAATAAGAAGGCATAGATCTGCAGCTTGGGGGATAGCTCAACTGGTAGGGTATCGGATTTGCATGCCTGAAATCCCCCAGTTTGATCTGGGTGCTACTAAGTATCAGGTTGTTGCTCAGGCTTCTCCCCTTGATTTGTTCTTTTTTATGTGACACTCTCTCTTTTATTTATTTTTTAAATTATCTTCATTTATTTGATAATAGAGACTGCTAGAAATCAAGAGAGGAGGGGTGATAGGGAGAGAGAGACAGAGAGACACCTGCCACACTACTTCAGCACTTGCAAAGCTTTTTTTCCCTTGCAGGAGGGGACTGTTTTTTTTTTTTTTCTCCAGGGTTATTGCTGGGCTCGGTGCCTGCACCATGAATCCACCACTCCTGGAGGCCATTTCCCCCCCTTTTGTTGCCCTTGTTGTTTTATTGTTGTAGTTATTATTGTTGTTGTTATTGATGTCGTCATTATTAGATTGGACAGAGAGAAATGGAGAGAGGAGGGGAAGACAGAGAGGGGGAGAGAAAGATAGACACCTGCAGACCTGCTTCACAGCCTGTGAAGCGACTCCCCTGCAGGTGGGGAGCCGGGGGCTCAAACCGGGATCCTTACGCCGGTCCTTGCGCTTTGTGCCACATGCACTTAACCCACTGCGCCACCGCCCGACCCCCCCTTTTAAAAAGATTTTATTTATTTATTTATTAATGAGAAAGATAGGAGGAGAGAGAGAAAGAACCAGACATCACTCTGGTACATGTGCTGCCAGGGATTGAACTCAGGATCTCATGCTTGAGAGTCCGATGCTTTATCCACTGTGCCACCTCCCGGACCACGGGGACTGTTTTTTTTTTTTTTTTTTAACATATGCACTTAACCCGATGTGCCACCACTGACCTCTCTGTCTCTCTCTCTCTCTCTCTCTCTCTTTTTCATTTGAAGAAGGAATGCATCTCATGGAAGAGCACTCTGTTTCTGTCTTTCTTTTTGGTCATTTCAAGGACTTTACGACTCTAGAATGACTTTTATTTTCCAAGATAAAAAGCAGAGAAGCAGAAATATAAAATGAAAGACAGTACAGCAGCAAAGCTTCCTCCAGTGTGGTGGGAGCCAGGCTCAAACCTGGGTTGCTCCTACAGTAAAGGAAGCGTGCTTTCCAAGTGGGCGATTTCAGTCACCCCAGAATTATTTTGTTCAGATAGTCAAACAGACAGAGAAATAACGGTACCAAAGCTTTATTCAGTCCAGTGGGGGCTGGTCTTGAACCTAGGTAGCTCAAGGCAAGACAGCACACTATCCAAGTGAGCTATTTCGCTGTCCCAAAAGAGTATCCTGTCATGTTTGTTCGCTTTTGTTTGGTTTTTCCCTTCAATAGTATTCTGAGGAATATTTGGTTTACAGGATGGATCATTCTCACAAAGGTATATTTGCACAGTCTCCCAAGAGATTGTTCTATTTTTATATGTGTGTTTTATTTGTTTTAGTTTAATGAGAGAGGTGGAGATAGAGAGACTAGAGCACTGCCAAACTGTGGTTTATGGTGGTACTGGAGATTGAACCTGGGATCTCAGAGCCTCAGGCATGAAGGTCTTCTTCCGAAAAATGTCAAAAAGATGCGCTCCTCTGGCCATATGGGCCTCAGCCTTCCCATCTGTAAGATGGGCCCACCCCCATGTTTCGCTGACCCTCCCCTCCCAGCCCAGCTCCTGTCCCCAAGCCCAGGGCGCTCATGCCCACCACGTGCAGCGGGCACCGGGCAGATGGACTACCACCCCCAGCATGCCCCGCGCGCTCAGGGAGTACCACAACCCGCAGGGGTGTCTGCGCCTGATGCGGGTGCCGCACTGCCGCCGACAGGGCTGGCCTCCCCTCTGACTCAGCCCCAGTGGTACATCCCAAACCCGGGGCCCTCCAAGGCCCCGCGCTTCCGACCTCCGCGCAAACTCTGGCTCCTCTCAACCGCTGAGGTGCTTGCCTTTTCCGTTGCCCGTGCCTCAGACTCATCTCCAGCAGGAAGGCGAGGCTTCCACCCGAGGCAGGGGGGTGAGCTGGAGCCCGGTCTCCCTCAAAGCCCTTGACCATCCTTTGAGGGAAGGGGCTCAAATTTGGGCAACCCCTACTGGCTATATCTGGAGGCTTTGGGTCCGGGGTGGCATATCCCGGGGTGTCTGGCTTTGAGGGAACCCTGAGGAAGTGGCGTTTGGGGGACTCTGAAGGTGGGGTTTGCTCGTTTGTTTTTGGGAGTCGCCCTCCCGGCTTTCGAGTGATGCCTGGAGGAGACACTCAGGGGGCTGCGTCTCAGGACTGTGTCCACCGGGCAGGATTTGGGTGTGGGGTGTCGCTTCCCCCCCTGGCCCCCCTCTAGTGCTGGTGTGAGGGAGGGGGAAGCGGCGAAGTTTTGAGGTTCCAGAAGTCCAGGCGGGATTCGGGGCGGGCTGGCTCCAGGGAAGGTCCCGGTGACAGTGAGAACATTCGGTCCCTACGTGGCATTGTCAAGGTACCTGTGGCCTTTATGACCTCTGGGTTTATGATGAGGTTTCCCCCCTACACCGCCTCCCCCGCCCTGCGCGCGCCTTGCAGCTCCGGGGCGGTGAGAGGCGACATAATGGGGTCTGCGCGTCACTAGGGAGAGGAGCCCCGAGCCGCCGGCTGTGGATGGGACACCGGAGCCCAGCCATCTAGGCTCTTCCCGGAGGAACCAGAACCAGGTGCCAGCGGGCCTTAGTCGGCCGCGGCTGTAAATTGATTATTCATGAGGAGGTGGGGCTGTGGAGGCAGCCGGGGTTGCAGCTTGCCCACCTGGTCCGCTGAAAGTAACGGCTCGTGAATTATTCACGAAGGGGCGGACCAGTCAGCCGAGAGGGTGTTACTAAAGGGGCGGTTTTCTTATTATTTCTTCTTTTTCTTTTCTTTTGCGATCTTCCTGGCCAACTCGAGCCTCTCGATTAATCGGAAAGGTGAGTGGCACCCGGGATTTTTCGGTGGCTGGGAGGGGGGGGGGCTCGTTGGACCTCAGCCAGTAGGGGTGGGTATAGGGTGGGGTGGGGGTGCGGGCGGTGTGAGGGGGGTGGCTTTTCCAGCTTCCAATCGCAGGATCCTCGGTTCACTTCCACCCCCCCCTACCCCTCCGTGGGTTTCGGGCTTGAATTCTGGGGTCTAACGGAGGGATGAGGTCTCTCGTATTGTTCCTGTTGGATGGCCCAGGCGTTCCCCACTATTAACAAAGACTCTAGATTCAGGGCGACTGTGTGGACCTGAAGAATGGGTACGGGCACAATGGTGATCACTTCACACTCATTGTACACTTTATTAACTCACACGCGGAGCACTTGGTGAATTTCTGTGTGGTCTTTGGGCAGGTGGGCGAGGGAGGGGGGTGTGCTAATCTGTTTCTTCCAATGTTAGTATGTGTCCTGCCAAAGCCAACACTTTCTCAACTCGTTTTAATCCTTGAAACGCTCCTTGGAGGTAGGTGATGATTATACACCTTCGATGTTGAGATGGGGATGTTGAGTGATTTGCCTAAGGTGACACAGTTGAATAGCTAAGCCAGGACTCAAACCCAGTCAGTCTAGTTCTAGAGTCTTTTTTTAAAAAATTATTTGTTTATTAATGAGAAGGATAGGAGGAGAGAGACAAAGAACCAGACATCACTCTGGTACATGTGCTGCCGGGGATTGAACTCAGGACCTTATGCTTGAGAGTCCAGTGCCTTAGCCACTGTGCCACCTCCCAGACCACCAGTTTTTTTTTAAATAAATATTTATTTATTAGTGAGACAGACAGGAGGAGAGAGAGAACCAGACATCACTCTGGTACATGTGCTGCGGCAGATTGAACGCAGGACCTTTTGCTTGAGGGCCCAATGCTTTATCCACTTGTGCCACCTCCTGGACCACCAGAGTCTTATTTTTTTAAAGATAAATTTAACTTTTTATTTCATTTCACTGTAGTTATTTGATAACAACAAACAGAAATTGAGAGGGAAGAAGGAAAAGGGGAGAGGAGAGACATCTGCAGCACTGCTTCACTGCTTGAGAAGCTTTGCGTAACTATTATGCCATCTACCCTTGTTTTTTTTTCAGATATTTATTTATTATTGGATATAGACAGAGAAATGGAGAGGAGAGGGGGAGATAGAGACAGAGAGACACCTGCAGCCCTGCTTTACCACTTGTAAAGCTTTCCCCCTGCAGGTGGGGACCAGGGGCTTGAACTCAGATCCTTGCACACTGTAATGTGAGTGTTTAACCAGGTGCGCCACTACCTGGCCCCCTGTTTGTTTATTTATTTATTTATTTATTTATTTATATTTATTTTCCCTTTTGTTGTCCTTGGTTTTTTGTAATTATTGTTGTAGTTATTATTATTGTTGTTCTTGGATAGGACAGAGAGAAATGGAGAGAGGAGGGGAAGACAGAGAGGGGGAGAGAAAGACAGACACCTGCAGACCTGCTCCACCGCCTATGAAGCTACTCTCCTGCAGGTGGGGAGCCGGGGCTCGAACCCGGATCCTTGAGCCGGTCCTTGCAATTCACGCCATGTGTACTTAACCAGCTGTGCTACCGCTGGACTCCCTGGCCCTTTTTACCAGAGCCTGAGAGTCTCTACATAACTATTATGCTATCTACCCCCAAAAGATTTCCCCTTGTAGGTGGGAACCGGGGGGCTTGAACCCAGGTCCTTGCACATTGTAACATGTGCCCCACTGCCTGGCCCCTAGTTCCAGAGTTTTCAAAGGTCATGATATCCTCCTCCTCCCCTCACCCCTCAGTTTAGTGCTGCTACTTGTACTGTTAGTCATATAACTCTGTATGCTAGGCACTGTGCTAAGCCCTTTCTATGTATTACTCATCTGAACTCCCTCTACAAGGTAGGTGACTTCTCATTTCATGGCTGGGGAAACTGTGACCCAGAAAATGAAATGTCTGGCCCCAGGTCACAATTAGTCATCAGTGGTGGACATCATTTCTTTAATGAAGATTTATTCAGCTCCAGGTCCCAGGTTCAGTCCCCAGCACCACTACAGGCCAAAGCTGAGCAGTGCTCTGGTACAAAAATAAAATATAATAAAATAAAAAAGATTTACTTGTGAGGGGAGAGAGAGAGAGAGAGAGGAAAACATCATTCTCTCTGTTACACTATCTGCCCTCCACCCCCAAAATGATTTTTTTCCAAGTGCATACTTGATGCTATGCTAAGTGGTCTCTTCAGGCATATATATATATATATATATATATATATATATATATATATCTTTTTAAGAAAGATTTTATTTATTAATGAGAAAGACAGGAGGAGGAGAGAGAGAAAGAACCAGATATCACATCATTCTGGTACATGTGCTACCGGAGATTGAATTCGGGACCTCATGCTTGAGAATCCAATGCTTTATCCACTGCACCACGTCCTGGACCATGATATATATAATCTTTTTAAATTTATTTATTGGGGAATTAATGTTTTACATTCAACAGTAAATACAATGGTTTGTACATGCATAACATTCCCCAGTTTTCCATATAACAATACAACCCCCACTAGGTCCTCTGTCATCCTTCTTGGGTCTGTATTCTCTCCACCCACCCACCCCAGAGTCTTTTACTTTGGTGCTCTTTTTTATCTTTTTTTAAAATTTAATTTAATTTATTTTCCCTTTTGTTGCCTTTGTTTTTATTATTGTTGTTGTCATTGTTAGATAGGACAGAGAGAAGTGGAGAGAGGAGGGGAAGACAGAGGGGGAGAGAAAGATAGACACCTGCAAACTTGCTTCACGACCTGTGAAGCGACTCCCCTGCGGGTGGGAAGCTGGAGGCTCGAACCGGGATCCTTATGCTGGTCCTTGCGCTTCACGCCACATGCGCTTAACCCGCTGCTCTACCGCCCATTAATATATATATTAATGACAGAGAGAAAGACAGTGGAAGACCAGAGCACTGCTCAGCTCTGACTTAGAGTGGCATGGGGTGTTGAACCTAGGACCTTTGCTGCCTCAGGCATAGAAGAGTAGCGTGTAAACCCAAGATCCCCCCCACCTCTCATTCATCATAGTGGGGGTGAGTGAATGGCAGAACACCATCCCACCACCTATGTGGAACTTTCCTGGTGCTGTCCATGGTGCGACCAAGAGGTGTGAGAGCTTAAACTCAGAACCAGAACCTGCAGCATGGTAAGGTTTACACCCTGCTGGGTAAGATAACTGGGTCCTGAAAAGGTTTTGTTTTGTTTTGTTTAATGATTTTTTAAATGAAGGTTTAAGAACTCTCTTAAGGAGGTCCCTTCAGAGATAAGCACTGAAGGACAAGATGGAACCAATTTCCTGCTTTACATTCCTGAGATCACGGGCACAAATCATAGCAGACTAGTTGATACGCTCTATTATTGCTACCCCTGGCAAACGCTAGAAGAAGAAGACTGCTACCCCTTAGAAATGTCTAGAGTGTTTATTGGGTTCTTGGGGCTTTGGTAGACTGCTGTTATCTCCGCTGACCTGGTAGTCTAGCCTGCTGGTTTAAACATACATACATATATATATAATCTCTATTTATTTATTGCACAGAAACAGCCAGAAATGGGAGGATGGTGGCCGGGTGGTAGCGCACCAGGTTAAGCACACATAGTATAAAGCACATAGTATGAAGCACAAGGACCCGCGCAAGGATCCCAGTTCAATCCCCCAGCTCCCCATCTGCAGGGGGGGGGGGTCACCTGGCCTCACAAGCAGTGAAGCAGGTCTGCAGATGTCTGTCTTTCTCTCTCTCCCTATCTTCCCCTCCCTTCTCAATTTCTCTCTGTCCTATAAAAAACAAACAAACAAACAAACAAACAACTGAAAAATGGCCATAGGAGCAGTGGATTTGTAGTGCAAGCACCGAGCCCCAATGATAACCCTGGAGGCAAAAAAAAAAAAAAAACCTGGAAAATAAGTAAATTATTAAATCAAAATTAGTTAGGGATGAGGGTATGGAGTCAGTCACTGGAGAAACACCTAACTAGAAATACTGTGTTCTTTCTTTTTTTAAAGAAAGAGACAGAGAGGCAGAGAAAGTTAAGAGATCGCAGCACTGAAGCCTCCTTCAGTGAAGTGGGGCCAGGTTCGAACCTGGGTGGTGCACAGGACAAAGCCAGCACCCAAGAGAGCTATTCTGAAGGGCCTATGTTTTCTTTCTTTTAAGATTTACTTCTTGGGGCAGGGGAGAGAGCATAATAATTATGCAAAGATTGTAATGCCTGAGGCTCTGAGGTTCCAGGTTCAGTGTCCTGCATTACCACTCGCCAGAGCTGAGCACTGTTCTGGTTTTTAAAAAAGTGTGGGGTGTCAGGCGGTAGCACAGTGGGTTAAGCACACATGGCTCGAAGGACAAGGACCGGCGTAAGGATGCCGGTTTGAGCCCCCAGCTCCCCACCTGCAGGGGAGTTGCTTCACAGGTGGTGAAGCAGGTCTGCAGGTGTCTGTCTTTCTCTCCCTGTCTCTGTCTTCCCCTCCTCTCTCAATTTCTCTCTGTCCTATCCAACAACAATGGCATCAACAACAATAACTACAACAAAAAAACAAGGGCAACAAAAAGGAAAATAAATAATAATAAAAATTTTTTTAAAAAAACCCTAAAAAAAATTGTGACCCGGGAGATGGCACAGTGATAAAGCTTTGGACTCTCAAGCATGAGGTCCCAAGTTCGATCCCTGGCAGCACATGTGCCAGAATGATGTCTGGTTCTTTCTTTCCTCCTATCTTTCTCATAAATAAATAAAATCTTTTAAAAATGCAGGGCCCAGGCGGTAGTGTACCGGGTTAAGTACACATAGTAAGAAGTGCAAGGATCCCCACCTGCGGGGACATTGCCTCACAAGCTATGAAGCAGGTCTGTGGATGTCTGTCTGTCTTTCTTCCTCTCTCTTTCCCTCCCCTCTAAATTTCTCTCTCTCCTATCCAGAAAATTAAAAAAAAAATGAGAGGGAAGGGCATGATAGAGAGGGAGAGAGAGTGGTCCAGGAGGTGGCACAGTGTGATAAGGCTTTGGATTCTCAAGCATGAGGTCCTGAGTTCAGTCCCTGGCAGCACATGTAACCAGAGTGATGTCTGGTTCTCTGGTTCTTTCTTTGTTTCCTTTTTTTTTTTTTTTAAATTTTTAATATTTATTTATTTTCCTTTTTGTTGCCCTTGTTTTTTGTTGTTGTTGTAGTTGTTGTTTATGTCGTTGTTAGATAGGACAGAGAGAAATGGAGAGAGGAGGGGAAGACAGAGAGGGAGAGAAAGTTAGACACCTGCAGACCTGCTTCACTGCCTGTGAAGCGACTCCCCTGCAGGTGGGAAGGGGTGGGCTCAGACCGGGATCCTTGAGCCTGTCCTTCCACTTTGCGCCACGTGCGCTTAACCCGCTGGGCTACCGCCCAACTCCCTTCTCTCTCCTTCTGTCTTCATGAATAAATAAATAAATAAAATCTTTAAAAGAGAGAGACAGAGCCAGTTAAAAACACTGCTTCATTACTTGCAAAGCTTTCCCCATGCAGTTGGGGGCTGGGAGCTTGAACCGGGGTCCTTTTACATTGTAACATGTGCATTCAACCAACCAGGTGCGCCACCACTCAGCCCCAAGCCTACCGAGTTAATAGACATTATTGACGGGAATGTTTCAAGACTGTTCATTTCTTTGTTCATCTTTAAAATTACTGTATTACCAGAGCTCTGCTCAACTCTGGTGGTGGAGGCGGGGGAGGAGGAATTGAACTTGGTGTGCCCCCGGAATGAAAGTCATTTGTATAACATTTTCTGTCTCCTCTACCTCTACCCTCAAGGCTGTTTAAAAAAAAAAAAAAAGATACGAGTGTGGTCTGGGAGGTGGTACAGTAGATAACATGTTGGACTCTCAAGCATGAGGTGTTCCTAGTCCCATCCCCGGCATCACGTGCCAGAGTGATTTTTTGTTTCTCTCTCAAACCCTCTCTCCCTGCCTCTCATAAATACATCTTTTTTATATATATTTTATTTCTTTATTTTCCCTTTTGTTGCCCTTGTTGTTTTTTATTGTTGTTGTAGTTGTTGATGTCACCATTGCTGGAGGACAGAGAGAAATGGAGAGAGGAGGGGAAGACAGAGAGGGAGAGAGAAAGACAGATACCTGCAGACCTGCTTCACTGCCTGTAAAAGTGACTCCCCTGCAGGTGGGGAGCCGGGGGCTTGAGCCTCGAACCGGGATCCTTGTGCCGGTCCTTGCACTTTATGCCACGTGCGCTTAACCCGCTGCGCTATCACCCGACTCCCTCATAAATACATCTTTAAAAGAAAAAGAACATGTGGGATAGATAGCATAATGGTTATACAAAGAGACCCTCTTACCTGAGGTTCCAAAGTCCCAGGTTCAGTCCCCTGCACCATCATAAGCCACAGCTGAACATTGCTCTGGTAAAAAAGAAAAGGAAAAAAAAAAAAAACTAGGGCACTGGGAAGTGGTTCAGTGGGTAGCGCACAGGTCTTACACACATGAGGCTCTTAGGTTTGATATACTGGAGTGATGCTGTGGTTTCTCTCTCTCTCTTTAGGATTTTATTTATTTATTAACAAGAAAGATAAAGAACCAGGTATCACTCTGGTACATGTGGTGCTGGGGACTGAACTCAGGACCTCGTGCCTGAGAGTCCAATGCTTTATCCACCTCCCAGACTACCTCTGGTTTCTCTCAAAATAAAAATAAATAAATAAACAAACAAATAAATACACATTGTGGACTGGGAGGTGGCACAGTAGGTAAACCATTGGACTGTCAAGCATGAACTTGATCCCTGGCATCGAATGTGTCAAGAGTGATGTTATGGTTCTCTCTCTCCTCTCTTCTGTTAAATAAATCTTTAGTTGATTTTTTAAATTTATTTTTTGTGGGATTAAAAATTATCTTTATTTATTGGATGGAGACAGCCAGAAATCAAGAGGGAAGGGGGGTGATAGAAGGAGAGAGAGAGAGAGACCTGCAACACTGCTGCACTATTCAAAGCTTTCCCCTGAAGGTGGGTACCTGGGGCTCGAACCTGGAACCTGGGTCCTTGTGCATTGTGAAATGTGTGCTCAAACAGGTGTGCCACTACTCGGCCCCGGATATTTTATTTTATTTTTTTTTTGCCTTCAGAGTTACTGCTGGGGCTGGTTACCTATGCTAAGAATCCACTACTCCTGTGGCCATTATTTATTTATTTTGTCTTTTCTTTCTCTTTTTTTCTTTTTCTTTTTTTTTAACCAGAGCACTTGTTTTTTATTGTTGTTGTAGTTATTATTGTTGTTGTTATTGATGTTATCATTGTTGGATAGGACAGAGAGAAATGGAGAGAGGAGGGGAAGACAGAGGGGAAGAGAAAGATAGACATCTGCAGACCTGCTTCACTGCCTGTGAAGTGACTCCCCTGCAGGTGGGGTATTGTTGTTGTTATTGATGTTGTCGTTGGATAGGACAGAGAGAAATGGAGTGAGGAGGGGAAGACAGAGTAGGAGAGAAAGATAGACACCTGCAGACTTGATTCACTGCCTGTGAAGCGACCCCTCCCTGCAGGTGGGGAGCCGGGGGCTCAAACCGGGATCCTTAGCTGGTCCTTGAGCTTTGCACCATGTGCGCTTAAGCCCCTGTGCTACCACCAGACTCCCTGTTTATTTATTTTTAACCTGAGCACTGCTCAGCTCTGGCTTATGGTGTGTGTGTGGGGGGTTGAACCTGGGACTTCAAAGCCTCAGGTATTTCCTCTCTGTCTCTGCCTAGGTGACACGAGTAAGGGTTCTCTCTCTCTTGGCCTAACACATGAATGTTCTCAATTTTCCTGAATAAAGTTTAAAATTCCTGAAGAAAAAAAAAATGCCCCAGGCATGGGAGTCTCTCTGCCTAGCTATTATGCTACCTCCCCCGCCCTCACTATTTTATTTTATTTTATTTTATTTATTTAAAAAAATATTATCTTTATTGGGTAGAGACAACCCGGAATCAAGAGGAAGGGGGTGGTAGAGAAGGAGAGAGATAGGGAGACACTTGCACCACTCGCAAAGCTTTCCTCCTGCAGGTGGGGACCTAGAGCTTGAACCCGAGTCCTTAGGCACTGTGACATATGCACTCAACCCCCTGCCCCCCCCCCACTATTTTACTTTAAAAGGTTTTTGAAAAAAACTTTTTTTTAGCTTTCTTTTTAATTTTTTTTTAATTTTTTGCCTCCAGGGTTATTGCTGGGGCTCAGTGCCTACACCAGGAATCCACTGCTCCTGGAGGCTATTTTCTCCCCTTTTGTTGCGCTTGTTTTATCGTTGTTGTGGTTATTTTATTGTTATTGATGTTGTTGTTGTTGGACAGGACAGAGAAATGGAGAGAGGAGGGGAAGACAGAGAGGGGGAGAGAAAGACACTTGCAGACCTGAGACCTGCTTCACTGCTTGTGAAATGGACCCCCCCCCAGAGATCCTTACGCTGGTCTTTGTTCTTAGCGCCATGTGTGCTTAACCTGCTATGTTACCACCTGACCCCCTAGTTTTTTTTTTTTTTTAATTTTAAAATGGAAACATTAGCAAGACCGCAGGATAAGAAGGGTACATTTCCACACAGTGTCCCCCCTCCCAAAGCGCCATATCTAATTCCCTCCCTTGATAGCTTTCCTATTCTTTATGCCTCTGGGAGTATGGTCCATAGTCATTACAGGGTGTAGAAGGTGGAAGGTCTGGCTTCTGTAACTGCTTCTCTGCTAAATATGGGCGTTGGTAGGTGGATCCATACTCCCAGCCTGTCTCTCCCTAGTGGGGCAGAGCTCAGGGGAGGCGGGGCTCCAAGACACATGGTGGGGTCCTCTGCCCCAAAAAGTCAGTTGGCAGTCGGGATGGCATCATGATATCATCTGGAACCTGGTGGCCCCTCCCGAGATTCCCAGGTTGAAAGCAGCTTTCTTGCAGAGCTCACACCAGGTGTTGTCTCCAAGCCTCCATCTTGGCTCCGCTCTCCAGGTTTTTTTTTTTTTTAATTAAGTACAGTTCTGTACTTTATTCTGTAAATCATTATCATCTTTATTTATTACTTATTCCCTTTTGGTGCCCTTGTTGTAGTTACTATTTTTGTTATTGATGTCATCGTTGTTGGATAGGACAGAGAAATGAAGAGAGGAGGGGAAGACAGAGGGGGACAGAAAGACACCTGCAGACCTGCTTCACCGCCTGTGAAGCGACTCCCCTGCAGGTGGGGAGCCGGGGGCATAAGGATGAACTAGCATAAGGATGAACCGGCATCCTTATGCTAGTCCTTGCGCTGTGCGTCACGTGCACTTAAGCCGCTGTGCTAGCGCCCGTCTCCCTATTATTTTTATTTATATATTGGATAGAGATAGTCTCTTTTTTTTTTTTCCTCCAGGGTTATTGCTGGGCTCGGTGCCTGCACCATGAATCCACCGCTCCTGGAGGCCACTTTTCCCCCTTTTGTTGCCCTTGTTGTAGCCTCGTTGTGGTTATTATTATTGCCATTGTTGATGTTCGTTGTTGGATAGGACAGAGAGAAATGGAGATAGGAGGGGAAGACAGAGAGGGAGAGAGATAAGACACCTGCAGACCTGCTTCACTGCCTGTGAAGCGACTGCCCTGCAGGTGGGGAGCCGGGGCTCGAACCGGAATCCTTAGCCGGTCCTTGCGCTTTGCGCCACATGCGCTTAACCCACTGCGCCACCGCCAGACCTCCGATTGGGGAGTTAGGCTAATGGTTATGCAAAACAACTGTAATGCTTAAGGCTCTGAGTCCCCAGGTTCCATCCTCTCTGTACCACTGTAAGCCATAGCTGAGCGGTGCTTTAGTTAAAAGAAAAGGAAATTAGCAGTGAGCTCATTCCATAAACATCTGATTTTCATCATGGTGCATCTGGTAGAAATGGAGTACTATTATCCCCACTTAACAGTTGTGGAAACTGAGGCACCTGCTGAAGTGGACTTGCTTGGACCAAGGCAGCCTTGTCGGGATGCAGTAAGTCCAGGGGTGGCTCGGCTGCATCAGTTCATTATTCATGAATAGGAAGGTGTGGCCACGTTGCCTTGGCAGGAACGCAGTAATCCCTATTTGCTAGACTTGGTTTTCTGAACTGTTCAGTCTTTGGAGCCTCATGCATAATTCATGAACCTGGGTGGGCCCTTGACCTCTTGAGAAATTTGCAGGTTGAGCTGCTGCATGCAGCACCTATAGTCATCATTCATGAGCTAGGAGTGTGTGTTTCCCCCTTAGCAGCCCTATTTCCCTGCTTACTGGGTGTTAGATGCGGCAATAGGCGGATCTTCCCCTTTTGTTCCAGCCCACCTTGTGTCATATGCATTATTCATAAGGAGCTGTGGCCTTGGTCTCCTTGGTCTTCTGGGCTGTGGCCGTCTCATTAATTATTCATGAAAGTGGGGCGTGGCCTCTGTGGCCCTTGGGCTGCAAGGCTGCTGTGCCGCGAACCGATGTCATGCATAATTCATACGCAGGAAGCTGGCCCTGGGAGCCGGTCTCGTTACCATAGCAGCCCTTGTCGCAACAAAGTATTCATTATTACGGATCAGCGGGGTGTGGTCTTTATGTGGCTTTACTTGGTTTTCCCGAGTCACAGCTACAGTTGCCACCAGATGGCGCCAGTCCTCTTCCAGAATGAATGAGACCCTGCCGGAGTAGCCACGGTATGCATGATTCATGAGTGGGCACGGCCTGCTAGCATCCGGGCTCCTGGGGGTGGGGCCCACGGTTTTGTTCCGGCCTCGGACTCAGCGGCCGCCATCTTGTATCTGCGGCTGAGCCGGAGGAGGTGGCAGGGGCCATCACAAGCACTACGGCCGGGGGAGGAGAACGCGGCGGCGGCGATTCTAGGCGGCCAAGGCGGCGGGGAGGAGGAGGAGGAGGAGGAGAAGGAGGGTGGCGGCCGGGCTTGGCTTCGGCTCCTAGAGGAGTTGGCGGCGGCGCGACCCGGGGAACCGGCATTGGTAACAAATGGCCTTTCTCAGCGCCTTAACAGGGCAGGGGTTTCAGGAAGCAGTGTAGGGTCCTGGGGCTGGCGCTGGGCCAGGCTGATGTCTGGGCGATCTGGGGTGACTTGGATATTAGTGATAGGTGGGCAAAGGGGGGGGGAATGTGGGTGTAGATCTTTGGGGCGGGGCCGACATTTCTCCTGCAGGACCTGCCCAGTCACTCAGGCTTTGAATCTGACCTTGGAGTCAGACGACCCCCCCCTCCCTTCTGCTATTAGAGACTTGGGCACAGGATCCCTAGTCAGAGCCCCCCCATCCCCCGCCCAGTCGCCAAGCTTGCATGGCTGATGAGAACTCCAGCAGAGTGGAGACTTCTATTCCTGGCCAAAGTCCCCCGCCAGTCTCTGGCTCTCAGTCTTTTACCTTGCAGGCTTCCAAGAGAGAGCAAGACCCCCCACCACCTCCTTCCCCTTCCTTCTCCAGGGAAGGTCCACATGGCCTTTATTTCTTAGGATCTTCTCTAGCCTCCCCTCACTGCCCGTTCCTTCCCACATTCTTAGTTTTCAAGAGAGACCAGCTCCTGGCCTCTGTCAAGAGACTGCTTCACAGCTCAGAGGTCTCTCTGTCTCTTCTCTTATCTCTCTCTCTCTCTCTCTCCACTCCACGCTGACCCCAGCATTTTCCTAGGAGACACCCGTCAACGCCCAGCATTTTTTGTGCCCCTTCCCCTCCCCCCTCCAGCACCTGCTGTTAAAAGATTCTTTCAATTCCTAGACTCTGCACAGAGAGACTTTCGGTTTTAAGGAAATGGTCCCTTTTCTCAAGGTTCTCGGTGTCATGTTCAGAGATGATTATTTTGCGGGTCTCTGAATCACCCTCCCTTTTTAAACAGTCCTTAAGAGTCCCAGTATCAGTCCTCAGAGATTCCCAAGAGATCTCAGAATGTCAGGGAGGAGACGTTTGGCACTTTACCACCCCCCCAGCAGGCCCCTGCCAGAGTCTACCCTTGTGGACCCCATTGGCTCCTAGACCCCTGCATAACTGACTCATGGCTCCCCCCAAAACCCCACCCTTCATGTAACCTCTGCCTGGCAAAAGCCAATCAGGGCTCCAGCTTCTCTGGCAGATCCTTTAAACTCACACCTCCAAATCTGCCATCAGAACTTCAGGACCCCCAGCTCCTGTCAACAGCCTTGTGGGACCCCACCACCATCAGGACCCCCAGCTTCTGTCAACAGCCCTGTGGGACCCCACCACCATCAGGACTGTCAGATGTCCTTCCCCCAATAGGCCCAATTGTCTTCCATCAGAGTGGAAAGCTCCCTTCTCAGCATTTCCTCACAGCAGCTCCTTGGGTTCCTACACGATTGGTCAGAGAAACCCAATTCCACTCGAGGACCTAGCCAGTATCTGCTTACTGAACTTTTTAGGGCTAGGGTTCTTGGGGTGCAACCTCCTTCTTCTACTCCCTCAGAGGCCCAAGGTAGTTAGCATGTACCAACCAGAGGACACACAGCCCCTTTGTTGTCCTTTCCTGACCCCACCCCGGGTCTCAGTCAGTCTCCCTCATGACCTCTTGGGAGTACGGCGTCAGTATTCCAGACACTTCTCGTGGAACACCCTTTTATTTTTGGCCCAAGGTTTTCCCCTGCCACCAGCATCTGTTCCCGGAGACGCCCAGGGCGCCATGTCCTCCTGATAGACAGCACTCCTCCCCCAGGTCCCAGCCTCTCCCTGCAGTCTCACTGGGCCCCAGCGTCACCCCCCCCACACACACACACTTCTACCCCCCTACACACACTCATTCCTTGTATAGCTTCCTAGGTGGCTAGCAACTGCTCTCCCACTTCCCATTTCCTGGTTCTTTGCATGAAGGTGCCTTTTCCCAAGATCCAAATTTGCATCCTAACAACTTTGCCCTGCCCTGCCTCTCAGCCCCACCACTTGCACATGCACACACACCCCCTTTCCAGCTCCACCTAAGCCTCCAAAGGCTCAGACAACCACCTCCCGGCTCCTCTCTTGTGTTCTCAGCCTTCTCCCAAGAGGCTCGGCAGGCCCCAGCATCCTGAGCCCCCAGCTTCTCCATCCTGCCCCCCCCCCCCAATCTCCAGCCCGAACCTTCCTCTCCCATGTAGGTGACAGAATGCTCAGGTTTCAAGTCATCCTTTTGGAGGTCTCAAGCAAGTCATGAAACTGAAAGCCCCAGTTCAGCTTGACTGAGAGTATATACATCTTCCATGGTGCCTGAACGGATGTTGAGGGAGAAAAAGTACTGTTAAAAAAAATTATTTTTGCCACGGGTGGGGAATCTCTAGCCCCTCCCTCTCTAGGGTTTCTACCCCTGACCTCTTCTGCTTCACTTGAGATGGTCTGTGCCAGAGCTCAGCACTCAAAATACCTTTTAAATCAATTTTTTTTGCTCTTTAATATTTCACTTATTTTAATACAGAGGGACACACCAGACCACTGCTCAGCTCTGGCTTAAGGCAGTGGTGGGAAGATTGACCCTGAGACTTCAGAGCCTTGTGCATGAAAATCTTTTTTGCATAACCATTATGCTTTC
This sequence comes from Erinaceus europaeus, assembly GCF_950295315.1. Taxonomy (NCBI): domain Eukaryota; kingdom Metazoa; phylum Chordata; class Mammalia; order Eulipotyphla; family Erinaceidae; genus Erinaceus; species Erinaceus europaeus. The sequence continues at coordinate 90,804,052 of NC_080185.1, read as the reverse complement.
TGGCTTTTGGTGGTGGTGGGGGGGGCGCGTTGAACCTAGGACTTTGGAGCCTCAGGCATGAGTCTGTTTGCATAACCATTATGCTGTCTACCCCCACCCCACCATATACATACAGTTTTTTAAAAAGACTTTATTTATTCATAAAGAATGATAGAAAGAACCAGACATCACTCTGGTACATGTGCTGTTGGGGATTCAACTCAGGACCTCACTCTTGAGAGTCCAAGGCTTTATCTACTGCGCCACCTCCCAGATCCCCCTTTTTTTTTTAGATTATTTTTTAAATTATTTATGAGGAAATCAGACAATCACTGTAGCATACACAGTGTGCAGTGCTGAGGCTCAAGTTCAAGACCTTGTGCTTGAGAGCCCAATGCTCTGGCCACTGCACCACATCCCAGCCTGCGAAATCCTCTTTTGAACAACCAGCCAAAGCCTGGTTTTAGACTCTTGATACCAGCACTTAAAGGTTGAGAGGTAAAAGAAATCTCTCTCGCTGGGGGGGTCGTCTCTGAGTTAAGGAGAGGAGAGATGGTATGGCCCAGGCCTTTGACATGGCTGGAAACTACGTAAGGCAGGTCACTTGCAGGTGCCCAGGAAGGACCTTAACATTCTCAGAGCACTGAGCTCTGACCACAGACCTTGACATCTTGACCTTCTCAGCAGCCCCTTGAGGATAATGCCCTTTGTTCAGTGCTTTTCCAGACACTGGGGCTTAGGAACTGAGACCCCTAGCCGAGGTCAGGGAGTCACTAAATGGAAACCGCCTTTGCTTTTGTCTCCCTGCTAATTCACTCAGCCTCTTCTTACCTATATTGTTTCTTAGCATTTCCCGGTGATTCAGCTGGCTGATTTGGGGGCCCTAGCCAGGCAGGCATCTTCTAGCCAGCCCTACAGATTTCTAGCTGTCTGGCAAACCCTGCAAATCTCCTTTTATGTTAGTTCTTCAAGCTGCACCGAAAAAGAGGTATGCTTTTAGGGTCCATCCTTAGCCCTCATCCCTATGAGCTAGGTCTTTATTTCTTTTGGGACTTTACCAAAGTCCCCAACCAGCAGCATGACCCTGGGCAGACGACAGGAGTTCTCCGAGTTCTTTGTTTTCTTACTTGCGACGTGGGCATAAGGTTATCTGTAGCTGGCATTGTTAGGATTAGACAGAGCCCTTTGGCAGGCAAGCGGGAAGCTCTTGGTAGGTGGTTGGGAGCTCCTGTTATTTTTGTTTAAATGCCAGGGGTGACAGGTGTGGGGGGGTAGGGGCAGCACACAGTGATTTAGTCTCAGGAAAGACTCAGTATAGGAGAATGGGCTTAGAGACCCCCTGGGCTGAGGGAAAGGGGGTCCTGTTGTTCCTCAGCATCTGGATCCAGTCACCCTCACCCCAAGTCTCTCTCCTCTTTTTCTTTTGCTCTTTCCATAGAGACTAGTTGAGAAGGAAGAGAGAGAGGGGGAGAGAGGGAGAGAGAGAGGGGGAGAGAGGGAGAGAGAGAGGGAGGGAGGGAGGGAGAGAGAGAGAGAGAGAGACCTGTAGCCCTGCTTCACCACTTGTGAAACTTTCCACCCTGCAGGTGGGGACCAGGGGTTTGAACCCAGGTCCTTGTGTGTGGTGGTAACGTGCACTTAACTGGATGTGCCACCACCCAGGTCCCCAGATCTCACTTTCACAGCAGGCTGCCTTGCTCCTTCTCTCAGGACCTAGTGTGCCATCCTTGACAAATGACTTGACCCCCATGAGCTCAGGTGTTCCCATTTGTTCCTCGAGGACAAGCGACTCCCTTCCCCCTTCCCCCGCAGCCCATTGAGGGGATGGAATGTGACCATACTGGGAGGCAGCTTGTGCTTTCGACTCGGTACACCCTGATCTGGTCCCAGCTCAACCAAGCTGTTTATGGGCACCTTGGTGAAGCCACCAAGTGTCCCCAGCTACTGCATTCTATTTTTCCTCCAGTGGGAGTTGGGCTTTTTTTTTTTTTTTTTTGGAAGAGTAGTCCCGACCCCACAGGGATATCCTGAGGACTAAGTGAGGTGAGCCTACAAAGTGCTTGCTTTGCCATCTCGCCCCGGGAGGGCTCCCCTTAAGTGCCTTCTCATCATCATCATTCACCTCCACATGCAGAGGAGAAAGTGTGTGTTTTCTCTCGCTCCCTCCCCCCCCCTTCCACCTGCGTGTCTTCCTCTCCTGATGCTTGGGGGTATTTGGGCGGGGTGGGGGTCAGGGTCTGTACACCTTTTCCTGATGCTTGCGGGTATTTGGGCTTTGTACAACTCTGCTCCCTGAGCCCCTCTGGGGACCCGGGTGCTCGGCAAGGTCGCTCATGCCCTCATGCCAAGCTGCTGCATGTTCAAGCCTTGTTTTCCTCCTGCACCCCGGTCAGGGGTTCGAGGAGAGGAGACTGGTTCCTTGTTCTTGCCTCCTTGCCCTGTGCCAGGCTCTCTGGTCTGTTATTTCTCGTCACTTCACCACCTCCATGGGGTAGGTAAGTGGGACCGTCACCGCGTTGTGCAGGTGAGGGAAGTGAGCCTAGGAGGGTTTAAGCAGTGTCTCGACACAGAGCAGCAGGGTCGAGGTGTGAAACTGGATCTGACCTGAATCTCCGTCTCTCCTCTGGCTTCCCCACAAGTACTCTCTTCTTGTCACTCCTTTCCCCTGCAGGATTGGAGTCTGTCTCTCATTATGCTGGGCTGGGGAGAGAGGCGAATGGCCTAGTGGTCAGCAGCATGGATTGCAAGCCAGACCATCTGGGTTCAGATCTTAGCTCTGACAGCTGTGTGACCCTGGGCAAGTCACCTCATCTCTCTGTGCCTGTCTCCTCGTCTGTACAGTGGGGCTGCTAGCACTTAATGCCCCCCTTCCCCCTCCCCCACAGTCGCCGCTAACCAACAGGAACACGTAGCCACATGCCCCAGACTCACCACTGACCCTCTTTGTCCCCTTTCAGATGTCCAGCTCGCCGCTGTCCAAGAAACGTCGCGTGTCGGGGCCTGATCCAAAGCCGGGTTCTAACTGTTCCCCATCGAGATCTGTGTTGTCCGAAGTGTCCTCGGTGCCAACCAACGTGAGTGTTTGCTTCCTGGGGACTAGCAGGTCGGGTGCTGCTCCCTGGTCCGGCCCCGCCCGGCCTGGCTCGGCCCGGCTCCCGCGGGTGGTCTTGAACCCAGGCTCCCCCTCTAGGGAATGGCGAAGAACGGCAGTGAAGCAGACATAGACGAGGGCCTCTACTCCCGCCAGCTGTAAGTGGTCTGGGGGCGTCGGACTGAGAGGTGAGAGGGGCCCAGCAGAAGCCCATGCTGACCCAGAAATGATAATGCAGGTACGTGTTAGGCCATGAGGCAATGAAACGGCTCCAGACATCCAGCGTGTTGGTATCGGGCCTGCGGGGCTTGGGCGTGGAGATCGCCAAGAACATCATCCTCGGTGGTGTTAAGGCTGTCACCCTCCATGACCAAGGCACTGCCCAGTGGGCCGACCTCTCCTCCCAGGTACCTCTTCCCAGTCCTCACCTCCCCTGCCAGGGGCCAGCCTCGGCCTTGGGCTCTGCAGCCGCCTCACTCCCTTCGCTCCTCCCCTTTGCAGTTCTATCTGCGGGAGGAGGACATCGGAAAGAACCGGGCTGAGGTCTCCCAGCCCCGCCTCGCTGAGCTCAACAGCTATGTGCCTGTCACCGCCTATACTGGGCCCCTCGTGGAGGAATTCCTAAGTGGCTTCCAGGTACCTAGGGCCATGGCCAACTCTTCTCTCAGGAAACCCCGCCCGCCCTCTCCCTGGGTTATGTGTTCAAAATTCAGTGGGCTGGCCTTGGGGTCCAGGCTTCACTCTAGGGTCGCAGGCGGGCCTCCAAGCCCCGGGCTGCCTTTTCGAGGGGGTGGGGGTTGGTGGGAAGAGGTGTGAGCTGATTATCCAGCCAAGCAGTTAGGAGCAGAGGCAGGAGCCAGACTGGTGTGACACAGGCCACTAATCCCACTGCTGTGACTTCTCGCAGGTCACTGTGCCTTAACTTACTCCTCCACCACCGCTTCCGCTCCACCGCCCTTTGCAGACTTGGGAATGGTAGTAATCCTGACTTCACAAGAGTTTTTGTGAGAACCAAGCTCTTAGAAAAGGCAGCTGGCATGTCATGAGGGCCTTTGGATTGGTGGTTGCATAGAAAGTTATGAGAGGGCTAGGGAGACAGCATAATAGTTCTGCAGAAGACTTTTCATGCCTGCTGCTCCAAGGTCCCAGGTTCAATCCCCAGTGACACCGTAAGCCAGAGCTGAGCAGTGCTCTGGTCTTTTATGTGTCCCAGTAAAATAAAGAAAAAGCCATGGGAGAGAAAGAGCATCCATGGAAGCTGAGCTCTTCCCCTGGGGTATCCCAGCAAGCCAGGGTGTTGCTGCTGACCCCACCATGGGGAGTAGACGGCCGTCCCTGATGGAGCAGGATTGGGCATCCAGACGGGGAGCAGAGTCCCAGGGCTCATAACTGAGCAAGTAGGTGTGGCAGGAGTGAGCTCAGGATTGGCTGGGGACAGAGTTACTTCTCCGTCTCATCTCGTAGGGCATGGCAGGACTGGAGGCAGGCAGCAGAGGCTGTTGGGAAATAATCGAGTCAGCTGTTCTCTGCCTTCCCAACTGTCTCTTTCCCTTGCCTGCTACAATCTGTGGGTTTCAGGTCTCCACACACACACACCCGCCAAGTCCATGGCACAGCAGATGCTTGAGTCTGAAAGAGGCTGAAGCCAGCGAAGCTTTACGGACTCCCTGAGCCCTGTACACCAGCTGTTCCTGGTTCTTCTTTCCCCTTCCCCCCCATGCTGGGGTCTCTCTCAGAGCCTTCACCTCTCCACAGGTGGTGGTCCTTACCAACACCCCCCTGGAGGATCAGCTACGGGTGGGTGAGTTCTGTCATAGTCGTGGCATCAAGCTGGTGGTGGCAGATACACGGGGCCTGTTCGGGTGAGTGCCCTCCTTTCCTCCATTCCCACCCCACCCTCAGCTCTCCTTTACCTCAGCACCCCCCCCCCCCCCCATTTTGGATTCTGTATGTCTTACCTCTCTTTGTGGTATATAAGCGCCATCTGATTCCCAGAAGTGATGGGCAGAATTGATTGGCTCAGCAAGTATTCTATGTGTCTTTAAGGGCCACGTGGGGTACCCACGTACATGCTACGGGGGCATCAGCGCTCTTGCTTCCCTCTGCAGGCAGCTCTTTTGTGACTTTGGAGAGGAAATGATTCTCACAGACTCCAATGGAGAACAACCGCTTAGCGCCATGGTTTCTATGATCACTAAGGTGAGGAGAACGGCCCTGGCTGGCCAGGCCTTCCTTCGCGTGTGCACCTGTTGTGCTGAACCTACCTGCCTCTGAGGGTCATTACGTTTCTCCTGTCTCCAGGACAGCCCTGGTGTGGTCACCTGCCTGGATGAGGCTAGGCACGGCTTTGAGAGTGGCGACTTCGTCTCCTTTTCAGAAGTACAAGGCATGGTTGAACTCAACGGAAGTCAGCCCATGGAGATCAAAGTCTTAGGTGAGCTCTAGGGCCAAGAGGGGAGTCCAAGGGGAGAGAGGAGGGCTGGATCCTTGGGCTCTGCCCAGGGACTGAAGGGAGGATGTGTGTCCCTGGGTTTGGAGCAGAGGGAAGAAAGGTCTCTCTCTGTTTGAACGGAGCAGATTGGTGGCGGGGGGGGGGGAATTTGTGGCCCAGCTGAGGAGCCCAGGGACACAGGAGGAGCTCTGAGCTGGGCTTGGGAGAGAGGGGCGATGACTTCAGAAACGCAGGTGCAGCCCATGGTGTGGCAGAGATGACTGCTGATGTCTTGGCTGGAGCAGGCTTCGACTTTTTCTCTTCTCTTTGGGGCTGGGAGAGTTGTGGGTAACCTGGCAAGCATCCCTGTCTACGCTAGGTCCCTACACCTTCAGCATCTGTGACACCTCCGGCTTCTCTGACTACATCCGCGGAGGCATTGTCAGTCAGGTCAAAGTCCCAAAGAAGATCAGCTTTGTGAGTGGAGCAGGGGTGGTAGCCTGGTGGTGGGAAGGTCGCTGTGGGTGTTCCCACGTCCTCCTTTCTGCTCTTCTGATTCTGATGGCCTTGCCTCCCACAGAAATCCCTGATGGCCTCACTGGCAGAGCCCGACTTTGTGATGACTGACTTTGCCAAGTTCTCCCGCCCTGCCCAGCTGCACATCGGCTTCCAAGCGCTGCACCAGTTCTGTGCTCAGCACGGCCGACCTCCCCGGCCCCGTAATGAGGTGGGTGAGCCTGGCCAGGGCCAGTGTCCTAGGCACTGAAGGCCCGCCATGTCTGCCCACCCTTGCCCCTCCGCTTCCCCCTCCTCCCAACTCTCCCTCTCTCCTTCCCCGTTTCCCAAGTGTCCTGACAGTTGTCTCTTCCTTCCTTTTGCCCCCACCAGGAAGACGCAGCCGAACTGGTGACCCTCGCCCAGGCCTTGAATGCACGGGCCCAGCCAGCAGTACAGCAAGACAGCCTGGACGAGGATCTCATCCGGAAGCTGGCGTATGTAGCTGTTGGAGATCTGGCACCCATCAATGCCTTCATCGGGGGCCTGGCTGCCCAGGAGGTCATGAAGGTCAGCATGGGTGGAGAAGGACTAGATGCCTTCCCCCCACCCACCATACCCCATCACTTGCTTGTCCATCAGCATCTTGCCCCAGCTGAGCTTCTACCACTTTCCCTCTCCCCGCTTCTCCCCAGGCCTGCTCTGGGAAGTTTATGCCCATCAAGCAGTGGCTCTACTTTGATGCCCTGGAGTGTCTCCCTGAGGACCAAGAAGCTCTTACAGAGGAAAAGTGCCTCCCGGTATGTGAGCGAGCGGGCCCCTGGGGAAGGCGGGCCCATTTCCAGTCAGGCCCCTCACTGGTACTCCTCCTCCCTTTGCATCCCTCAGCGCCAGAACCGTTATGATGGGCAGGTGGCTGTGTTTGGTTCAGACCTGCAGGAGAAGCTGGGCAAACAGAAGTATTTTCTGGTGAGTGAGCCCTTTCGACACCTGCTGCCACCACCTCCTCTGGCTGGTGGCCGCCTCTCTTGGGGTCTTCTACTTCCAGAGGGAGGCTTCTTGTGTCTCTGCTATACGCCCTATGGCCATTTTCTTTATCTTCAGGGAAAGCCTGTTGTGTCCATATGTTTCTTTCCCTCCTCTGGTGCCTCTTTCCTCAGGTGACTGGGTTGCTTCTGATAGCCCTGGCCTTGACGGGGCACGAAGGCCCTCTCTTCCCCCTCCTGTTTCAGGGGTGGGGTGGGGGGCTTCACGCTAATCTGTGTCACCCTGACCAACCAGTGTCTGACTTTGGCTGCCTCCTAGGTGGGTGCGGGAGCCATAGGTTGTGAGCTGCTCAAGAACTTTGCCATGATTGGGCTAGGCTGTGGGGATGGTGGAGAGATTGTGGTCACAGACATGGACACCATTGAGAAATCAAATCTGAACCGCCAATTTCTATTCCGTCCCTGGGATGTAACGGTGAGTGGAATGGGGTGGGTGGGCTTTATCATCTCACTCTCTTCTGCGCGTGTCATTCCCATTTTCTTTCTGGGAAGAAGAAGGCCGTCCCCCATTCCCTCCAGCTTTTCCCTTCGGTTTCTCTGCCACACGCTCAGTAAATAATAGCTTCCCATTGAATCTCCCCCTTTTTAAAAAAAAACTTATTTATTTATTTATTTATTCCCTTTGTTGCCTTTGTTATTATTGTTGATGTCGCCGTTGTTGGATAGGACAGACAGAAATGGAGAGAGGAAGGGAAGACAGAGAGGGGCAGAGAAAGCTAAGACACCTACAGACCTGCCTCACCGCCTGTGAAGCGACTCCCCTGCAGGCGGGGAGCCGGGGCCTCGAACTGGGATCTTTACACTGGTCCTTGAGCTTTACGCCACCTGTGCTTAACCTGCTGCGTTACCTACCACCCAACTCCCTGAATCTCCCATTTTTCTCCCCACCTTTATCTGTGCTATCCAGCATAGCACACTGGGGGACCCCGGACAACTCCTCAAGTTAGATGATTTGCTAGGATGCCTTACAGGGCTCAGCCTATAGTCATACCCATGGCTGTGATTTCTTCCAACCAAAGGAAGCAGGACACACTCAACAAAGGGAATTGGTGCATAGGACAAACTCTGGTGGAGACTGGAACAAGTTTCCAGGCGTCTTGTCCCAGTGGAGTCACACAGGACCCACACAATTCCCTCAGCAGGGAGTTGAAACAATATACACAAAATGTTGCCGACCCGGGAAGCTCACTAGAGACTCAGTGCCCATGGTTTTTGCTTTGGGCTCATCACACAGGCACCTCCTCCTAGGCCCAGACCCAGATTCCAGGCTCCCAGAAGGAAAGCAGGCTTCCAACATGAGCCACATTGTTGGCATCAACAGTCTTGCTCTCTGGGAGCCTCCCTTCCCAGACTCTAGCTAGAGACGGACCTGGGAAGCAGGCCTTGCCTAGGACAGCACTTTTAAGCCTGTAGTCATTTAGGGAAATAGAGGGAATGGCCTCCTTCCCAGAAAGTTTTTTTTTTTTTTTTAACCTGCCTAGGATATATTCCCCTTCCCTACCCCCACCCCGTCCCATTTAGTCACCAAGTAGTTATTGACTTGGTGCTAATAAATTCTAGGGGGGAGGAGACAGGCAGTAAATGGGATACACTAGTAAAGTGAAGTTTATGGTTGATGTCACTTCTTCTAGCGTTTGCCATTGATGTCACTAAAACCCGTTAATGCAGGAGAAACCACTAGCAAGTTGAAGGAAGAGGAGGACGTGTAGGGCAGGAGTAGATAGCATAATGGTTATGCAAAGACTCTCATGCCTGAGGCCCTAGAGCCCCAGGTTCAATACCCCACACGACCATAAGCCAGAATTGAGCAGTGCTTTGGTAAGAGAAAGAGAAAAAGAAAGGAGGAGGAGGAGGAGGAGGAGGATGCCGACGTGTATGTGTGAGGGGTGGGTGGGAATTAGTTTGCAGTTTTGACTGCAGTGGTTGAGGATGGGCATGATTCTCTAAGAGTTGGCAGGGGCTAAAGGAGGGGAGGAGACCCCTCTCCCCCTTTTGGGAAGTGTGTCGCAGACCAAGAGCAGAGCCCAGGCCAAGAGTCTTGAGTTGGGGAAGGTCGAGGGGATGGGGGTGGGGAGGAGGAGGGTTAGTGGTGGTGATAGTGGATGAACTACAAGAAATGGTAGCTGACTCATGTCACCGTCAGTAGAGGGGAGAGCCAGGGGATGGTGGTGAGCAGAGGAGAGAGGTTTTGTAAAGAGCCTGCTTGTCTGGGTGCTGTCTTGGGGGACGTACCCTCACCCCAGTTTGCATCCACTGAAAGAACATTAGATGTTAGGTAGGCCCTTGGCTATGTCACAGACTATCTCCTGATAACTCTGGGCACCTCTTGAACCCCTGATGTGGCTCTTTCCAGAACTGAATAAATCCGCCTTTAGGAGAACAGCTCTGTAGAGGCTCACTGGCTTAATTAATGACTGAGAAACTAACTTGAGTTCTGTCCCCATATCTCTACCTTCTCTCCCCGTAGAAGCTCAAGTCCGACACTGCTGCTGCGGCTGTGCAACAGATGAACCCACACATCCACGTGACAAGTCACCAGAACCGTGTAGGCCCCGACACAGAACGCATCTATGACGACGATTTCTTTCAGAACCTGGACGGGGTGGCCAATGCCCTGGACAATGTGGATGCCCGTGAGTTGCGGGGGAGGGCAAGGAGGTCCAGGTCAGAATGGAGTGCACGTGCACCATGTGTCTGGGGTGCCTGGCTTCTCCTGACATTTGCTCCCAAGCACTGAGGTCCCCCCTCTACCACCTCCCCCACCCCCCTTACCCCCCAGGCATGTACATGGACCGCCGCTGTGTGTACTACCGGAAGCCGCTGCTGGAGTCTGGCACTCTGGGTACCAAAGGCAACGTGCAGGTGGTAATCCCCTTCTTGACAGAGTCATACAGCTCTAGCCAGGACCCACCTGAGAAGTCCATCCCTATCTGCACACTGAAGAACTTCCCTAATGCCATCGAGCACACCCTGCAGGTGATCCATCAGCTTTGGAGGGCAGGGGTGGGGGTGGGCGGGGGGGGGGGCTCTCCTGTCTCTGGCCATCAGGTGCCACAACCTTCTCACAAGATGCACTTTTCTACCCCCCCCCCAAACCTCCTTCCTTCTCTTCCGACCCAGTAGCCTAGGTTCCAGGATGTTTTTTTTTGTTTGTTTTTTTTTTTAATTTTCATTTTGAAAAAGTTTCAACATGGAAACAGTAGTATGGTGAATACTGAAATAACCACCCCTCCCCTAGATTACGTAATAGTTTGGTCTTGCCCCACTTTCTCCTTAGATATATCTGGGCTGGCAAAACCACTTGTTTGGGAAGACTGACTGTTTTGTCATGTGTGTGACCCAGGTTCAAGCCCGGCCTCCACTGCACTGGAGGAAGCCTTGGTGCTGTGGTGTCTTTCCCTATCTCTTTCTATCTGCACAACTAGGCCCAGAGTGGTGAATCCCTCTTAGGGATCCCTCCTCCCCCCGAAAAAAAGAAAAAGAAAACCACGCATTATTATCGTTTCCCCTCTTCATTTTGAAGTTTCATGCACCCTACCCCCTAGTACATGGCATGCCTCACTGATCGGAGGGTGCGTTCTGGATAACAGGGCCTCAGATCTCCGGCACTACTTACATCCAGGTCCCAGTTTCTTGGTCATGTGTGTGGCGTGAGTGGCACCCTGCGCATGGAGGGGTTTTAGTAGCATCCCTGGCTTCTACCCACTGGATGCTCAACAGTACCCTTCGGAGACACGACAATTAAAAATGTCTCTTAGACATTGCCCAGTGTCCCTTGGCAGCAGAATTGCTCCCAGAAGAGAATTGTGGGAGAACCAAACACTATTTTTATGCTGAGCAAACTTGAGGGTGGCTTCTTTTTTCTTTTTCTTTTAAAAATTTTATTTACTATTGGATAGAGACAGAGGTGAGAGAGAGAGAGAGAGAGAGAGAGAATGAGACGGAAAGATAACCTGCAGCCCTGCTTCACCAGTCATGAAGTTTTGGGGGAGGGTGACTTCTTAACAGTTCTTCTAACCATTTATTTTAAAATTTCTTTATTGGGGGATTACTGTTTTACATTCGACAGTAAATAACAATAGTTTGTACATGACATTTCTCAGTTTTCCACATAACAATACAACCCCCACTAGGTCTTCTGTCATCCTTTTTGGAGCCCTCCACCCACCCCAGAGTCTTTCACTTTGGTGCAATATAGTTAATTTTTTTTTTTTACTATCTTTATTTATTGGATAGAGACAACCAGAAATCGAGAGGGAAGGGGGGAGTAAAAAAGAAGACAGGCAGAGAGATACCTGCAGCCCCTGCTTTACCACTTGTGAAGTTGTCCCCCTGCAGGTGGGGATCAGGGGCTTGAACCCCGGGTCCTTGCACACTAACATGCGCTCTCAACCAGGTGCACCACTGCCTGGCCCCGATCTTCCACTTATTAGTCCCTAATATCTCAGTTCGCATTTCAGGTTTCCCCCGTTAGTGCTCAAAATAGTGTTACAAGCTGGTTTTTCAGGATGCTTTTGTTTGTAAGAGGCATTTATGTTTATAAAGAATACCAGACAATGTCCAGATCATTCTCCTGTTTGTCAAAGTGAACACTAAGTAACCAAAAACTGAACCATGAGCTGAAGCCCTCAGACAACCATTGCGGCGTTAGGGTGATTTTTAGTTTAGGTCATTGAGCGCAGCCCTATTGGGACGTTTATTTAGGAGTCCAGGGGTAGGAACAAGATGAGGAGGGAAACTGTCTCTCATTTTTCTTTTAACCTTGCTATTCCAGAGTGGTGTCTTTCTAGTTGTGTACCCGATAATACGGTCTCACAGAGCCATGTGTAACCTCAGACTTGACTCCTCATGCCTCAGCTCTCTCCTGTAAATTAAGGGTGATAGATAGTAGTGTCTGCCTCACGGGACTGTTGTAAAGCACCTACTGGTTTTATTTTTACTTCTCCCAGAGGATTCTTTTCTTTCTTTCTTATTTATTTATTTATTTATTTTATTTTATTTTCATTATTATTATTTTACTAGAGCACTTCTCAGCTCTGGCTTATGATGCTATGGGGGAATTGACCCTGGGACTTCAGAGCCTCAGGCTTGAGAATCTCTTTGCATAATCATTGTACTATCTACCCCCACCTCCATTTTATTTCTTTAAGATAGAGGATGAGAAACAGGAGGGACACCAGTGCTCATGAAGCTGACCTTGTTTTAAGTAAACCTACATAGTTGTCCGCCCCCCCCCCATAACAACCCTGTTAGATATTGTTGTTACAGTATTTTAGAGAAGATACAGGGGGTGATCGGGGAGGTGGTGCAGTGGATAAAGTATTGGACTCTCGATCTCGATACCCCCCCCCCGGTAGCACATGTACCAGAGTGATGTTTGGTTCTTTCTCTCCGCCTATCATTCTTCACGAATAAATAAAATCTTGGAGAAGGAAGAGAGAGAAGATACAGTGTTGTTACTACAGTGTTAGATAGAGAGAAGATACAGTGTTGTTACTACAGTGTTAGATAGAGAGAAGATACAGTGTTGTTACTACAGTGTTAGATAGAAGATACAGTGTTGTTACTACAGTGTTAGATAGAGAGAAGATACAGTGTTGTTACTACAGTGTTAGATAGAGAGAAGATACAGTGTTGTTACTACAGTGTTAGATAGAGAGAAGATACAGTGTTGTTACTACAGTGTTAGATAGAGAGAAGATACAGTGCTGTTACTACAGTGTTAGATAGAGAGAAGATACAGTGTTGTTACTACAGTGTTAGATAGAGAGAAGATACAGTGTTGTTACAGTGTTAGATAGTATATAGCAGAGATGGAATTTGAACTTGTCCATGAACATCTCTGAACCCCCCTCACCAGTGACTGCATTTATCGTTTGCTGTAGGAGCACTCAGCGCAAAGCCTCCGGTGAATAAACGGCCTGTACAGAAATAATTTTTGGTTTTGATCTGATTTTCAAAAAATCATTTATTATGAGAGAGAGGACAAAGCAGATGATCACTCAGGCATATGTGACGCTAGGGCTTGAACAGGGGACCCGTGTTTGAGAGTCCACTGTGCCACCTCCTAGGCTTCGATCTGATTGTGTGTGTGTGTGTGTGTGTTAAAGTGTGCATAACTGATTTTCCCCTCTTTTTATTAAAAATGGAGAACATACCATCAAGTGAGGTACCCCAGTTTTAAGAAAACTTACTTCTTTGTATATTCACTAATGTAACCACTGCCCAGGTCAAGTCCATTGGTTTTAAATTGAGGTGCTAGAGGTAAGGGGCTTCCATTCTCTGTGAGCAGCTATGTTCCTCTGAATTTATTTACTGATAATCTTTTTTTTAATGTCTAATTGTTTTATTTTAATGAGAGATAAGAGGCAGAGAAGGAGAGAGATCAGAGCCCTGCTCAGCTCTGGTTTATGGTGGTGCTGGGGATTGAACCTGGGACCTTAGAGCTTCCGGCAATGAGAGTCTCTTGCAGAACCTTTATGCTGTCTGCCCAGCCTCCCCCCAACCCCAATAATATTTTTTTTTAAGTATAGATCATTTTATTATCTTTACTGGATAGAGACAGCCAGAAACTGAAAGGGAAGGAGGTAATAGGGAGAGAGACACAGACAGACAGAGATGTCTGCACACAGACAGACAGACAGAGACATCTGCCACACTGCTTCACCACTTGCTGGGCTTTCCCCTGCAGGTGGGGACCAGGGGCTCGAGCCCAGGTCTTTGTGCACTGTAACAGGTGCGCCACCACGCAGCCCCTTTTAAGGTCTTTCTTTTCTTTTTTTTTCTTCCCATGATCTTTCTTTTCTTTTTCTTTCTTTTTTTTTTTTTTTTTTTTTTACCAGAGCACTGCTCAGCTCTGGCTTATGGTGGTGCGGGGGATTGAGCCTGGGACTTTGGAGCCTCAGGCATGAGAGTCTCTCTGCATAACCATTATGCTATCTACCTTCCACCCCTCCATGAGCTTTCTAATGCCTTTAGGAACCCTTTTTGTCAACCGTCACTCCATGTAATCTGTTTGCTCTGTCTGCAGTGGGCTCGGGATGAATTTGAAGGCCTTTTCAAGCAGCCTGCAGAAAACGTCAACCAGTACCTTACGTGAGTAACCATATGAACCTTCACCTCACCCTCTCGCGGCCAGCCAAGGCCTCCTGTCTGCTTTCCTCAGCACGGCAGCATCCAGCACATGGCACACTCCTCACATGACTCAATGAATGTTTGGGCTGCGTACCGCTGGGCTATGCAGAAAGTGGGATTGCCCTGGAGCCCACTCTTGGGGCCACTGTGTAATCTTGCCCCTCTGATCCCTCCAATTCCTGATAGGGACCCCAAGTTTGTGGAGCGGACACTGCGGCTGGCAGGCACCCAACCCCTGGAGGTGCTGGAGGCCGTGCAGCGCAGCTTGGTGCTTCAGAGGCCACAGACCTGGGCCGACTGTGTGACCTGGGCCTGCCACCACTGGCACACCCAGTACTCAAACAACATCCGGCAGCTGTTGCACAACTTCCCTCCCGACCAGGTAACAACCATTTGCCAGCTCTGTTTGGTGGAATGCATTTCCCCGAAACAGGAAGCTGCCGTTGGAGCTCCTGAGGCCTCTCCTGGATGTTCAGTAGCCCAGCCGTAGCAGGTGGCCCGAGGCGTGGGGATTGCATGCACGAGAATGGTGAAACCTGGCCCACGCCGCTCCATTCCCCTCTCTCTGTGCCAGGATTTTGCCTGTGGTTTCCTTTAACTGAGGTGTGGGATGGTGGGGGGTTGGGTGGAGGGGGGAGTCATTTTGACCTTCAAAGCACACAGAACAATTTGGCCCAGGTTCATTTGCACTAGGGCAAGTCACATTTCTTTTTGTACCTCGGTTTCCTCACCACCAAAGTAGAAATACTAGCTTTGTCTACTTCATGAGGGGTGTGTAGTGAGGACTTGCTGTTATTTACTACCACTAAGTAAGTATAGTGCCTGCCAATCTGCTGGAGGGTTTGCTAAAAGGCCGTGTGTCTCTTGCACAAAGAATCGGTGGTGGCCTTATTCTCAGTGAGGTCCCTGCTCCACGCTGGCATTGGAACAACTGACAACAAGCCCCCCCCCCCCGCCGTAGTTCAGGTCTTTTGTGATGGACTCCAGCCCACTGCCTCTACCTGGCCTGGGCTAATGAGTCAGGGCACACCTGGGAGCCAAGGTGAGGCATGTATTTTGTTAGGGAGGCCTTCCCTCTCATGTCTTGGCTCCTCACAAGTCTCTGTCCCTTCAGCTCACAAGTTCTGGAGCTCCATTCTGGTCTGGGCCCAAACGCTGTCCACACCCGCTTATGTTTGATGTCAATAATGTAAGTCTCTCGGGTCAGGTAGAGGCTGGGTGGGTAGGTGGAAGGAGGCCGAGACCCCTCCCCTATACGCAAGAAGACTGACATGCTTTCCCTTCCTGTCCCTGCCTTCTCCTAGCCTCTGCATCTGGACTATGTGATGGCCGCTGCCAACCTGTTTGCCCAGACCTATGGGGTGACAGGCTCTCAGGACCGCGCTGCTGTGGCTACCCTCCTCCAGTCCGTGCAGGTCCCCGAATTCACTCCCAAGTCTGGCGTCAAGATTCATGTCTCTGACCAGGAGCTGCAGAGTGCTAATTCTTCTGTTGGTGAGGGTGCTGCGCCAGTCGGCCAAGAGCCACTATTCCCACTTAACCCTATGGCTGACCCCCCCCCCCATCCTATACCTTCCTTTGAGCCTCCCTTTCTTAGGATCAGTGTCATTTGGGGCAAGTTTTCTCCCTCCCTCCCCCCCCAGCCTTTCAAGGGAGCTATCTGTTTTTCTAAGTGTGTGTTTGCTTTGGAAAGAACCACTTTTCTCTTTCTTCATCAATTTATCTGGGGTGAGGTATGACCACCCTTGACATCCGCATCTCTCATTCGTTTTATGCATCTATTTCTGTCATCTTTTCTTTCTCCACGCCCATTTTATTGCCCTTGTTGTTGTTATTGCTGGATAGGACAGAGAGAAATGGAGAGAGGAGGGGAAGACAAAGAGGGGGAGAGAAAGATAGACACCTGCAGACCTGCTTCACCGCCTGTAAAGCGACTCCCCTGCAGGTGGGGAGCCGGAGGCTTGAACTGGGATCCTTACGCTGGTCCTTGCACTTTGTGCCACGTGTGCTTAACCCGCTCTGTGCTACCGCCCGACCGCCTCCATCATCTTTCTTATATGTGTTTATATAATGTGTGTGTATAACGTGTATATGCAATGTATACAAGATAGTGTATTCAGTATGCAAAGTGTATCTAACATTTAAAAAAAAAATTGCCTTATCCTTTGTGACACTCTACTCCCCCGTCCATATCTTCCCTCTACACCCACGTCTACCTGTTTCCCTCCAACCCCCCCTTTCTTGCCCCCCTTGTATCTCCTCCATCTGCCCACATCTATACTGTTCTCTGCGAGATCTTGCTCTCTCCATCTGCACCTGCCCTTCTGTCTTCATGTTAGTCCATTAGTGTCTATAGACTGCCTCTCTTGACTTGTCTTGAAGTTCACACTGTTGTCCTGTCTGCCTCTCCCCCGCCCCCCCCCCCCGGCCCTGCCTCTCCTTCAGGTTGTCTTGAAATCCTTTATCTCTCCTCCCTACACACACACACACACACACACACACACACACACACACACACCCCTACCTCTTGCCCTTCAGGCCCCAACCTGGAGTCTAAAGGGCTGATGGTGTCCCTCTCGTCCTGCAGATGACAGCCGCCTAGAGGAACTCAAGGCTACCCTGCCCAGCCCTGAAAAACTGCCTGGATTCAAAATGTTCCCCATCGACTTTGAGAAGGTGCTGGGCAGAGTCCCTGGAAAAGGGGGTGGGGCGGGTGGGGAGATGGGCTAAGCATGAAGGGAGTGGCAGGGGCATCTGGTAGTAGCCCCAGGTCATTGTGGGAATTGGGTCACAAGCCTGCCGGGTGGCCCTGAATGTACAGCTGCTTCCACTTAGGCCTTTGCAATCTGAGCGAACCCAACACTTAATTGCAATGGAAGATACTTGTGGTCTAGATGCCAGGGACCCACTTCCTCTGATCCCCTCACTGCCTTCCCCAAACTTTCCACAGGACAACGACAGCAACTTCCACATGGATTTCATCGTGGCTGCATCTAATCTCCGGGCAGAGAACTATGATATTCCCCCTGCAGACCGGCACAAGGTGAGGGAATCCAGACCTGACTTGCCCTGACACACAGCCCCCTTCCCACCCCTCCCCCGGCTCCAGTTTCCCCCGTTCTTGTCACTTCAGTAGACTCTGAGCCTCTTCCGCCTTAACTGTCCTCCTTCCTTGATTCTTTCCCGTCTCGCAGAGCAAGCTGATTGCAGGGAAGATCATCCCAGCTATTGCTACAACTACAGCAGCCGTGGTCGGCCTTGTGTGCCTGGAACTCTACAAAGTGGTGCAGGGGCACCGGAAACTGGACTCGTACAAGAATGGCTTCCTCAACTTGGCCCTGCCCTTCTTTGGCTTTTCTGAACCACTGGCTGCACCGCATCACCAGGTGAGGGTCTGCACCAGGGGAGGCAGGTTCATGGCTAGGAAGTGTCTGTAGAGCTGCCTCTGGTTCGTATCATCGCCTGTCACCTGGTGAGGCTTTCTGTCCCTTCTCCTTGTGTGCACCCTCCGTTCGCTCACTCATACTTTTGGGTACCTTCTATGTGTTTGGCAGTGGAGTGATCTTCTTGGAAAGCCCTGGGGGGGGTGGGGGGTGGAGTGTGGAATGAGACTCTGGGAGCTGGGAAATCACTAGTAATTATACAGCAATAGCAGCCGACACATACTGGGTACCTAACTGTGCTAAATATTTTACTTGTTTGACCGTTACTCTCCTCCAGTGCTTGCTGAACACTTACTGTGTGCATTGTATTCAGTGAACTAGATCATGGGAGTGATGTGATAGATGACTTCAGAGGGGGAAAGGGGGGGAGGGGTTGGGGAGGAACAGGAGCCTTGAATATCATCCAGGGGAGGGGTTGGTGGGTTTAGGGTGTTTTAAATGTGGTATGGCCAGCAGATAACCTTGCTTAAAAGGGGCGGGGGCATTTGATTCCAGAATTGAGGCAGTGAGGAGACAGATGCAGATTTGGGGGGAGGGGTCAGTTTCTGCAGGGTAATGAAGCGGTCATGTGATTGGCATGTCTGAAATATTCTGTAGAGTGAGAGGGATATGGGAGGGTGGGGGAGACAGTATAATGGTTATGCAAATTGAATCATGCCTGAGACTCCACAAAGTCCCAGGTTCAACCCCCCACACACACCACTATAAACCAGAGCTGAGCAGTGCTCCAGTAATAGAAAGAGGGCCCCGGTTTGAGCCCCAGGCTCCCCACCTGCAGGGGAGTCGCTTCACAAGTGGTGAAGCAGGTCTGTAGGTGTCTGTCTTTCTCATCTATCTACCTCTCCTTTCAATTTTTCTGTCCTATCAAATTAAAAAAAAAAAAAGGCCACCGGAAGGGGTGAATTCGTAGTGCTGACACTAAGCCCCAGTGATAGCCCTGGTGGCAGTTAAGAGAGAGAGGGAGAGGATATGGCGTATAGAAGATGAGAATAAGAACTTCTAGTGGTAGGGGTCGGGTGGTGGTGCAGCGGGTTGAGCGCATGTGGCGCAAAGCACAAGGACTGGTGCAAGGATCGCGGTTCGAGCCCCGGGCTCCCCACCTGCAGGGGAGTCGCTTCACGGGCGGTGAAGCAGGTCTGCAGGTGTCTATGTTTCTCTCCCCCTTTGTCTTCCCCTCCTCTCTCCATTTCTCTCTGTCCTATCCAACAACAGCGATATCAATAATAACAATAATAATAACCACAACAATGTTAAACAACAAGGGCAACAAAAGGGAAAATAAATAGATAAAGATTAAAAAAAAGACTATCCTATCCAACAACGACGACATCAATAACAGAGATAATAATAACTACAACAACGATAAAAAAAATAACCAGGGCAACAGAAGGAAAAAAATGGCCTCCGGGAGTGGTGGATTCGTGGTGCAGGCACTGAGCCCCAGCGATCACCCTGGAGGAGAAAAAAAAAAAAATCAGTGATGGAGGGCCTTGTCAGCATTAAGGGTTTCAGCATTTGCTTGGCCAAGCAGAAGCCATGGGCTAGTTTTGGACAGCAAAGTCTAGCAACCTGACTTAGCATGTGGGGAGAGCGCTGGGGCTGGGTGAACTCCTGGTCCCCAGCCCACTGACCTGCTCCTTGTCCTGCAGTACTATAACCGAGAATGGACGTTGTGGGATCGCTTTGAGGTACAGGGAGTGCAGCCCAGCGGTGAGGAGATGACCCTCAGACAGTTCCTCGAGTACTTTAAGGTGAGGCCCCTTGGTCACGCTCACCATACCTGGGGGTGAAGCCCAGAGGTGACTTGCCCAGGCGTCCACCCCCATGACTCTGCTTTCTCCTTGGCTGCCTCCTCCAGACAGAGCACAAGTTGGAGATTACCATGCTGTCCCAGGGGGTGTCAATGCTTTACTCCTTCTTCATGCCAGCCGCCAAGCTCAAGGAGCGATTGGACCAGCCGTGAGTATTGGGTGGTGTGGAGCCTCAGCCTGCAGCTGCCCCAGTCCTCTGCCTGCTGCCCCTTTGCCTTGTTCCCCCCAGCCCCTGCCTGACTCTGCTTCCCCACCCCCTAGGATGACAGAGATCGTAAGTCGTGTGTCGAAGCGAAAGCTGGGCCGCCATGTGCGAGCGCTGGTGCTTGAACTGTGCTGCAACGATGAGAGTGGCGAGGACGTGGAAGTCCCTTATGTACGATACACCATCCGCTGACCCCACCCCTCCCCGTCCTGTAGCTGACTCCGCCCCGATGCCCCTCCCCTTCCCCCCCACACCACCCCCCTTTCCCAACCCACGGCTCTCATTTGGCCTCTGACAGTGGCCCCCGTTAGCGAAGCCTGTTGGTGTCAACCCCCCTCGTCCCCTCCTACCTGAATCCCACTTGCCGCTGCTTTTTACCCTGTTTGGAACCTGAATCCCAATAAAGAATTATTAACCCAGAGACAGTGTGGGAATTGCCCCCTCTTCCTCCTCTCTAGGGAAAAAGTAAGAGGTGTTGGTGAGGCCAAAGAGAGCAAGGGACCTGGGCGCCCACGGAGAGGTGGTGGAGTTGTGTTGGGTAGGATGAGGGAGGTGAGAGAGGGAGGGTAGTGTTTGACCAGTCCCTTTAACTTCTCTCACCTTGTTCCCTGCCTGTGAAGAGGAAAGTTGCAGTGACTGTTTCGCCAGGGGTAGGCAGATCGCTTCCCACCTGGCTCAGAGCACTCTTGAGCATTCTCTGGTAGAGAATGTTCCATCCTCCGAAGGGAGGTTGGATAACGTACTCTGTCTACCACCTGAAGAAGATGGGTCCTGAAATGGGTGCAACTCGGAATGCTCCTACTCAATGACCACAGATTGCGAGCTCTGACCTACAGGGATGTAGAGGGTACGTAGGCTCCTAAGCTCAGAGCCCATGCCTTCTCCATAGTACCCAGAGCGCAGAGCAGCCTGGCATGCCCTGATGACCCCTTTCGTACTGGAGAAGGGCAGGGGGTCCTGAACAGCTCTGCTAGACCATCCCACACGTGTCCGCATACTTGGCAGCAGGTTTTGTGAAGGTAGCTGGCCAAGGACAGCCTGCTTCCCTCTGGCCTGGTCTGCCTGCCCTGAGCTCACCTACCTTTGAGAAGAGCCTGCTGTGGGTTGCTCACTGGTTAGAGCAGTAGACGCGGCACAGGCTCGGCCAGGGCTGCAGGGCTCCCTGGACTCTTGCTTTGGTCCTGGCTGAGCACACCGGGTGGTAGCATCAGTGGTAGCATCAGGCTGACCTGCCACACGGTACCTGAGGTTGTCACTCATACTCCTGTGCCCCAGCCAGACCCCATGGGCGGGTGAAATAGCTCGCTTGGATGGTGCACTGCTCTGCCACATGCATGGCCCAGGTTCCAGGCCGGGCCCCCACCACATAGAAGGAAGCTTGGGTGCTGTGGTGTGTTCTCGTTCTCTCTCTCTCTCTCTCACTCTCTCACTCACTCTCTCACACTCTCACTCTCACTCTCTCTCTCCCTCCCTCCCTCCCTCCCTCTATATCTGTAGAAAGAAAAGAAGCAAACCTCATTCCTTCACTGAACACATGGTAGAGATTGACAGCAGCAGTCTGTCCCTGAATCTGACACCCCCTCAAGAGTCTGTCCCCAGATCTTTTGCCTTCAGACCCCAGGCACAGTGGATCCACCATTCCTGACCCTCTTTTAACCCCCCATCAGGGCCTTGGGGCCTGCGGTACTTTGATTCCAGCATGTACTCTGTTGGCGATGCTGACGTCTGCGGTCACGGGGACAGACCTCCACTACGGGTGCTTTGACCGTTATTGGTGTCTGGAGCACCTCAGTCACTGTCTCCACCGTCACAGAATCTAATGCTGCCCCATAGCTAGCTGTCTGCCTCCTTTCTCCATCCCGACTCCTTCACAGTACTCTAGCAGACATCACATCCACTCTTTTTTTTTTTTTTAAATATTTATTTATTCCCCTTTGTTGCCTTGTTTTATTGTTGTAGCTATTGTTATTGATAGCGTCATTGTTGGATAGGACAGAGAGAGATGGGGAAGACAGGGGGAGAGAAAGACACCTGCAGACCTGCTTCCACCGCTTGTGAAGTGATTCCCCTGCAGGTGGGGAGCCGGGGGCTCGAACCGGGATCCTTACTCTGGTCCTTGTGCTTTGTGCCACCTGCTCACATCCACTCTTAATCTCCTCTGTCACAACTCCTGGTTCTCCAGACACCTTTCTTCACCACTGCAGTTGGAGTCTCTTGCTGCTTTGTTTGTACCTTGATAACCCTCAGTTCTTCAAGAAGCTGTGAATCCTGGTGTCACCTTGGTTCTCCTATATATACTATTTCACCTCTGCCCTGCTTGTCTACCACTGGAACAGCAGCAAGATAGGGAAAAGGGCATGGTTGGCAAAGTCAGGTGGCAGCACCGAGCTGCTTACAAGCTGCAGGTGTTGACAAGATTGTCTCTTCTTGTCTCTGCCCAGAACTGTACCATTTGGGCATTCAGACAAACATCTGGGTGTTTGCCATGTAGCAGGCACTATTGTAGGTAGCATAAACAGCAACGGACAAAACAGTCCTTGAACTGGGGGTGGTGGTGGTGCATTTATGTTCAGGCAGGGTGACACTCAGAAAAGAAAGAAATGAGAAGCTAACCAGTTAGCTATCTAAAAGGGCTGTGGAATCAGGTCGGGGGGGGGGGTGTCTGTAATGATAGGCCTTTGAGTTGACATTTTCAAATAAGGTAGTGAAGCCTATATATATATATAGGCTTCACTACCTTATTTGAAAATGTCAACTCAAAGGCCTATCATGTATATATATATATATATATACACACACATATATATATGTGTATACATACATACATATATACGTACATATATATGTATATATATAGTACATACATACATATAGTACATACATATATATATGTATATATATAGTATATATTTACTTATTTTCCCTTCTGTTGCCCTTGTTTTTCATTGTTGTAGTTATTGTTATTGATGTCATCTTTGTTAGGACAGAAAGAAATGGAGAAAGGAGGGGAAGACAGGGGGAGAGGAAGATAGACACCTGCAGACCTGCTTCACCGCCTGTGATGCGACTCCCCTGCAGGTGGGGAGACGGGGGCTCAAACCGGGATCCTTGCACCAGTCCTTGCGCTTTGCACCACGTGCGCTTAACCCACTGCACTACCACCCGACTCCCAGCATTTTAATTTTTTTAAAAAAAATTTAATATTTATTTTCCCTTTTGTTGCCCTTGTTTTTATTGTTGTAGCTACTATTGTTGTTATTGATTTCATTGTTAGATAGGACAGAGAAATGGAGAGTAGGGGAAGACAGAGAGGGGGAGAGGAAGATAGACACCTGCAGACCTGCTTCACCGCCTGTGAAGCGACTCCCCTGCAGGTGGGGAGCCGGGGGCTTGAACCGGGATCCTTATTCTGGTCCTTGTGCTTGGAGCCACGTGCGCTTAACCCGCTGCGCTACCACCTGACTCACCACCCCTTTTTTTTTTTTTTTTACGATTTTGTTTTATATCAAAGGTTTCACATGAAACACAAAGATGAGCCAGAGCACTCTACTAGTTGAGTCATTTTCCCAGCATAGTTGGGGGTCTTCATGAAGAATAACATTGAAGTAAAGGGTTCAGGACCTGAGGGGTTATCTGTGCAATGTCTCTGAGATTGGACTGTGCTTGTTTTTATTCAGAAACAACTAGAAGATTAGTTTTCTTGCAGCTTAGTTTGAGGTCAGAGGAGTGATCGACCTGATTGTTGCAGTGGACTTTTGTCTTTGTCATATATTTCCCCTCCCATCATGTTCCTGTAAATCCTTGATAGTATTAGAAACTGAAACTAACTTGCAACAAAGGTTGCTACAAAGGAAGTCCAAGGAAACAACTTTGGACTGGAGTGCAGTATCAGGACGGCTCAAGGGGACCGCCATTTAAACTGGGCTCTAGTGTAGTTCTCCAGGCAGGGAGGAGTGGACGATCAGGTCTGCCTGGAAGTGCATGGCACACACCAGGAACCCAATAAAAGTAAAAAAAAAAAAAAAAATTAAAAAAAAAACTGTTTAAGAGAAGAGGGCGGGGGGGGGGGGAGCTGGTCTCCGGCCAGCCAGAAGAGGTGGATGAAAAATTGCAGAGAAATCCAATTCAGGGAATACACGTAAATGCTCGCTTGAATGGAAAAGGACATCCCCTCCAACCCAGAATGCTAAACTTGTGCAGTGATGGACTCCCCTTCTAAAGGACCGCATTTCCTCTCTTCTCATACTAGGTTCTATCCCCTTGATTCTGGTAGCCAAAGGTGGGAAGGGGTAAAGGCAGGAAGGAAAAGTAGATTGAAATCGCTTGTGGCCAGTCATCTAGCGGAATATTCAGCCTCTAGTGAGTTTAGCGCTGAACAAAAAGGAGGTCCTGCCCGACTGACCCCCAGTGATGATCCTGCAGAGGGTGAGGCGGGGCGGGGCGGGGAAATCACGCCTCTTCAGTCTCGCCACGCCCTTCATTCTTGCTCTGCCTCACCCCACAGAGCACATCTGATTGGCTGGGTGTCACCCTCAAAGGGAGGGGCCGCACACGTTCACAGTGGGAATAAGTTGGGGAGAGCTGGGCGGGGCTAGATTCTGTCCTCTCAAAGGTGGTAAAGGCCAGTAATTCTGAAGGCCGCCTCTCCTAGAAAAGTCATCTTCTCGCGAACCTTTCAGCTAGCCGAGCCACCTCTAGGGAGTAGAACTGACTACATCCTTTCCCCCCCCCCCCTTTCTAGCAAAAGTCCCATTTGCCACCATAGAGATGTACCAAGTGAGAGCAAGTAGGGGGAGCGAGTTCTGAGTGATACTGACCACAGGCTGCTGCCCACTCTGGTGTTAGGCAACTTCTAGCAGGACCGGAACTGAGTGCTAGGGAGCCCCTAGATTTCCCGCTGGCGCCGTTCCAGGGCCGGCTCCACTTAGCCCAGCGGGCGCACAATGGCCGCGCCCCCTCCCGCTGCGGACCGCTCTTTTGGTACTTGCACTCAGAGGTGAGTCCCCTCCCTCCCACTTCGCCCTGGCCAGCGCGTGCGTGCGCATGCGTGAAGCGCGGCGCGCGCTGCGCTCAGGCCGTCCGCTCTCCCGGCCCTGGGATCCGTCGCGTTTCTGCGCGCATTCGGCTCCGAGCCGCGAGCCGCCGTGAGCTCTCGCATTCGAGCAGGCGTCCACGAGCCCGGGGGCATCGCCCGCAGCGGCCAAGCTAATGGCCGGCTGAGCGGGACGCCGCCGCCGCCTCAGCCACCGCCGCCGCCGCCGCCTCCTCCTCCTCAGCCGGCGGCGGCCCGGGCCCAGCAGCCATGGCCGAAGACTACTGGGACGGGCGCCTGCGGCGAACAGGAGAAGGAGGTCGCGCGGCCTCAACCCGGGCCGCCGCCCCAGGCGCCGCCGCGCCGGCCCCGCGGCGCTGAGGTTACTCGCGCGCCCCCGCCGGTGAGCGCGCCCCCGAGACGTGGGGTGGGGGCAGCCCTTTCTCCACCAGAACCCACCGGGGACCCGGGTGGTGCCCGGGGGTCGGGGCTGCACCGCTGGCATGTGTCCCCCTCCCCCAGCATGTCTCCCAGAGTGCACCGGGGCGGGGGGGGTCATTCAGGGCCTTCCTGACCTTGGCCCCGCCCTGGGCCGGCTCGGGGAGCTGGGGGTGGGAGTGCTGGAGGTGCTCATGGGCAGCCAGCGGGGTGGTCACGGAAGGAGGGAACAGCGGGTGGGGGAAAGGGGTGGCATGGAAGGCGGGCGGGGAAGGGGACGATTTTGCCCCTGAGGGGCTTGGGCCACGGAGGGGCGGGGGCTTCTCTAGCCATTGGGAAGGTTTGAGGCCTAGTGGGTGCTAAGAAGGTGGCAGTGGGGGGTCGGGGGCCCCGAGGGTGTGACATGGGGTGTACTCTCCAGAGTGACCTGATATGCAGATGGGGGAGGGGTGTCTCCCTGTAGCGAGGCCTAGTTGAGGATCCTTTGGATACAACAAGGTGGTCGAAGTGTTTCCTCTCCTCCACATACACACACACACACACAAAACACACACACACACACACACACACTCAGGGCTCTGAGGCCGTGAGGGTAGTGTGAACACTGGCTTTATATCCAGGAGGGACTGCAGCCTGGGTAGGTACAGAGTGTGCCCCAGGAGGCCAGGGAAGTGGGGCAACTCCTTGAGTTGAGAGAATGCTAATGGCAGGTCCTAGCTAAGGGCGGGCGGGGGCAGTGCCTCAATCCTGAGTTAGGCTCAGTGGTGTGCTGAGGATTCAGAAGGTGTGAGGTCAGTGTATATATGTGTGTCCACCCATGGGGACAAGATGTGAGACTCCAGGGAACTCTGAAGAAAAGAGGCAAGATAACTATGGGAAGGTCTAGTGACTGCTTATGTGGAGACACCTAACTGTGTGGGGGTGGGGGGTGTTGCCGGGGCCAAGGCTGGGAGACCTTAGCAGTATGAGGTCTGAAATGTGCCAGGGACTTCATGAAGACTGTGGTTGTGTCCCTGGGAGACTGGGCTGGGCTGTGCTAAGATTCCAGGGAGGACGGGGACGCACACCTAGTGTGAATAAAACTTGGAACTGTGCAGGGATCCCAGTGTGAACCAGAAGTTGTTTTCTGATGCAGCTCCAGGTTGAATGAGGACCCATGTCACCAAAATCGGGCCAGGCCATTATAGAACCGTGTTCAGGTGTTCCCTGGGGGGCAGGGTTGAGTCAGGCGACAGGGTGTGCCAGCTGGGAGCCCCTGTGTGAGGCCCAGTGTGTGTGCAAGCAGGGGTCAGGGGCAAGTGAAGGTCCAGCCTGCACTGAGGGACGGGGAGCGGGAGAACCCGGATGTGTGCTGGCAATGGGCACAGTCATGGAGGTTCTGAGTGAGGGCCAAAACCAAAAATAGGTCAGGGGTCGGTAGGGTTCACTGTGTTCATGGGGACCCTGGCAGAGTGGGAGTCTACTGCCTGCTAATGTGGGTCAGCTGTGTAGGGGGCGCTGTAGAGGCGCTGGCTGGCAGTCTGGCGGGGGGGGGGGGGGGGGGGGGGGGGGGGCGGCGGGGGAGATTGTGGTATCCAGAGCTGACTTGGAGGGCATGCTAAGTTGAACTCTTAATGCTCCCTGGGGTTTTGTGTGCTGCTGATGGGTGGAGATAGCAGTGAAGAGACATCCGAGATCTGCTGAGCTTCCAGTGTGTCCCCAAGGAAATGGAACATTGTGACAGTCTAGTGTGTGCTTCCCTCGGGTAGGATGACAGTGGCGTGTCTCTTTGGGAGTGAATACAGTGCAGTGGCTGTCTCCTCACCTGCCCATGCCTTGCGAGGTGGCGTGTCTTTGGGTGGGAGGGCACTTCATAGATGGCGGGGTATCCTCAGGAGTCAGGAAGGACATGTGCCCTTTGAGTGGTGCTGGGGGTCCAGGACCTCGATCCTTGTTCCAGTTTTCTGAAATATAAAAAGCCCAGTCAAACTGAAATCCTGTGGAAAACTTTTCAGATTAATGATGAAGTGGTGTTGTTCACAGGGCCTGTTCAGCCCCCTCCCCCCCCAAAAAAAAAGTGCAGTGGGTGTTGCTTGATACACAGATTTTAAACTCCAGCTTCCTGAGACTCTGGAACATGTCACACCCTTGGGGTTTCCAGTTAGGACTTGAGTCCCATGGTTCTTGGCTCCCCCCAGCCCTACTTAAAAGTCCTCCCACTCCAGATCCCCCACTCCCTGTCACAGTAGGAAAAGTGCCCATATGCCAGACAGCCTTAAGATAAGACAGTCTCTGGGGACTGACCCTGCTTGACCTTTTTTTTTTTTATCATCTTTATTTATTTATTGGACGGAAACAGCCAGAAATCGAGAGGGAAGGGGGAGATAGGGAGAGAGAGAGAGAGACACGGAGAGACATCTGCAGCATTGCTTCACCACTTGCAGGTGAAGCTTTCCCCCTAAGGTGGGAATCAGGGGCTCGAACCAGGGTCCTTGCACATTGTAACATGTGCACTCAACCAGCCCCCATCCCTCTCTTCACCTTTTGTAGTGCCAGGTGTGATGTTGAGCCTCTCGGATCAGGATTCTGTCGTGGTTCTTCTCGATGAAACTCATTCTCTTTACTGAGGTCTCCCTGCTAGGCTCACCCCGCTGGCCCCCCTGGGGAGGTGAGGTCAGGCAGACAGAAGTGGAGTTCCGGGGACGACTGGAGTAAGGACCTGGTTCCCCGGTAACACACGAGCCACTTCTGCTCCAACCCAGCCCCAGCCTCATCCTCGGCCTCCTATCTAGCCCAGCTTCCCTTGGGCCCAGGGCCATCTTAGGCCCTGCTGTGAGTCCAGATGGCTCCTGGGCCAGGTCTTTCCCCCCTCCTTACTGGCCGGGAGCTCAGGAGGAAGGAGAGAGCGGCCAGCGTAAACATTTTGGTGGCCCCATATTCCCTCCAGCCGCCCCATCTAGGTCATCTTCCCACTGATGCCAGTGTCCCTGGGCCACCTTGCCCCTGGTATTGTCATGAGTAGCAGGAAGGGACTCCCCCACCCTGGAAGAGATTGGTCCTAGACCCTCCCCAGCCCCCTGCTTCATTAATTTCTGACATAACTACTTTTTGAGTATCTGATCTGTGTCAGTCACTGTTCCAGGTTCTCAGGATAAAGCCGTGGCCCAAACAGAAATTACCCTGTGGGAGCTGATCTTCTAGTCGTGGCGGTGAGGAGAAAGACAGTATAAATAAAGACTCCAGTAAAGTACTGGGGAGAGGGGGTGTGCTTATCTTGAACATAGGGAAGTTGACATTTCACGATAGGGTTCTTGTGTAGTCCACGAGGTGGTGCAATGGATAAAGCACTGGACTGTCAACCATGAGGTTCTGAGTTCAATCCCCGGCAGCGCATGTACCAGAGTGACGTCTGGTTCTTTCTCTCTCTGCCTATCTTTCTCATGAATAAATAAATAAATTCTTTAAAAGAAAAATTTAGGCACATCACATTAAAAAAAAAAAACAGAGTTATTCACAGAGGCCTCCTGACAAAGGTGACAGGTGAGAAATGACCTGAAGGGAATGAGGTAGCGAACTATGTTGAAATTGAGGGGAAGGGTGCTCCGGGAGCAGCTGGCGCAAAGGCCCTGAGACGGGGCTGCTGGATGAGGTTGCAGACTAGCAGCCAGAAGTGATCGAGAGAGGAGGGGAGGTCAGATAGGCGAGGGGGTGAATGGGGTAAGACCTTCAGGCTGCCTCAAGAACTGGGACGTTTATTTTGGGTGATAAGGGACTTGATATGCCTTCTCAAGTAGAAGAGAAATGTGACCTGGTTTGTAAAAATCTGGGTGGGATCCTGTGGGCTCCAACCTGACTGAACCTCTTTCGCTGTCCTGGGGACAGCTGCTGAGCATCCAGCTCTTCCTCACCCCCAAAAGCCCACCCAGTGGTTGGGTCGGGGTAAGAATCCCCTCTCCTTGCACCCCTTCATCTAACTAGACCAGTGGAGTGGCCCACTAGTCACCGTGACGATAGTTGCTGAGGTAGTCGGGAAGGCCCTTGTGGCTGTGGGGAGCATTCTACCCTGGCAGTTGGGGGTGATGTGGGGCTGGTACCAGAGGAATATGCCATATTATGGGCACCCCCGGGTCCGTGTCATTCATCCTGCGGTCCCGGGAGAATCCGTAGTTCCATCTATGGCTGGGTCCACCACAGCTGCTGTTGCAGATAATACCTGCTGTAGAAGCCTCTGGTGCCAGAATGGGGCCACCCCCATGGGGCCCAACAATCCATCAGTTGGGCCCTTGCCCTCAGCCAACCACCCCATCCTCGCTGCCCAGGTGGGCGGGCCCCTCGTGAGCAGGAGCCACCTCCATGGCAGCTTTCCAGGCATCCCGAGTGGTCCCAGGGCTGGGTAGATGCTTGACATGAGTTGGCG
Organism: Erinaceus europaeus; assembly: GCF_950295315.1. Classification (NCBI taxonomy): domain Eukaryota; kingdom Metazoa; phylum Chordata; class Mammalia; order Eulipotyphla; family Erinaceidae; genus Erinaceus; species Erinaceus europaeus. The sequence continues at coordinate 90,774,551 of NC_080185.1, read as the reverse complement.
TCAGTGCGCCTCCTCACCTGGTTGGCATGGCTTATAGGGAGGGGCTGTGTCGGTCAGGCAAATGCTGACCCATTCCTTCCTACTCCACGCCCCCCTTCCCAGATCGCCATGGATCGGATGAAGAAGATCAAACGGCAGTTGTCAATGACACTCCGAGGGGGCCGAGGTATAGACAAGACCAACGGTGCCCCTGAACAGATAGGCCTGAATGAGAGTGGTGGTGGTGGCAATGACCTTGGAGAGGCCCCTACACGCGCCGCCCCTGGGGAATCCCGCTCTGTACGGGGCCCACTGAGCTCTGCACCAGGTGGGTCCACTTACTGCTCCCACCCGCAGACGGGGCCCCTGGATACCACCTCTTAGTCAAGCTCCTCCCTGACTTGTGTTAGTTTCATTTCCCTTTCTTTCTGTCTCTCTCTTCTTGCCCCTGCTTCAGTCAACATCCTTTGTCTATCTGCGCCTTTCCTTGGCTTCATGCCCTGCCTCGGGAGGAAGGGGTGAGGGGCCCCCACCTCCTTCAGCTGCCCCAAGCCTCCCTCTGCCCTTCTGCCCTCTGCAGTAGTCCCCTCCGGCCTCCTGCCACCTGTTCAGCTTCGGTCCGCCTTCCTGGGGCCTTTGGCTACCTCTGCCAGTGCTTGCCCACTTGGGACTGGGCCAGCTGCAATCGCAACATCCCCCCCGAACAGGATGCTCCACCGTGAGACTACTGCCCCTGTCCCTTCCACCTGCCCTAACCTGACCGGGCCTCCCCTTAGGGGACTCCGGGGAGTTGTACACCCCATGGGGTGTGATGAGGGAGGGAGCTCGGTGTGTGGCATCGTGGCATCAGGGGTGTCCTGGTTCACCTGCCCTGCCCCTGTTCCCACGACCAGAGGTTGTACATGAGGATTTAAAGATGGGGTCCGACGGGGAGAGCGACCAAGCTTCAGCCACATCCTCTGATGAGGTGCAGTCTCCTGTGAGGGTGCGCATGAGAAACCACCCCCCACGCAAGATCTCCACCGAGGTGAGTGACCCCCTGTCCCAGTAGGGCTGGAAAGAAAGCAGAGCTCAGGGGCTCATCTGGCACCGCTGTGCTTTATAGGACATCAACAAACGCCTGTCGCTACCAGCTGACATCCGGCTGCCAGAGGGCTACCTAGAGAAGCTGACACTCAACAGTCCCATCTTTGACAAGCCCCTCAGCCGTCGCCTCCGCCGTGTCAGCCTGGTGAGCCTCTTCCATTTCTGTGCTCTCCTCAGTGGCCTCCTCCCCTGTCTCCTCCCCTTGGCCTAGTCCCTTGCTCCTGAACCTCCTCGATCTGCCTCCTTTACCCACAGTCTGAGATTGGCTTTGGGAAGCTGGAGACCTACATCAAGCTGGACAAGCTGGGCGAGGTGAGGGGGCAGCCGGGAGGCCTCTGGTAGGGATGAGGTGTGTGTGTGGGGCAGTCCGTGGGTACCCCCTGCAGCCTGAAGCTTCTCTCTTGCCACTCTCACTCACGCCCCAGGGTACCTATGCCACTGTCTACAAAGGCAAAAGCAAGCTCACAGACAACCTGGTGGCACTCAAGGAGATCAGACTGGAACACGAAGAAGGGGCACCATGCACCGCCATCCGGGAAGGTACAGACTTTCCCAGCCTCTCTCTCCCGTTGCCTCCCTGGGCTCTCCCCATGGTGAGAACAGGCTGGGGCGGGGGTGGGGGGGTGGGGGTGGGGTTCTGGGATGTTCCTTCCAACATCCTGGGCTTCCTGGGCACATGCTCATCACCCACACAGCCAGAGTAACCAAGAATCCCTTCCTTTTGGGGGTGAGGGATGAGGGGTGGAGGGAAGAGGCAGATGACTTGGAAAGCTTAAGTCTGGCATGGGTTGGGAAAGTGCCAACCGATTTACAGGATGCGAATGTTTCTCATCAGAATACCATTAAGAATGCTTTTGAATTGCATAGAAGGTGAATGTGCAAACTCAGTTTCACGCGAAGTTGCAGGCAGGAGCGAGGCCCCTTTCCAGAGCGCAAAACCAGGTTGCGAAAATTCAGTGTCACATCAGCCTGGGGATGCAATCCCAACTTTTGTTTACTCTCCTCTGAGCCTTAGTTTCTACTTCTGGAACAAGGGGACACACACCTTCAGGCTTTAATTAATTGGCTTAGCTCCTGAGGCTGTAGATCACAAACCCCAAACTGCGGGGGTGGAGAGGTGGGGGGGGTAGGGATGGTGGCTAAAAGAAAGCCCTGGAGGAGCTTGTCCCTTCCCGCTCAAGGTTCTCCCCGTCCTGTGCACAAGGCCCAGACTGTTCATCCATCCATCCCATCCCCCCTGCCTCCTGTAGTGTCCCTGCTGAAGGACCTCAAACACGCCAACATCGTCACGCTACACGACATCATCCACACAGAGAAGTCCCTCACCCTTGTCTTTGAGTACCTGGTATGGTTGGGTAGCAGTTATGTGTGTGGGTGGGAGTGGGGTGGAGTTAGTCAGTCAGGAGCCCCAGATGTGACACTCTTGCCCCCCCCCTTTTTTTCTCGTCAGGACAAGGACCTGAAGCAGTACCTGGATGACTGTGGGAACGTCATCAACATGCACAATGTGAAAGTGGGTGTGGGGCAGGAAGCAGTGGCACCAGGGGACCTCCGGTCACCCACTCCACCCCATACATCTCCCAGAAATGGGCACTTCCTCTCTGGCATTTTCTGATGGGTCCCTTTGGAGGGCTCAGGGACCCTGTCCTCTCATGGGATAAGGCTGTGGACTCCAGTGTCTCTGTTTGGAAGGGAAACTGCATGCTTTGGGAGGCTGGGTGGTGGGTGGTGGTGGTACAGGTAGCTAGAAGCTCTTTGACCTCTGTTCCCGGGTCCCCAGCTGTTCCTGTTCCAGCTGCTCCGTGGCCTGTCCTACTGCCACCGGCAGAAGGTGCTACACAGAGACCTCAAGCCCCAGAATCTGCTCATCAACGAGAGAGGAGAGCTCAAGCTGGCTGACTTTGGTATCCCAGCCCCTCCCCCTCTCCCTCCCTCCCAGTGATTCCCCCCCCAGCCATACTTTTTTTTTTTTCACCTGCTCCTTGCCCACAACCCCTAGTCTGGGTCCCCGTCACCCTGTCTAGACCTAGCTTAAGACCTCCTCAGTCCCAACGCCACTCTTCCCCCAGACGGCCCAGGACCTCCTCAATTCTAGGTACCCTTTTTCTCCATCTGCCTTCCAGGCCTGGCCCGGGCCAAGTCGATCCCAACGAAGACCTATTCTAATGAGGTAGTGACACTGTGGTACCGGCCCCCTGACATCCTACTTGGGTCCACAGACTACTCGACCCAGATTGACATGTGGTGAGGACAAGCAGAAGTGTAGCAGGAGCTGTGTGGTAGAAAAGGGGTGGCTTGGCGGCACGAGCCACTTAGCCAGATGCCTGCCCGGTCACTGTCCCCTCCCTCCCCAGGGGTGTGGGCTGCATCTTCTATGAGATGGCCACAGGCCGCCCCCTCTTCCCGGGCTCCACAGTGGAGGAACAGCTGCACTTCATCTTTCGCATCTTGGGTGAGACGCCACAAGTCCCAGGAACTGTGTGCGTGTGTTGGAGGGGTGTGAGGGGCTCACTGGGAGGCCCTGTGAGCTACTTAGGGTAATTCCCTCTCCCCACTAGGGACCCCCACTGAGGAGACCTGGCCAGGCATCCTGTCAAATGAAGAATTTAAAACCTACAACTACCCTAAGTACCGATCTGAGGCCCTTTTGAGCCACGCACCCCGGTGAGACTGGTGGGTGGGGTGGGTGGATGTTAAGGGCCAGAGTGCCCAAGCTCCATTTAAAACTAGTCCCCTTGTTCTGGCGGTAGACTTGACAGCGACGGCGCTGACCTCCTCACCAAACTGCTGCAGGTAAGGCCATCTTATCTTCCTGGGCCAGCCTTGGGGGTGGGGGGTGGGGGTGGGGGCCATGGCTTGCAGGTGTGGGTAAAGAGGAGCTCCGGGGGTGGGAAGAAACAAGTCCCACTTGTTGAAGGTGTCAATACCCTCCCCTCCCAACCACAACCCCTCCCACACACACCCAGTTTGAAGGTCGCAATCGGATCTCCGCTGAGGATTCCATGAAACACCCATTCTTCCTCAGTCTGGGGGATCGAATACACAAACTTCCTGACAGTGAGTGCAGTTGGGAGTGGACTTGGGTCGGGGGTGGGGTCTGTGGGGGAACAGGATTGCTGTGGAGAACTGGGCAGGCTGTGTAGGGCTCTGGCTAGGCCACCTTCTGAAGGGGCCATGTCCTTGTCATATGTTCTGTTTTACTACAAAAAGATTATTTCTTTTTTAATATTTATTTTTTATGAGAGAGAGACAGACAGACACCAGAGCACCGCTCAACTCTGATTTTTGGTGGAGCTGGGGATTGAACCTGAGACTTCAGAGTCTCAAGCATGGAAGTTTTTTTTTTTTTAAAGCATAATGCTGTCTCCTGTATCCACCATTGATAAGACTTCGAACAGCATAGATTTTTTTCCCATGTTGTTGTCTTCTGCAAAGATGGAGTCGCTGTGGGTGTTCTGTGTTTATATCTGACTTTCAGAAACTTTTTATTGGAGGATGGATGGTGCTGCACTTGGTTGTGTGCACAAGCTACCATGTGCAAAGGCTGGGACTCAAGTCCCTGGTCCCCACCTGCAGAGGGGAAGCTTCACGAATGATGAAGCAGTGCTGTAGGTGTCTTTCTGTTTCTCCCCCCCCCATCTCTTCTGTCTCTGTCCAATAAATAAGTAAAATAAAATATTTTTAAAAGCCCCAGAAGACCTTTTTAAAAATATTTATTTATTCCCTTTTGTTGCCCTTGTTGTTTTATTGTTGTTGTTATTGATGTCATCATTGTTGGATAGGAAAGAGAGAAATGGAGAGAGGAGGAGAAGACAGAGGGGGGAGAGAAAGATAGACACCTGCAGACCTGCTTCACCGCTTGTGAATCGACTTCCCTGCAGGTGGGGAGCCAGGGGCTCGAACCGGGATCCTTACGCCGGTCCTTGAGCTTGGTACCATGTGCACTTAACCCGATGCGCTACTGCCCGACTCCCCCCAGAAGACCTTTTTACTGTGAACATTTGTGAACATCCTGATGTTTATAAATTAGACCAAAATGTAATTGAGTCCTCATTACTCCAACTTGTGCCCAATCCAATTTTATCTTTATTCCCTCTGATAACTTTGAGACAAATCCCAGACATATTCACCCACAAGTGATTTCAGAACGTATCTCTAAAGTACTTTGGGGTAGGGGTTGATAGCATAATGGTTATGTAAAGAGACTTTCATTTCTGAGGCCCCAAAGTCCCAGGTTCAATCCCCTGTACCACCATCAGCTAGAGCTGCGCAGTGCTCTGGTAAAAATAAATAAATAAATAAATAAATAAATAAATAAAAATAAAGTACTTTGTAAAATATAACAAGAGCATCACTGTCATACTTTAAAAGAATTGGCTCACATCCCGTCCCTCCATTGGATCAAATCAGATTACAAATATCCGCCACCCTAGGCTTGATAGGTGATAATCACAAAACCATTATTACACTTGACAACATTAATGATTTCTTCGTGTTAGAAAGTTCAGTTCAGGGGCCAGGTGGTGGTGCACCTGGTTAAGCGTACATATTTCAGTGTACAGGGACCTAGGTTCAAGCCCTTGGTCCCCACCTGCAGGGGGAAAGTGTCACGAGTGGTGAAGCAGGGCTGTAGGTGTCTCTCTGTCTCTTCCCCTCACTTATCTCCCTGTCCTCTCTCAATATATTTGTCTCGATCCAATAATAAATAAATACAATTAAGAAAAAAAATGATAAAGTTTAGTTCCAATTTCCCTTCCACTGGTCGGTGAGTGTGTGGAATTACCTGACAGACGAAAGTCACGCCTCTCATAAAAATGGCAACTTTTTCTTTTTTAAGATTTATTCATTAACGAGAGAGCGAAAATGGAGAAAGAACCAAAGCATCACTCTGGTGCATGCAAAGCCAGAGATTGAACTTGGGACCTCATGCCTGAGAGCCCAAAAGTTCGCCTGCTG